>NC_136486.1:28127633-28365133 GCF_053919585.1 Euprymna scolopes
CCATGACTGAATAGAAGTCTGAAGTAATTTGCAGTGGTATTCTTAGCAACGCTATTTTTTGCTTTTCGTTTATGTTAAAATGTTTGTGGATGTATGAAATAAAAATATTTAAATCAATCATCCTAATGTTCTCAATTTCATACCTGGTTACACTTTTAACCACATAACATAAAACAAACGTTCACTCTTCAAGACAAATGAGCAAAAGAAACTGACCAAGCAGAAAGCTTGGTAGAAGTGTTTGAAGATTTCGCAGGGCTTTATATTGGGAGTGAAACAGTCGCGTTTGTGAGTGATATTTCCAAGTGGTGACTAGAAATTTAAAAAAAAAAATGCTTATCTTTTCGCAATTGTTTTTTTTTTTTACTGACAATCTTCAAAAGCTCATTACTGATTGAAAATTATCTTCACTTTTTTTTTTTTTTAAATAAAACGAGCAATGTTAAATTGTTTAAATAGAAGGTTTAATGGAACTAGATGTCCTTTTTATTAACGAAGGCTGTACAAAAATCATCTGAAGAAATTTGAATGTTTATACTTTCAAGTCTCAACATATAATTGGGTGCATATTTAAAATTACACTTATTTTTTAAAAAAATACAGAAAAATTTTATGTACATATTCATCACAGAACAGAGATGTCATATTCCAAAAATCATGCCTGTCTGGCTAGTAACTTTTCTATTTGCCTAGTAAACGAAAAAATTTATTTGTCACCTAAAGATAAATTCGTCTGTAGAGCCCTGTATCCTGTGAACAATTCCTGATTTCTTTTAATCTGAACATGACTTGAAGTTGAACACTGAAAACATTGAATTAAATGTTTTATAATAGCAAACATGGAAGTCACCACTTATCAAGGCCAAATGCCACTCAAAGATTAAGGAGTATCACTGTCGCACTACCAGTCAGACAACACCTTTATGATTGGTAATGGTGGAAACTGGTCAAAATTTGATTATTTAAGACAACCAAAACTTGTTTACATTGGACTTGAAAACGACCATGTTATAGTCAGTCAGGAAGCAGCCTTGCAGTATAGTTTTCTGCAGGCAAGTAATTTTAGAAAATAAACTTTGCTTATGGAATTTTCGTTTAGTTTCAGAGCAAAAGAGAAATTGTTGACAAAAGTTATAGCTATAATTTCTTATTTTGCATTTTGATCAGAAGTTTAACAGAACATTTTTCACATTTAATAAGCAAATTTCGTTCCATACAGAAAAGCACTGGAGAATGTTGACTGACAAAAAAAAAAAAAAAAAAAAAATCAATGAAAAATAAATTATCAATTCTGAATTGAATTGTTTTTAGCTTTTATTTATTTTTTTTTTTTTTTAAATTTAATTGAATTCCAATAAAAATTGCAATTTCCTGACACACACTTCTTACTTCAAAAATGAAGAGTCAGCACAAATAAAATCAGACTCCTGGGTCAGAGTAAAAATAAATAACACTGTCTAGAAGGACTATGGTATTGATAATCCAAATACTTTACTCAGATTTGCAATTTTAAACGACCTGACTAAAACCTAAGAAATATTCTCCCACAATTAATCATATGTATTTTCATTTATATGCACATTTGATTTTTTTCCTATTTTAAAAGAAAACGAACGTTTTTCAAGACTGAATTCAACTTTTTTTTTTTTGTTTGCTTATTTTTAATTAAAAAAAAAAAAAAATCAAAAGAATTTAACTAAAACCAAAACGATGACACACCAAGAAAACCCGGCTATAGAGTCAATAGTTCAAACATTCCTGAAATTTTAAAGGGTCTGATCCCTGAAAACAATTTGCTCTAACTTTTGAAGCCCACAATAAACTCGCATTTTCGGCTACAAGTAAAGTGTAGCATCTGTTCTTACACATTTGATTTTATTTTTGTTCTGTCAGTGAACGAGAAATCCTTCAACAGCAAGGCAACTTTTATTTTTGTTTCAATCGAGATTACTCTTTTCCAAGGAGGTAGATTTTCCCCACATTTGTCTAACTCCCCTAGTGGGGAGGCAAGTAAATAGAAACTCAACATTGACCTTGAGTCACTTGCCTCTTGTTCAAGGAAACATCTAGATTTTAGAGCAAAGTTTTCTTTTATTGCTTTTATTTGAGGGGGGGGGCAATTTGTCAGACTACTGTCCTCATCTTTAGTGTTATTTCATGTTTCAGTCGATGTAACCTCCGACTTTCTCCAGATGTATCTGGTTGAACTCTAAAATCCTTCTGCCGAACTCCGGAATCAGCATGGAATTTGATACAAAACTCTTTATTTAATCCACGAGGGTAGCATACTCTTGTTATGTCAGCCATGATTGGGTAAAAGTCCTACGTAATTCCCCATTGTATTTTGAGTGTCGCCCGTTATGAAGCTTAAAACTTAACTTCAACCTCCAAAAGAGTAACTCTAAAACTAAATTTTACCACAGGGTTCTTACAGATTTTCAATGTGTATTTTCAAGAACTTTTCAGAGTTTTTTTTAAGTTTTCTCCAGACAAAATTCAAGTTTTCAAAGCAACATTTGGAATTTGTTTTACAATCCATAACGATTCGAAAAAGTGGTTAAAAAAAAAAAATAAATAAAATAAAATAAAAAAATAACAAATAAGTATTACCATAGCCAATAAAAGTTACTTTGCAACCTACCTGCATCATTTCTTTTTTGTGTTTGGACATAAAGAATGCAATTTTAAAGGACTTTTCAAGACATTTTCCATATTTTCACGGTAATAGAAATAAGGCATCTTTCAAGACAAAAGTCAAAATTCAAGGACTTTTGAAGTCTGTGCAAACCCTGTACCAAGTACTTTATCCGTAGAAAATTCTAGTGTGAATTTTAGGATCTTTAAACTAATTTTATATTTTGATGTATAATCTTATTACTTAGTATATATCAGTAAATACATGATTTAATTTGTTTATTTAATTTCTGAAAATATCATTAAATAATAATTAAAAATTTTACTATTCAGTAATGACTATACAAGACGGATCTTCTTTCTGTATTTTTTTTCTAATTAATCAAATCAACAAATCTAGCTTTTTTTTTTCTTAAACGAATCACCACTTATCAAGGCTTGGAGGCCACTCAAGGATAAAGCTTACTGAATGTATGGTAGTCAACAGGACAATATTGTAGTAATCGTTAGTAGTGGAAATTTGGTAAATTGGATTTCTTGACGGGACGGCTCATCAAGAACTTGTTTATGTTGGACTTGAAGACGACCATATTGTAGTCAGCTGAAAACGGAAGAGAATTCCACAGGCGTGCAGTTCTTAGAAGCTTTGTTCATGGAATCCACGTTTAGGTTTAGGCACAGATAAAGAGTGGGGAAAATTATTGATAATGGTTTCAGATAGACGAGTGTTTTTTGTAAAAGTTTGGCAAGGGGGGGGACCATAGATATAAAAAGGGGACCATGTGATATAAAAAGCATCATCTAGATCAGTGGTTCTCAACTGGGGTCCACATGGATCCTAGGGGTCCATGGAATATTTCTGGGGGTCCACAGGCAAAACATAACAGAATGGGGGTCCACAACGATATTTTGGTGGTCCATGAAAAAAACCAACTCAGAATAGTTTTTATTATTAAAAATTTAATTTCTACTGTCTGATCTCCATCGGCTTGACCATGGAAGAAACATTGTAATACAAGATATTGGTAAAGAATTATTATCACTCTAATTTAGATTAGTATTATTATTACTTATTATCATTATTATCATAATTATTATAGTTGTTGTAGAATACCTTATTTGCATTGAATTAGTTTTCATTTAAAAATAAAGCTTAATTTTATATTATTTCTTTGATTATTAAAACCTCAAAATTTATATTAGTGAAAAATAGAAGATTGTCTTATGACCAATAGTTATGAAGGGGTCCACCAAGATAAAAAGAGAAAAGGGGTCCATGAATAAAAAAAGGTTGAGAACCACTGATCTAGATGGATCTGTTTATCTTCCTCCCATGAGGAGATGTGACACAAGGTAGGGAAAATAGGATTTGAAGAGCTAGCACCCTAGTGGAAGTGCACTCTGGCCTGCAAATAACGCCCAGACAGCTTCGTAGATATTCCTCGCTCGATAGGAGCGCTTCAGGACATTAGTAATAAATTAACTCCTTCTCAGAGGATGAGAAGTCAAAAGCTAGGACAGTGGACTTTCTAGAACTGCACAGGACAATACCTTAGCCAACAGAAACAAGCCATTTCAGCAATGGCCTAGACCAGGAGTATCCAAAGTTTTCAAATGGAAGGGGAGCATATTGATGACTTTTTATAGATAATGCAGGCCAAAAAAAAAAAAATTCTTTTAAATGACCTGGACGTTTTTTTTTTTTTTTTATACTGTTTTTCTCTTTAGCTTTGCTTTTTAATGAAACTGTTTCTCCAAATACTCAATTTTTTTTTTTTAATCATTTTATGAACAAAGAGAGAGAGAGAGAGAGAGAGAGAGAGAGAGAGAGAGAGAGAGAGAGAGAGAGAGAGAGAGAGAGAGAGAGAGAAATCACCATACTATTTTTACACATTTCCATTTTTATAAATTTTTCTGAATATTTTACTTTTTCAACTTGGAGAGTTGGATTAGGATTAAAAACTTTGGTGGTCTGGATTTGGCCCACAGGCTGTGGTTTGGAGACTCCTGGCCTAGACTCTGGTGGTTTGGGTATAGAAGGGAAAACCTGACTGATTGGGGCCATCTAGATGGGGAATTGATATCTCTTCATCCCCAGTAAACCTCCTCCCCATCCACACACTTTCCTTTCCCACGTCCTCCAAGTTAACACTAAGAAAGTAGGACCCTGTAGTAAGCTGAACCAGTTTGACACAGCTGCTTGCATGGACAGGCTAGCAGGCTGGTTTTTGAGACTTGCATAAACAATTTAGCTAAAATATTTTACAAAACATTTTTCATTTATTAAATTCGGTAATAAAGAAATATTGAAACACGTTAGCAAGAATAGTAAGAAGAAATTAAAAATAATATGAAAGAAGTTGTGTTGTGATTATTTGTAATTATTCTTACAAATAATCACAACACAACTTTGTTGTATGTAATATAAACATGGCATGAAAACGAGGAGGGGGGGTCGCACAGTGTAAAAGGATCGCACAAGTGATTTAGAAGCAGTTGTAGAGAAAAGCTTATTCAGCAAAGGTTTTATTAAGAAAATTCATTTCTGTCACAATTTATCTTATGTAAGTATATAGGAGATAGAATTGCAGAATTTTCAAAGTATGTTGGAAACACTCCCATATATATATATATATATATATATATATATATATATATATATATATATATATATTGTATTGGTAGTAATTATTAAGTGTCTACCAAAAGAGTGCTCAATGTTTAGACAGAGCCAAAATAAGTTAATTTAGTATACAAACAAATGGCTACACATAGGCATACATGTTTCAGCGAAAACCCAGTAAGAGAATCGCTTCGTCAGGCCAAGGACATTTCCCTAGAGATGTCCTTGGCCTGATGAAGCAATTCCCTTACTGGGCTTTCGCTGAAACATGTATGCCTATGTGTAGCCATTTGTTTGTATACTAAATTAACTTATATATATATATAATTGGCCTTGTCAGTGTGTGGAATGATCTTTAACAAACACCTGTCAATTTTGAGTCTAGACTTGAAACTTGATACATAGGAGATTTGGAACTGTGGAACGAATTTTAGCTTTTAGCTGGTAAAAATAGCTGTTAAGGGGTAAAAATTAAATTTAAAAAAATGAAACTTGGCAGGTGTGTTACAAGAAAAGGGGAACTTTTTCTTGTAAGTAAGAAAAACATTAAATAGACTGAGATTCGAACTTTGTAAGCAAGATTCAGAAATAGATTCAGAAATGGAATGTGGAATTTCGCATTGTTCAGTTTCACATAAAATAGTTTAGATATGTTGTTGGAAAAGGAATTTTGATTGTTCAATTCTTTTTATGAAAACTGAATTAAAATAAGGTCAGCTAGAAATTAAAGGACAAAGCAATTTAAATATGTTTAAAAATAGGTTAGGAAAAAAATAGGAGTGAAAATTCTTTGTCTGCAGAAATGGTTTGAAAACGTGCCGAACCACGCATGTTCAGGCCACGTGGGTCGATCACGTTTTTGGACACACCAATGACGTCATGGACGAAATAAATTCTCAATATAGGAGCTAGAGTCGAAGATGAGTGAGACAGTTGGAGACGAAGATCGGAGGCAGTCGAGTCCGGATCGAAGTCAGCAGTCAGCCGGACAGAGCTGACACGAGGAGGGTCCCCCTTTAGAAGCGAAGGGTTAGAACATTAAACATGTAGAAACGACTTTGAATTCCTAGATATCATCATCATTTCGACCGGTCAAATGGAATAAAAGAATATCTCATATTTTTGTAACTGCCGTCTTCGTGTCATCATTCTACCAAATTGAAGGTAATGTGAAATCATCCTTATTAATGAACTTTGTATAACCTATCTGAAGTAATGGGTCTCTCCATCATAAGTAATGACTCCTCTCTCCTCCTGTATTATAAGAACTGATCACCCTCTCTCCCCCTCTGTGAAACAGAACGGTAAAATGTATAAATGTCTTCTCTCTCTCCCCTCATCAATATACATGTCCCCGTATCTCTTAATATGATCCCCAATATGAACGACCCCGACTAGAAAACAGGTGTAAGTCAACTAAATATGTTATTTCTAAATTTATGATTAACAGCGATATATGTTTTTAAATTTTGTATGTATATGGATTTAGATCATATGGTAACAAATAAGGCTGGAGAGCTATAGGTTTTGGTTTTGATTCTAGCTGATGGCGCCAAAGTAATTTGTTTTTAACTTTTGAAATCACCATATTTTGGTAAATATAATAATCAATAGAATATTGGCTCTATAACAATAAATATGAAATCGGCATGAATTAAAATATCATATTTAAGTAAATTTTACAACTGGGCAACGCCGGGTAGCTTGCTAGTATAAGTGACCTTGTGTGTGTGTGTGTGTGTGTGTGTGTGAGATGATCTCTACTAAACTACTCTATCAATTTTTTTGTCTACAGACTTGAAACTTGATATATATATATATATATATATATATATATACACACACACACACATATATATATATATATGTGTGTGTGTGTGTCTGGTCACAAATAGGCTCCTATATGGTTGACTATTATAGAAAACAGATCACATATGATAGATGTATCGAGACACAAGAATGGGTATGTTTGATCTGAAATAATGATGATTCATTAAAATTGTGGGGTCTGCGTATGCGCCTGGTCCACAAAGTATGGAAATAAAAAATTAAAAAAAGAAACGTTTACAAATGTTTTTGATATAGATGTACATAATACTTTGATAAGTATATTTTAACTTAAACAGGATGATATATTAAAATTCTGGAGTCTGCATTCGTGCCTGGCCTCCATAGAATGGGAATAGGCACAAACTTTAATAAAGACTTTTCATATTTATCTGCGTAAGTATACTTAGATAATTATGTTTCAGTTTGAAGAAATATGGTATAATAAAATTATGGGGTGCTCGTTCGCACCTGACCTCCATAGAATGGAAATATGTCACAAAGTTTAACAAGGTTTTTTAATATAGATCCACAGAATATTGTGATAAGTGTTTCAGTGTGAACAGGTATGGTATAATAAATTATGGGGTTTATCTATTTTATTTTTACTTTAATCATATTTTGCTTTGGTTTTGATACCCCCAAATTCAAAGCTATCTCTTTACAACCCTTCCTTTTCATAACCTATCATACTTTCATAAATCAGAGTCCATTTTCTGTAGGCTGTTTTTGAACCCAGTCAACGACAGGTACTTTTGCTAGTATATATATATATATGAGATTCGGGCCTGTGGAATAAATTCAATTTGGTTTTAGCCAGTAAAAATATCAAAATTGAAAAATTGGAACTTGACAGGGATAAGTTGACCTAACGTGCTCCTCTGCACAAATATACATGTTAAATTGGTTAATTTTTAAAGTTTTGATATACATCTGTAGGAGCACTAAATGTTTTCATTTTGATTTCGACTGATGGCACCAAAGTCAATTTTTTTAAAAACTTTAAATCACTACTATTATATAATAATCAAAAGAAAGTTGGCTCTATTATTATAAATACGAAATTTGCATAAATTAAGATACTACATTAAAGCATATTTTGCAACTGGGAAATACCATGCAGTGTGCTAGTATATATACATATTTATAGGTATGACCATAATAAAAGGTAGAATTTTCGACCCCACATAAGAAATAATAATAAAAACTTGTAAAATAAAATTGATTTATCATAAATTTTTGCTGTATTCTCAAGAAAGATTTTAAAAAAAAAAAAAAAAAAAAAAAAAGTTTTTATTTTTACTCTCCGGAAAACTGGTGAATTTTCGAAAAATTCCCCAAAAAGCTAAAAATGGAACCGAATCTTATTACTATATAATTCGAGGCAAACAATAAAAACACGATTTTTAAAATTCTCTCAAAAAAAGAATCAATTAATTGATAAATTCCGCTTTTTTTTTTCTTTTTTTTTTTTTTACAGACTTATTAAAAAAAAAAAAAAATCTGAACTATATATTAACCGAAATAATATATATATATATTATATATAAAAAAGAAAAAAATTCTCATATTTTGACCCTCCCCTACCAACACGATCTTATCAGAATTTGTGGGGAAGGATTGCTTTCATAGTCTTTTTTTTTTTTTTACATATTAAAATATAATCAAATGATGAAATAAAACATCTTTAATTTTGGGTTCCAATTGTTGCTGATTTATGATTTTTCAAAAAGAAAAAAATTGGAAAACATTATAAAATTATTTAAGTTTTACAAAAAAAATCATTTGTTGATTACATTTGATAGTTTTTGCCTGTGAAATTTCAAAAGATTTCCAAAATAATTTATTTTTTTTAATGATTGAATTTTTCAGAATTCTTAGAAAAAAAATTGTGAAAGATTACCTCAATAAAACTTATTATAAATGAACAAACTTACTTTTAATTTTAAAAAATGTTGTTTTTTTTTAATCTATGTCGTTTTTGAATAGTGAATAATTCAAAATATTCAGAAATCAAACATGAATAATTTTTTCTATGATAGACACAAAAATCTGTTCGCATTTCACTGATAAAAAAATCGTAGCGTTACTTCGTCAGAACAAAAATATAATTTCTAAACTAAGTACCTATTTACTATGCCTCCCCACGGGACAGAGTTAGACACCAGGGTCGTTTTTTAACGTGGAGAAAAGGTACAAAAATAAAAATTGTCTCAGTCGTGAAGGATTTCCCTCCACCGAAAGAGAACAAGAAATAGAAGTGCAACATCTGAAGAACAGATGGTATTTATTTGCTCCGAGCAAATTAGGCACAAGGCCGATTTTTAATGTGAGGAGTGAAGGGAGGGGGAAGGGAAAAAGGGGACCAGCTCCCGAGAGGTGGGAAATGGGATCTGGTTAATGGTCAGGCATGTGGGGTTGCCCCCACATCTGGTCTTTGCTAGTCATAGCTAGTCATAGCTTGCAGCATCTGCCGGAACAGATACTACACTTTGATCTTGTCCCGAAGGCCAAGTAATAAGTAATTGAAACAATTATGAGTTCAGAGTTAAGTAATTTTTTTTGTGCACGGCAGGTTTTACAATTTGTTAATATTAAATAAAATGTGACATAGATGTTGTCTGCTAAACGTGACATTTTTTCTGGACATGCACATCTATGTCTTTTTCATAATATTTCAAACCAAAAGGTAAAACTTTTCAATTGAATAATGATTGGACAAAAACGCTCTGATCCCCATCTGGCATCAATTGTGATGGATGGCTCTCGTCTGGGTGAGGCCCCGTGTTTTGACAAGCTTCTGGGTTTGTCCTTTACTCCTGATCTGAAATGGAACACATACATCAAGTCTGTTGCCAAGGTCGCTGGAAAGATGGTGGGATCCTTCTACCGCTCCAGAAGATATCTCACTACGGATGCAATTCTCTATCTATATAAAAGCCAAGTACGTCCAAGGATGGAATACTGTTGCCATATCTGGGCAGGAGCTGCTAAAAACAGCCTATCCTGCCTTGACAGAGTACAAAATAGACTTCGTGGCTTAGTGGGGGATGCCCTTTTTTTTACCCTGCAACCTCTCTCCCACAGAAGAGACGTTGCGAGCCTGTCCTTGTTTTATCGTTATTTCCATGGCAGATGCTCGTCTGAACTCCAATCTCTGGTCCCCCCTCGCCAATCTTTCACGAAAAACACCCGTCTAGCTGAATCCACTGTGAAAAATTTCCCCCACTCTATATCTGTGCCTAAATCAAAACGCAGATTCCATGAACAAAGCTTCTTTCTTATAACTGCACGCCCGTGGAACTGTTCCGTCTGCCTGCTTCCCTCCGGACTACAACTTGGATGTCTTCAAGTCCAATGTTAACGAATTCCTAATGAACCGCCCCCTTAAGTAAACATTACAGCAAATCTCCACACTAACGTAATGTACTTGCAATAACCCTTATCCCTGAGTGGCTTCCGGGCCTTGATAAGTGGTGACCACTGTGTAAAAAAAAAAAAAAAAAAAAAAAAAAAAAAAAAAAAAAACAAGAAATAATGCATATATAAGTGTTTTCCCCTTTATTTTTAATATTTTATAAGGCCTGCTTTCCGTATATTTATGGCGCCATTGTTATTTTCTCATTTTTTTTATGTTTTGGTTATTTTGTGAAGTTTAAATCAAATTGTCCCTTTTAAGCAGTGTAAAATAATGTTTATATGCGATTTAAACCCTAAAACTCCTGCTTTAATATAGAGTAAGAATTATAACGAATTATTAGGTTGGTGCAAAAATAGTGTCGTTTTTTCATATATAGTTGAACGGAAAAAAACATTTTTGCATCAACCTAATAATTTGATTTTAGTAGTTTTTACTTGTATTTTTTTGTTATGGGTGTCGAAAAATAATGTCATATATATTACACACACACGCGCTAAAGTATTTAACTGATTAAAACGGGCAAAAGTTATAGCCTGTACATACAGAATGAATTCTTCATGCAAAACTGATGGTTGACTATGGTTGAATATTAATCCTTAGCTGTGCATTAAACAGATACCATAATACTTAGTTCACTGCACCTTATCATAAAGGTTCATACAAAATCTCAGGCAGATCGACTCAGAAAAAAGGTGAATGGATAAACAGACTAAGAGAAACAATTATATATATCATACATACATATACACACAATAACTTAATCAGAATACTGAATGGATTATTCAGAAAATCAAAAACAAGAAAAATTAATAACATTTGCCATTTGCACGCTGCCTAAATACACGCGCGCGCGAATGCACAGACACACAGAGTAGAATGAGGGAAAAGATAACAAATATCAAGACTCAAAGATTTAAAAAAGAAATTCTGATAGAAACAAACATTATACCGGTTGTGATAGAAGCAACTGGCCTACTGGAAAAAAAAAATCTTAAGAAATGCTTAGATACAATCCCTGGGAGACCTCGGATAAAAGTTTAAATCATAATGAAATCAAGTATTGGCTCCAAGAGGGAGTCCTTTGATCTGAGAACTAGCAGAAGTAAAATAAAAATAAAATGAATAAAATATACTAAAAACATGAGAGACCCATGTTTATGGTTCTCTTTCAAAGTGCAAGATATTTTCACGGACAAACTGAGTTATTTTGTAATTAATAATTATTCGAAATTAACATAAAATTAATTTAATATTTAATTAATCTAATTAATTAAAACTAAATAACTAGTGATAGGATGATTCCAATTTTTTTTTCCGATTCTGATACAATTCTAGATTTTGATTCTTTTTAAATTTCTAAATATTTAAGTACAAAGCTGTTTTTCTTTTAATTTTCAGATTACACAAAAAAAAAAAAAAAAAAAAATGCAGGCATATATTTCCGCAAATATAAAAATATATTTGTGGGAGCGATCCATACATTTTAGCTTTATTGATAGTTTAAAATCAATAAATATTTAGTCATTAGCACTAACAATCGAAAATTAAATTAAAAAAAAAAAAATAGTTTTTAGCATTGAAAAGTATGCATGCATTTTTCCGATTCTGATACCTAAAACGTTCCAATTTTTCTGATTTGGAAAAAATTAATTATCCTTTGGGGGTCAACTGGGTCAGGTTTCATCGGGACAAGGAGGGGGGATGTTTTTTTAAGCATTTTATTTTCTAATTTGGAAAGAAAATGGACGCTCATTACTCAGAGAGAAAGGAGAGTTGTGTGTGTATGCATGCCCAGCTAGAAAGGAATTGGGTTCGGGCGATAAGAGGAAGATAGAGACATAAAGTAATTTTAATAGGATTGCGTTTTGCATTTGCCCCGGGCAACGTTGGGTAACCCTACTAGTATTACAGAAGTATGAATATGGCATTAATATACAAAAAAACGTTTTCAACATATAAACCGCTTTTGTAGCAAGTATTAAAATAGTCGCTCATATGGAACTCACGTGTGCACATCCAATGTATCCAAAGAAAGAGTGTGGTTGATTGAATTCGATTATTTGTAGAAACTATACCAACAAAATCAAGAAAAATTATTTTAACCTTTTACCGCCAGAATTTTTTTTTTTTTTTATGCAATAAATAAATTTTTTTAAATCATGAAACCCACACGTGACGAAAGTCCGCACGCAACTGACGCACGGACATAAACCCCTCATTCACTTGTTGGACCATGCAGAGACCGGTAGTACTTTGAAGACCAGCCATAGGAGTACGAAATACAGCCATGGTCAGAATTATGGAGCACCTATAAAAACTTAGTTAATAGTTTCAACCTATGCATTTTAAAGGTTAAGAACAGTTGAGAGCAAATGTAAAATATTTAACAGTAGATTATAGTTGTTGTGACTCAGTCTTTCTTTATTGCCCCTCATCTTTCCCTTTCTTTGGAGGGAATAACTTGTGACCCTTCACCGCTAATACAGAGGCTTGCCTTTTTCCCTTTCTGTGGGTTGACGGCCACAAGGGTTTAGCTGTTACCGCCTCCACCTTCCTCTCCTAGACGTCAGACCTTTGCTGTAAGTTTTTTTTATCCTTTATTTTGTTTCCACATTGGGACTTTGATTAATTTCTTACTTTCTATTTCGTTTGTATTTTGGACTTATTCAATTTCAACGTATTTTTAAGCATTTTCTGCTTTCCCCTTCCACATCAAGCTTCACGCTAATACTGTTTTATTCTGTTTTCAGTTTTTACCTTCTTCATTTTCAATAAACCTGTGTATTAACGACAAACTGTCTTCAGAGTTTTGATTTTGGAGAAGTGTTTATACTTTCCGTCGCAAGACTTAAAACACTCTAGACAATGGAGCATGTGGTCTTTACGGGACGGAACAGTAGTATTTATTTGCTTTAAAGCCTCTTTCAAGATTTTTAGCCAAGTTCCATACTAAATTTATTCCAATATTTAAAATGATTCATTGTCATACTAAAAGTCGTTTCTTATTTTCCAGGTAATATTTGATTCCTGCCAGTGCTATAATTTAATTGAAAATGCCTCCAAAGACGCAGCGATTAAAACAGCACAAATTGTTGCTTTATCTGGTGAAGGATATTCTCAGGTAGAAATTGCCAGGAAGATGAAATGTCAAATTCAGAGAAAGCGTAATGGTTTGGGGCTTCATGGCTTCTTCAGGCACTGGACTGTTGTACACACGAGTGCAGAATGAACTCTACAATTTATACTAACATGTTGGACCAGGTTTACCAAACCTCTTTGACTGAAATATTTAATAATAACATTCCAAGTGATGTAATCTTCCAACAAAACAATGCCCCATGCCATACGTCAAAAGTGTCATTGAGTTGATTTGAGAAAAAAATAATATTTAGCCAATAACATGCAAAACGAATAAAAGCTGTTATAAAGGCAAAAGAAGGACATTCCAAATATTGATTGTTGTTGAAATAGATTTATGTTTATTCCATTATTCTTGACCTTTAAATATATAAGTTTGAATCATAATTTCGATTTTTCATTCGTGCGCCATAATTTTGACCATGGCTGTATTTCCTATACAAGTGTATTTTTTTTTGTTATTTGAAATATATAGGCTATATGTCTGTCTGTCTGTGTCTATATTTTCAAACTAACTCCTCCGAAACTAAGCTAACAAAATAAGTCATATTTAACCATCTTTTCCCAAAGAAAAGAAGGAGGTGTTGTAAATCATTGGCAATAATTCAACAATTAAAGGATTCCCTCTTCTTTTTCTCATAGTTTTGATTAACAATTGTTGCTTCTTCAAATCATGAAGTAAAACTGAAAGTCTAAACCGTTTGCAAGAACTTCAAGAGAAAGTAATATAGATGGATTAAGAGAAAGGATAAATAAAGACAGAGTTAGAAATAGTTCTGCTCTCGCACCCCCGAACAAGTCATATTGCCACTTGGACGTCCTGGGTATGACTTTGAAAGACATCCAGTAGTGAGGCCTCGTTTGGGGGGGACTGTGAGGAATGTGGAGTCGTCCCTTAGTTACCATTGCTCTCAGATCCACTTTTACCCAGAGCATCTCGTGTTACCAGATCTGGCTCTCTGAAGATTCTGGCTTCCTGACCAAAAACGAAAACATTACAGGCGACTACCTGTGAATTTAATATTCCCTTGACAATTCCTCCCCTAGAGGAAACTGACTCAACTCCTCTAAGGTGAACGCCATACAACAAAATTTAGGATTGTTGTCTAACTGGAGGCTGTGGGAAGTTGAGCAACAAAATGTTTGTTCAAATTACTTTTAAACTTCTATGGGTGAATACAGTCCGGAAACAGGGAGGGAATTCCAAAGTCTAACAGTCCGAGGGAAGAATCTATTAATAGAAGGCTTTTCGACGTCTAGGGACCTCAACAATGAAGGGGTGTGATTTTGCTGCTTGTCGGATTAGTTGGGAATATCTATGTCGAGAGGGGCATAAGTGCTAGGAGTTCAGATCACATCCCATTAAAGGTTAGTTTGGAAGACTTTAACAATTACTCAACACATGCCAGTATGTTAAAAGGACAGTACACTTAATATAATGATGATGATGGCGATGATGACACTAATCCAGGAGGTCTAAGTATATAAATCCATGTTAGTACTTTAGAATTAAGACTGAATAGAATGTTATAAACTTTGACCGAATGGATTCTCTCTTATTTCACTTGCACTTTTGGCAGTGGCTGCACTTTCAAGTATTCTACTTCTCTATTGTCTAGTCGTATCAACCGCAATTAATAAGGCAAAGAATCATTTGCATCTGAATAATACCATACTCTATATGCTAGGATTGAAAAAGGATATTGTTTTGGTGTGTCCACCCTACGGATAATAAATGCTCCCACTTATTATAAAGATAGAGAGAATATGCCAAGGAACGTATTCTCACAGTCTTCATAAATGAAATGAATGAATGAATGAATATATATATATATATATATATATATATATATATATATATATATATATATATATATAAGCGAACGTGTGTGTGTGTGTGTCTGTGCACATTTTCCTATGCAATAACTGTCAATTTTCAGTCTACAGACTCGAAATTTGATATACAGGTTACTGAGATTTGGGAAAATCTTTGGGATCAGTTTTCGGCCAGAAATTTGGCTGTTAATGGGTCAAAGTTCAACGATTTGACCTTTGAGAACTCTACCAAACTCCTCCGACAATTTTGGGTCTAAACACTTGTAATTTTAGATATAGGTTCCTTGGACATGGATCTAACTTAATAACTTGATTTGAGCCCAAAACAATAAATTTTAAGGGGTCATAATAGGGGTCAAAGTTAAAAAAATTGACCACTTTTTTTTTTTTTGCTAAACATACACTTCCAAACACCCGGGCAATGCCGGGCTGAAATGCTAGTATATATATATATATATATAAATAAATTTGTATGTTATTCAAATTATGCTTCTAGAAAAGTATTTTCAAGGTTCTGGAAGGCATAAGAAGCATAATAACGATGTTGTTTTTAATCTAATATATAAAAGCCTATATGTCTGTCTGTGTCTATATTTTCAAACTATCTCCTCCGAAACTAAGTCGCAGAGCGGTGCTAAGGGCCTCAAATGATTGGATTTTAATAGACCGTTGTCGTATGAGCCTTTTGCCAGTTAAAATAGTTTTTAAGGGGTCAAAAAGGGGTCAAAATTGAAAAGATTGTTATACATTTTGTACATTCATCTTAGTTTATTTTTAATCATTTCATATGCATATCACGTTGGTACTATGGTAACGTCACCAGCTTTGAATGCTACAGATTCGGTTTCAATTCTAGCTGATGGCACAAAAATACCTTTTTTTTTTTAATTTTTGAAACCATGACTATAATAATATACATGAAATCTGAACAAATTAAAATATCACATTTAAGTGTATTTTACGCCCGGGCAAAGCCGGGCGCCCTCACCCCCGCTAGTTTTTTTTATACATGTTATTTTGATATTTCGAGTGGACCTCAAGTGCACAAAACGTAGCGATTTTAAATGCATCCTTAAAACAATTAAGATTGACACAAACAACTAGAAAGTCAATGCAGGCACCAAACAGAGCTAGAGAAGAACGATACACGAAAACACCAAAATCTTCAAAAACAACAGAAGACAAAGAAAGAAACAAAAAGAAAGAAACAAAAAGAAAGAAACAAAAAGAGCCCAAAGAAAAACTGGAGCACCACAACCTGTTAACCATCTTACTATCACCTATGGCCTTCGGGACAAGATCAAAGTGTAGTATCTGTTCTTCAGATGCTGCACTTCTATTTCTTGTTCTCTTTCGGTGGAGGAGAAATCCTTCACGACTGAGACAATTTTTATTTTTGTACCTTTTCTCCAAGTTAAAAAACGACCCTGGTGTCTAACTCTGTCTCGTGGGGAGGCATAGTAAATAGGTACTATCACCTATGGCGGATAGGATTTGTTTTGCATTGTAGGAAGTGTTAATGAACAACATGTATACTATTCTCAGAGATCCATACGATGATATATAATTATAAAACTGTGGACCTTGCTTGATTGCATCTTGCCTCCGATGATGATCGAGCGATTCCATCTTTTAAAAAAGGGATGATAGATGAATTATATGTGCGCGTGTGTGTGTGTGTGTGTGTGTGTGTGTGTGTGTGTGTGGCTTAGAGGCTAAGGTATAAGGGTGGAGAGTTGTACGTTTTGGTTTCAATTCTAGCTGATGGAATCAAAGACATATATTTTTAGTTTATATCTAACTACAATTAGTATATATAATATAATATAATAATATAATATTATAATAATATAATAGAGAATTGTCTCTAGAATAATAAATATGTAATCTGATCCGCATGAATTAAAATATCGTATTTAAGTGTATCTTACAACTGGGGGACGCCGGGTGGACTGCTAATATATATATATATATATATATATATAATTTAAAGGAGATTAGAATAATAGTCTAAAGAGCTAAGTGTATTTTAATGTAATAGTGAAATTACTAGTTTAATTAAAATACAGGAAATGCTCGTTGTAATTTAGATATATAATAAGCTCGATAGTTAAATGTCCTAGAGCTAATTCAATATTAAGTAATGTGATTTATAATTTAAAAATTAAAAAAAAAATTTTTAAATTTAAAAATCAAATTTTAATTAAATTAAAAATCAGTTTCATAAGAAGGAACAACAACAAAGTCAATTATCTGTACGATCGTTTCGGAAATCCGTGCTTTTTATTTGTGGTATACATGAAGTCACGTAGAACAATTATACATAGTTTTTTTGGTAAGCACGGTCTCCTCATCAGCAAATTTAGGAGGATTTCTATTGAATTTAAAAGACACCAAAAATAAACCTAGCATTAAAAGTAAGGCAGATGAATCTGAAAAATTGAAATAAAAGGTTTGGATTTAAAATTTATAAGAAAATTAGTATAGGTAGAGATAGAAATGAGTAGAAAAAATATATATTTTTTGAATTTACATAATAAATTTGATTTAAAAATATATAGAGATAGTTACCTTTTAATTTTTCTTTTTTTGAAATCAGGAACTGTGTTTAAAGTAGTCATTTAGATGTTTGCTATAGCTTTTTATTTTATTGAATGATGAATTTTAAAAGGGCGACGCTCGTGCAGTAAATCGTTTCCGTTAGCGTATTTTGATTTAAAGACGCTACAGTTAATATATATAGAGAGAATATTTATTTTGCAAGTTTTTAAGGGGAGATAATTGTCATGTGTTATTGGCTTTATTTATTATTTGATTTACGGGTCTAAGGGCGGTAATTGGTATAACTTAATTTATTAAAAAAAAAAAAAAAAAAAAAAAAAAATTGTAATCTATTTTTACTAATGAGTAATTTTTAATGATTTAAGGTGGTTTATATTTATTAAATTTAAACCAACGTTTATGATTACATGTTAGAAGCTCGTGTCTTGAATTTACTAGTTTGGTTGTGCTTTTTATATCTTCATATTTTAAAATTTTTAGGGTTTCTTTATATATATATATTAGTTCCTGGTAACAGAAAAAGAAATCACATTGAATCTGATGATGCATTGTTTTATGTGTATCGCATGGAGTTTCCGATTTTAGCCAGCCACACACATAAACAGAATTACTTTTTTTTTTCTTATATTATTGTATACGCAGGTAAAACTTTGGAAAATATATCATGGTCCTGTAATGGTCTGAAAGAAAAACAATTCATGGAAACAAAATCGAACATAAAAGCAAATAGAGAAGTGGTTATACGTCAGTCCGACTGCCATGGTGCAAAACTCATGCAGTACTTAAATATTTATTAATAAATATCTTAGCACACAAGTCAGTGATGTACAACCAAACTTTGTTGTATTTGCTTTTCTGTTCAATATATTTTCTTTTAGAATTTTTCGGACTCTTACGGGACAGCAAGTACAACAGATTTTTCAATGTTTTACTCGAGTATGCAATTATATAAGAGATTTTGAACGTGTGTTTGACTAAGAGTCAGAAACTACATGAGATACACTTCCAAACAATACATCAGAGTCAACGCGATTTATTCTTATGCCGTTCCAGAAACCAAATCAGTGCAAAGATTTTCCATAGTTTTACTTGAGTATACAATTATATAAGAAAAAGCAATTTTGTGTGTGCGTTTGGCTAAATGTCAGAAACTACATGAGATACACTAACAATACATCAGAGTCAGTGTGATTTATTCTTATGGCATTCCAGGTACCAAATTAGCATGAAAAGTGAGGGGGGGGGGTACTTTTTTCATTCTTTACAACTAGCTGTTTTAGTAACACTGGAATTAGATCATATAATCAGCTTTATTTTTATTATATTGAACCAGTTGCTGGAGAAAGAAAGAGCGAGATAAAAAGACAAGTTTAAAAGGAAAAATGTTACGCACTCTTCTGTTTCGTTATTCATGTGTCCGGGCAATGCCGGATATACACAAAGCAACATTCACCCTAGGTGGGTTGAATGGGCGTTCTCCAACAAAGGAGAAAATTTTTTGGGAACATCAAATTCACAAGGCGTCTCTAATTGCATGTACATCCCGATTAAGAGAGAGGATGATATTAGGTTTTTGCAGCTCTTGTAGAGAGATGTTGACATCCTCCTACATACAGTGCCTGGTATTCTCAAATGGTCACCCATTTGGTACTCACTAGGCTCAACGTTGCTTAACTTTGCTGATTTAACAAGAACCGATGTGTCAATGTGATTATGTCATATCATGCCAGCTAGCCCTGCTCGTAACAGATAAACAACAGATTGAGGTTAACAAAAAATGCAATTTCAAATTATGCATAGCAACAGAAGTTCTAAGATAAATGAATGAATTGTCCACTTTATTTTTATTTGTAATCATTCATTAACAAGGTACTAAAACTTTTGCAGCTTCAAAGTTTTAAAAATATTTTCTTTGTAACTATTTACGTCCTTGCCACTACAGGAAGACGTGACACAAGGTCGAAAGGTGGAGAGAGTCAAGTCAGTGCCCCTAAAAGGAGTAGCACTCTAGCCTTAAAAAAAATAAAAATAAAAAAATAAAAAAATTGTCTGGACAGCCCTGTCAGCATTTCCCAGTAAGGGCGCTTCAGGAAGTAACCAATGCACTTACTTCACCCGAAAGACAGGAGGCAATGACCTAGGACTACTCAGAACCACACCTCAGCCTGACAGGTGCAAGGTCATTCCCTACTCAAAAAATTTTTTTTTTTTTTTTTTAAATTCAGTTTTCACCCGAAACAAGGCACAGTGCCATTTTGAAGTAGGGGGCTACTATCAGGGACATAAGTTGCAGGGATATTATGAAGGGAGATGAACAACAAGATGTCTGTTCACATTACACTTGAACTTCTGCATGTCAGTACAGTTGGGAAAGCAGAATCCCGGAAGGGAGTTCCAAAGTCTAGCAGTTCTGAGGAAGAACCTATTGGAGTGGAAGGCTTTCTTACACCTACGGATCTCTACTGTGAAGGGGTGGGATTAAGCTGCTTGTCAGGTTTGTCAGAGGTATTCACGTCAAGGAGGTACAAAAAGCTTGTAGTTTGTCAGAGCATTCACCATTAAAGTACCGAAACGTTGCAAAAGTGACGCTCAAGATGAGAACAGTAGTCCAAAGAACCCAAATAATACGAATCTACTAGCGAGTCAGTTCAACATTGGCTTTATTACTGTCGGGCTGAGGTATTGTTCCATTGAGTCTTAGAAGGTTCAACCTCCTAAGCTTTACTTTCTCAAGGAGGAATTTGTTTATTGCTAATCGCCAAGACCCCCCCCCCCGCCCGCCTCACTGTGAAATGCCGACGGGACTTCTCAGGCATTTTTTTGTAGGACAGATTGTACTTCAAATAGTGCGTTGGCGTTTTAAAAGTCCATCTGATATAGTGTCTAATCTCTTGGAGGGGAAGTTAAGTAATACACCAATACACCATACTGGTGAGTGTCAGCATCTCATTTGTTAAAATTTATCCAAGAAAGGTCATAAATCCAACTTTCATATGAACTAAAGATACGTGTCGTCTATGAATATAGAATCTAGTCTGCTATGAATATAGAATCATTTATAAGATACTAGTCGTACGTACACGGCATTGCCCGGGATCTTTACTTCTATTTTTCTTTTTAACTGTGCCGTTTGTTTTGTTTGTTCTTAAATAAAATTATAAAGGTTATATTTAATCGTTACGATATTGAGTACTTATGCAGAATACAGACCGTACTGAAATAAAAATATCATTATTCAAAAACCCATTCTTAACATGGGGAGTGCGTTTTGTAACTATTGTAGTGTACTTTCATCTAACATCTTAGATATACTGCAAAAATAAAAATTGAATTTAACTTGAAAGTCTCACCTAAAAATAGCACAGTCCGTATTCTGTATAAGTAACCGATATCGTTTTGCCATTAACTTATTAACTGAACCAAATTGTTAGAAAAGTATAGCAAATTGTTATGGTAATCTTGCTTTAATCTTTATAAAATTATTCGATATAAATAGCTTTCTACGGATATCAATCTTAATATATGAGGAATTATCGCCTCCGTTCAGTTTGAAAGACAATGAATAACACCTGTAAAGGTACCGACGCATATAATTATGAGACAAGGGTTGCGCAATCCCCAACCACACCTCTCCTGAATCAGCACTGCTTGAGTTCAGTGGCAAGGAAAAGTCCAAGACGATAGGAACAAATGCCAAGATAAACAGAGAGCGCATACAGCGCCTGAAATACCTAAATGGTCACCCATTTTAGTACTGGCCAAGCTCAACATTGCTTAACTTCGATGATCTTACAGGAACCGGTGCGTCAATGTGATCATGTCATATTAATATACGGTGTGTGTGTGTATATATATATATTAGATAGATAGATAGAGAGAGAGAGAATGAAGATTTGATAATTTTAAAAGCATAAATGACTTTCTATTCAACAGTTTAAATACTACCAAATTTCTTTCAAGTTTTAAATGGTCACAACGTAAACGTTTTGTTTTTTTCTTTATATTAAAAGATTGAAATGACTGACTTACAAAGAAATTATTCAACAGTTTAAATGCTTCCAAATTTTGAAGGGTCACGAAGCAATTCATTTTTTGCTTCATCTATTAATAAAATGGTTGATTTGTTTATAAAGGAGTGGAAATGCATTATGGTGGATTTAATTTTGTAATGCTTTTTTTTTTAACTAGTATTTTTAAAAGTTTGCTTACGTGCTTTATGCTATTTCACTTTGATTTAAAAAAAATAGTAATCGCCTATTAGTATATATATATATATATATATATATATATATAAGTGACCTTGTCTGATGAGCAGCCTTTATCAAACTCCTATCAATTTTTGGTCTACAGACTTAAAACTTGATATATAGAGGATTTGGACCTGTGGAAGAGATTTGATTTTATCTTTAGCTGGTAAAAATAGCTGCTAAGGAGTAAAAATTGAAAAAACTAACTCGATAAGCATAAGTCTACTTAAAGTGCTCTCATACGCATGCACAAATATACATTCATATGTTAGTTCATTTTTAAGTATTTCTTACGATAGCTGAAACGGTAACAACTAAGACTTGAGTGCTAAATGTTTTAGTTTCGATTCTAGCTGATTTTCTTTTTCTTCACTTTTGAAATCACTACTATGTATTGGTTACAATATAATAATCAATAGAGTATTGGCGCTATAATAATACATACAAAATCTGCGTGAATTATTTTAATTCATGCAGATTTTGTATGTATTATTTAAGTGTATTTTACGATCGGGCAACTACTATATATTGGATACAATACAGATAATTGGCTCTATAATAATAATAAAGTCTGTATGAATTAAAATATCATATATAAGCGTATTTTACGACTGGACAACGCCGGGTGGCCCGCTAGTAAAAATAATGTGTAAGTAACATAACAGTCAAAAACGGACACACGAGAAATTATCTCATAATTATATTAATATAATAAAGATAATGACCCTCGTTTAAAATTTTTGGAATAGTAACAAACACAGTCATCTACATACAGTACTTGTTCGCTCATCAGACCTCAAGCCAGGTTTGAAACTCGACCGCCTAGGCGGTGTGTGTGTGTGTGTGTGTGTGGTGGACTGGTGGGGGTGAAATAAAGCATAATCACGTTGACACACCGGTTGGTTCACGTTAGTTAAGCAAAGTCGAGTCTGGTCAATACTAAAATGGGTGACCATTTTGGAATACCAGGTGCCGTATGTACTCTCCATTTATCTCAGCATTGTTTCCAGTCGTCCTGGACTTTTCCTTGCCACAGGAATTGTCGATTTAGAAGAGACATAACTGAGGATTGCACAACCCTTGCTTCACAATTGCATACGCAGCTACTCTCACAGGAGGTATCCATTGTCTTATAAGATAGAATGGAGGCGACGACGATATATGAAGTGCGATCGAAATCGCAATCTAAGGAATGTTATTTAGAACAATAAACATGCTAAGGATCGTCCATCCTTCTATGAATAATGACGTCCATCCCTGGAGATTAATGTCGATTTTTATTCTTGACCCCCCCCCCCCCAAAAAAAAAAATAAAAAAATAAATAATAATATGCAGTCTCAAGATTGAAAGAATAGTAATAGACATAATTATTTAGAAATGAATTCCACTACTGTGTTATTTAGTTGCAACACTTTAGTAGTAACCATTTTCCGTGACATTATTCGTTGCATCGATCTTTTATGAAATTTAATTGGATTCCGGGATGTCGATACGAGAGATATGAAGTTTTTTTTGTTTTTGTTTTTTTAAATAATAATAATTATTATTATTATTATAATAATAATAATAATAATCTGTATGAAGTGTTATTAGTAATGGCATCCACAACTGGAGGAATGGGATAGGACAAGTGATGGAGGGTTGGACTTCGAATGCTTCGACAAACTCAGCTGATGGTTTACACACAATGGGAGTGTGGGGGTCGTACGGGTTCAGCCGGGAAACCACAGCTCAATTTCAACATCCTTTAGGAAGAAGAAGGGGAAAAAAAAGGAGTATTTGTCTCATTCGTCAGACTTAAAAAACAAACAAACAAACAAAAAAACAGTAACCTTTTTTTGTTGTTGCTGTTGTTTAATGTTCAACAACTCGAGAAAAGAAAAGAAATCTTATAATTGTTAAATAATTTCAATATCATTTTTCAAACATAATTCGCGTGGGTGGGAAAAGAAAGAAACGTTCGTTTTCTAAAAAGAAAAATACGAGTTCGAAAGATAAACTTATTGTTAAAAATATAAAATTTTAAAAAATGTAAAAAATGTTTCGGAAGATATGCATTTATGTTACTGTGCTGAAATAATGTTATTTAGAAAGTCATTCTTAACATGGGAAGGGGGGGGGGGTAATTCTGTACTTTCACCAAACAATTTAACAAGAAAGATATCCTAAAATTTGAAAATACTATTTAAAAAAAAAAAGAAAAAGAACGGTAACATAAGTGCACAAGCATCAAGGTTTTATTCCTTTAATAATTAATCTAAATGCAGAAATTATCTTTTTTTTTATTGCAATTTCACCCCAAACAAGGCACATTGCCACTTTACTATCAGGGGCATAAGCTACAGGGGTGCTATGTGGGGCAGCAAGATGTCGGTTCACGTTACACTTGAACTTCTGCATGTTAGTACAGTTGGGGAAGCTGGAACTCGGAAGGGAATTCCAAACTCCAGCGGTTCTGGGGAAGAAACTACTGGAGTAGAAGGCTCTCTTACATCTAGGGATCTCAACTGTGAAGGGGTGGGATTTTGCTGCTTGTTGGGTTTGTCAGGGGTACTTACGTCGAGGGGGCGCAAGTGCTTGCAGTTCGTCAGAGCAATAGCATTCAACATTGAAATACTTGTAGAACAGGCAGAGGGATGCTACATTACGTCGATGGGACAGAGGCTGAAGCTTAGATGACAGTTCAGGACCTATTAGGTTGGCGACTCTCTTTTGAACCCTGTCTAGGAGTGAGAGACTAGTAACAGATGCACCAGCCCAAATATGACAACAATATTCCATACATGGGCGAATGGTGGCTTTATAGAGGTACAGGATACTTTCGTGCGTTAGTAGCTTTCTAGCACGGTAGAGAGAAACTACCTTTTTCTGTAACTGTTTCTATATTAATAAAATTATGCAACCATTTCTCGTGTTTATATGTGTATTTCTCGCCTCTATGTTACTTACGTTATTTTTTACTAACCGAATGTCTATTAAAATTCAAATATACAGAAGCATAAAATAAAACGAAATTTTAAAATTCCTATTAAAGAAATTACGAAATTAAATCATCAGAATACATTTGTTTCTTCGTAAACAAGTTAGTCATTTTATTAATAGATGGGGGGGGGTGAACAAATTCTATGTCACCCTTCAAAATTTGGAAGCATTTAAAACTTGAATAGAAAATCAAGTAAAATTCTTAACAAATCCCCTGTAATTGTGTAATTTCCAACCAAATTCAATTGAAAAAGAAAATTATTAAAATTAAAACATAAATGACATCTTTGTTGGAAATTCAGGAAACTTTTTAAAAAAAGAAAGAAAAAAAAAGAAAAAAAGAGACGAATATCGTCAAAAAAGTCTGAAGATGAAAAAAAAAAAAAAAGCACTGAAGAAATTGACCCGTGATGTTCATTTCCTTACGGTCGGAAGATGTGACAAAAGATCGGGAAAGTGGGAACTGAAAAGCCAGTGTCCACATCATTTGACCATTTGTCACCAAACTCGACCAAAATATCAATCATGGAATTTTAGGATATCTGGGTTACAGTCACACGCTTGGTTTTGGTTCAGATCATTGGGAAAACCCTAAAGAAAGAGCACTGACCTTTAAAAAAAAAAAAAGTTTGGACAGTCCTGTCGGTTTTCTCCGGCAGAGACGCCTCTGGCAATTATCAATAAACTACCCCCTTCTCAAAGGATGAAATAGCAAAAATTAGGAAGGATGGCCTCCTAGAACTGCACAAGGCCATACACCTCAGCCAACAAAGAACAAGCAAAGACTCTGGCACACACACCGACCTCAGGACAAAATTGATCCTGTGTTTGGGAATATTTAAAAAATAAAGCATTTTTCCTCTTGCAGTGATTACAAGAAGAAAAAAAAAAAACAGCTTTCTGGCCTTATGTATCCTACCTTATAAAGAAAGAGTAGATGCAATGCCAGGGTGCTTGCACTTGATCGTCCATAATAAACTTTAAACTAGAAGCAAAATGTAGCATCTGTTCGACTACTACATTTCACTTTTTTTTCTCTCCTCAGTCAATGAAGACACCCTTTTAGACCGAAGCAATTTTGATTTTTGTTTCGATCCAGAGTAACTTTTTTGAAGGAGCTGGATTTTCGCTACACAAAAAAAAAAAAAAAAAACCTTATGTCTAACTATACTTATATGAGGTGGTAAGCAAATGGGGAGAATCTTTAATAATCAAATCAAGGAGTCATCTTTACTTTAGATCTGATTAATCTCGTATCATCAAGGAAGAGATCCAGATAAACAACCAGAAAGTTCGTCTTATGACTGGATGGACTCCTTAGCAGTAAAGACTTATCTTTTATTTTTAAATTTTCTGTAAATATATACTACACAAGAGGACAAGTATAAATTTAGTTTATGTTGTGCTGCAAAAAAAAAAAAAAAAAAAAAAAAAAAAAAAACTTGATCAGAGCACCGCTTGCACCCTGACTTCTACTAGACAGCAAACAAATCCCAAGAAAACCAAAGTCCTTTTTAAAGTTTTGTTGAAATATCCAGTATTATAATAGAATGTGCTCCGACGAACTCATAGCACTTATCCTCTTCTCAATGAAAAGACCTCCAACTAAAATAAGCAGCAAAATCCCACCCCTTCACTGTAGAGGTAGGTCGCTAGATGCTGAAAAGCCTTTTACTCTAATAGTTTCTTACCTTGAACTGCTCAACTTCAGAATTTCTTCAGTTCCCTGCTT
Source organism: Euprymna scolopes (assembly GCF_053919585.1). NCBI lineage: Eukaryota > Metazoa > Mollusca > Cephalopoda > Sepiida > Sepiolidae > Euprymna > Euprymna scolopes. The sequence goes on from NC_136486.1 coordinate 28,154,637, forward strand.
CCGACTGTACTGACATGCAGAAGTTCAAGTGTAATTCGAACAAACATCTTGCTGCTTAACTCCCTACACAGTGTCTGTTTGGTCCCAAATAGTAGCCCCTAATACCCAATTGGCATTGTGCATTGTTTGGAGTAGAAAAAAAAAAGACGAAAACTCAACTGAAACCAGCAACCTTTCCCAACCGGAAGTAAACCAATAACTGCTACAGCATTTCACTCAGAATTCAAACACAGACTACAGAAGAACTTTCTTCACAAACACCAATCTGAACAGTATTAGGCTCAAAAGCCAACTGCCAAAATGATGATATGTTTGTTCTCTTCTTTGCATGTCTTTGAAGCGTGTGGTTGTACAAGAGTTTCCCCATTTATTTTTACTCAGTCCAAAGAATTATTGTATTCTGCAACATCTTTCAATCTGCACCCGTTATGCAACAAAGTTTCCCACTGGAGCCAGAGTACTTCCGAACCGGAAAGGAGGATTTCAGAAGGGAAAAGGCATTCTCTAGCCGTCTGGTCCATTTGTGTGTGTATCTAATTATAAAACTCTGTGAAAACTTGCTTGCTTGCATTTTGTCTTCAACGATCGGGCGATTCCATCTTTTAAAAAAAGGGATGGCAAGTGAATTATGTATATTTGTGTGTGTGGGGGGGGGGCGTGGCCTAGAGACTAAGAAATGTATGCTATGATTTCGATTCTGATGGCACCCAAAGCACATATATATTTTTTTAGTTTCGATCTCCCTACTATATATATATCATTATAATAATAGATAGAAAATTTTCTCTATAATAATAAATATGTAATCTGTATGAAATAAAATATATTTGAGCATATCTTACGAGCTGGCAATGCTAAGACTCATTCAAACATGGTAGTGTTTGAATATATGGTTACGTGGCAGTTTTAGTCATTTAAAACTGCTTTAAAGCTTCACCGCTCACTCATTTTTCGACCAAATTTCAAACAATTATTAACGTTTATAGATCACCTTCTCAGGCTATATTGTGAAATAAATTTTTTAATTTTCGTTCAGTAAAATAAAAGTTATGATGAATTTATTGGTGTTCAAAATCATTAAAAAAACGCAAAGAAGTGAGTGACTTTTTTATGACTGGTTTCCATAGCAACCGCGTCGCTGAAGCAACTAGTGTTGCACTAGGTGTATCAGAATTTTTGTAGGAATTTTTGACACCCCCAACACGAAACTGCGAATAAAATATAAAAATCTCGTAATTTCTGTTAAAAGTGGGTTGTTTATTTTCTTTATGGATTATACTTCCAAAATAAACTATTAAAGTTGTTTTAAAAGTAATAGAAATATTTTTTTTTTTTTAAACAGTAATGAATTTTCCGAACTCAATATTTTTCAATTTTTAAACTTTAAAAATCTATCAAAATTTTTCTATTGATTTTAGTTTTACGATATTTTCAGGGTCAATGTGAAATTTTATGTTCTTTCCAATAAACCGAATATAATATTTTAGACAAACGTTTTTTTTTTTTAATTCACGCCCCCCCCCATTTTCAAGTGTCTATTAAAAAGTAAATAATTAATTTACTCACCGAAAAGTAAATAATTAATTTACTCACAAATTGAATAGAAAAGGTCAATAAATAATATATTCAAATTTAAAACAAAAAAAAAAAAAAACGTAGTGTTTTTTAGAATTTTACCTGTAAAGTTTGAAGTTTAAAACCTTTTTTTTTTTAAACCACGTTATTTGTTTTTTTTCGTTGTTGTTTTGTTTAATGGAACCTTGGTCCTTGCTCCTTTAATTGAAAAAAAAAAAAAATTAGGGCTTGAATTACATTTTTCGTGCAATTATAAGCTTGGAAAGACAGGGGGTCGAATAATTCACGCCTCCCATTTTGAAATGTCTATTAAAAAGTAAATAATTAATTTATCTACCAAAGTCTTATATATCACAAATTGAAGAGAAAAGGTCAATAAATAATATATCCAAATTTAAAACAAAAAAAACGTACTGTTTTTTTAGAAATTTACCTGTAAAGTCCGAAGTTTAAAACCTTTTTTAAAAAAAAACACGTTTTTTTTTTTGTTTTTTTTAATGAAACCTTGGTCCTTGTTCCTTTAATTGAAAAAAAATTAGGGCTTGAATTACATTTTTCGAGGAGTTATAAGCTTGGAAAGATGGGGTGGAATTATTCACTATTTTCACGAAATTTTTGACACATCTAGTGTTGCACTCGTAAAAAGAGACATAAGTGAAACAGAATGAAAGCAGACGAGTGCGGTGCATTGTTTTACATATGTGTATGTTATGTTTGTGGGGGCAAAAAATAAGACTGAAATTAAACAAAGAACAAGTGAATTTACTGGAAGCCTGGAAAAAATCATGGATTACAACAGAAATCTTTTTTTTATTATTATTCAATTTAACATTATATAATCAATTCTTAATGCTGCAATATTTTAAGTTACAACTTTATATTTTTTACTAGATTATCTTGTCCTTTTCTTTTCCATTTTTAAGCCTAACCATATTACTTTTCATGCTCGCATTTCTTTTTTTTATTGTAATATATGTGCATGTTCACTTTTTTCTGTTGAATGCAAATGTTATAAAGTTGTGACATTTATTGAAACTTTTACTCTAGCTTTTCTTGGAAAATATATCTACATGGTTGAGGTGATAATGGTCGCATTCAAATGGAATGAAGCAAATACATTTCCTACATCTTAAAATGTAAACAAACAGATTTATTTTTTTACCTATTAAAATAAAATAATAGTTACTATAATAATAGATAAAAAATAAATTATTATAATATATTATAATAAAATAATAGTCACTAACCTGTAAAAATTACACAGCAAACTCTTTTATATGTAATATATTGATATTGCCATTCTGTGGATGTTCGGCATAAATGGAGACACACTTATATTATTGTAGCTCTTTTGTTAAAACTGATCTAAGCTAGCAGGGACGCCTGGCATTGCCCAATCGCAAAATATGCTTAAATATGATATTTTAATTTATGCAGATTTCATTTTTATTATAGAGTCAATTTTCTATCAATTCTTATGTATTATAAAGTTGTGATTTAAAAAATAAAAAATATATCCATATCACTTCAGTGCATCAACTGAATCGAAACCAAAATCAAAACTTATGAAAAAAAAATATATATATATATATATATATATATATATATATATCTGCGGGGGTTTTTTTATTCAAAAGTAATGGACTAGTGAATTCAACGAGGTTGTTAGATAGTGCTCAATAAAAAGAGCTGATAATACTTGTTTATTGCTATATAAACATGCTCACATCCCGCTGCTACAAACAGCCACTTGTTTCAATCAAACAACAGATATCATCAGGCAGCGACTTGAATTGGTTATTCAATGAACATTTGAATAGTCAAGTCGCTGCCTGATGATATCTGTTATTTGATTGAAACAAGTGGCTGTTTGTAGCAGCGGGATGTGAGCATGTTTATATAACAATAAACATATATATATATACATATATATATGTATATAACTTGAGTTCCTCCAGATCAAAACCGAAACCAAAACTTAATACTTGGTAAAATGATTTATTACAAGAAATGGATGGTCATCACAATTAAACGACAGTCACAAAGAAAAAAAGATGTATGCATGACACACAAAATAACATACACGCTATCGTATAAATATATACCAGCGGGACCTGTGGAAATTCCACAGGGGACTCATTCATACGTAATATATTGATGTTGGTATTCTGTAGATGTTCAGCGTAAATGAAGACGCTCTGATATTATTGTAGCTCTTTTGTTAAAACTGCAAATCTATATATCAAAGCTAGCATAGACGCCCGGCATAGCCCGGTCGTAAAATATGCTTAAATATATTTTAATTCTTGCAAATTTCATATATATTATTATAGAGTCAATTTTCTATCGATTTTTATATATTACAAAGTTGCGATTTCAAAAATAAAGAAATATATCCATATTACTTGAATCGAAACCAAAACTAATGAAAAAATAGTCCTTCAGCTATAATTGAAACCGAAACTTATTAAGAATCTTTGGTAAAATTACTTATTACAAGAAATAGAAGTCCATAACAATTAAATGACAGTCACTCAGATGTAAACGTGACACATAAAAGAAATAACACACACGCTATCCTATTAATGTATAGATGTGTGTACAAATGTTGATTTAAACAAATTGTCAAGTATGCTTAAATATGATATTTTAATTCTTGTGTACAAATGTTAATTAAAAAAAAAATTTTTTTTTAAATAAATAAAAAAATCAATTTTACTATTAAAATCTGAACTTTTGCTACAATGTTTCCTTGGATATGACCGTCTGGTAAGAATAGAACAATATCAAACAATTAAATAAATAAATAAATAAATGAAGAAGAAGAATGCGATTTACATCGATGGATTAGGCTAATTATCAATTTAATAAAAAAAAATAAAAATAACGGTAAAAATAAAATTGATAATTTTTTTTTAGTTGCTGAAATATTTCAGAAAATAAAACTTTTGGGCTGTCTAAAATAGAAAAATCCCGTTGATTTAGAATTAGTGCTTTATGCGAAATTGACGGTTGAATAGATTTAATTTGTGTCCCCCCCCCTTTTTTTTAAACTCACATTCACCCCCTAACAAGGCATATCGCCACTTGACACCTAGGAAGAGGGGGAGACAACCAGAGTTATCCCAGAAAATCGGTTCTGGCAGAAATTTACTTTCACCTTGACTAACGTTTGTGCAAAATTTCAAAAAAAAAAAAAAAAAAAAAAAAAAAAATCATCCAAGGCGATTATTGAGAAAAGTGTGAACAGACGAACGAGAGGTCCAATCCCTCTTTTGTCAGAGGGACCAAAAAACAAAAAATAGTAATGGTTTTGAATGGATGGTTCCAATATGAGATGTATTGGATCAATTTTTTTTTTTTTTAAAAGAAAGATTAGGTTATTTCAGTCATGGAGATAAAGAATATGAAGAATATTTATATATGGGACGAGAAAATTAATGTTTTAATCATTCAGAATTATAAAAAGACGAGAAGGGAACTCCAACAATAATGATTCTGAATAGTCTTATGAATGAATAAGAGATCAGTTTTTTTGGGTTTTTTGCAAAAACTGCGCCTCAAGTAGATTCATCGAGTCTCACAATGGCCGAACATTTTCTGCTTATTTTTATAGAGAAAAAGAAAATGAAATAAAACAATAAAAAAATGCTAATATTCATTTGCTTCTAGCCAGCAGGGACCAAAAATATATATTCTTATTCTAACCAGTATTTATGTTTCAGTTCTTTTATTAGCAACATACTTGGATGAGAACGATGGTAATAATCTATGATAAGTACACTTCCAGGGGCAATTAAAAAAGATAAAATTAAAAAAAATGAACGCCATACTTGGATGAACGCCGTGTATGCTTAGTGCTAACTTGTTAAGTGTTTTGTTTTTTTCAATTACATTTGCAGTTCAATTATTCACCGTTTGTATATTGACGCATCATCACTTTTTTTTTTTTTTTTTTTTGCATATTTTTATTCAGATCTTTACTCGTTTGACAATTCTTATTAATAATTGTACATAATTGGATATCAGTTGATTGAAGCTAATGGATGCCATCGGTGTGTCAGGTTGTCATTACACATTGTTACATAATGTTTATTATTTGATCTGTAATTCTTTATAGATAATAAAAACGGTCAAAAGTTATGGCCTATTGACTTAGAATGAGTGCTTTATGCCAAATTGATGGTTTCTTTTGTTTTAATTTTCTTATCACTTTATTTTTGCTGGGGATGGGGCATTCTACCGGATGCCAAACATTCTCCCATTAGTTTAGTAACTCAAACCGAGAGATCTATAACAGTTTCTTTAAGTGTTTGTATTTCTCTTGCACTTGGTTTGCTGGTATATTCGCCATCGATGTGCAAGGTTGTCATTAGACATTGTTACATCATGTTATTTGATATGCATTTAATTCTTCCAACTCAAATTTGTCTGAGATTTGTTTTGATTTGTTGTGTGGTTCACAAGAAGATTTATAATTATTTTATTTGGATTAGTTGGACTTCTGTTCTCATCTTGTATCTCATTCTCAGGTTTCAGTTCGTATTCAATTTTAAACAGGTTCCCTACATCAAAAAGGTCACTCAGGTTGTCCAGGGTTGCAAGACTAGCCTCTTTGTGGACAAATTTGGCCTTTCTGGAAGCAGTTTGATCTTCAAAAACTGTATTTGGCCCTTTCCAAAAACTGTATTTGGCCTTTTTCAAAAACTGTATTTGGCCCTTTTCAAAAACTGTATTTGGCCCTTTTCAAAAACTGTATTTGGCCCTTTTCAAAGTGTAATACACGGACTAAGGAAGGAAAGAACAAGCAGAATATTATATAGATTATTATTTATCATTATGGATGCTTTGATTATTGCAATTATGACAGCATTAAACCAATTATTCAATTACAAGAATAATCAACGAAACATTAACCTTTTTAAAATAATTTTTATTTTATACACTACCGTTTGACGAAGTTTCAGGTATTTACATTTAATTTTTGTTGTACACTAGATGGACGCCCGGCATGGCCAGTCGTACAATACGCTTAAACATGATATTTTAATTTATGCAGATTGCATATGTTATAGATTTGGTTGATTGTTTTTATTTTACGGTATATCAACCCTTTTCAGGTTATTTAATTGCCGAATCCAGTGATTTTGAAGAAAATTTTTTTATAGAATTTTTTGAAGTCGGTTTCTGTTTAACCGTTGGTTTGGGACCCTAACAGGTACTACTACTCCAGGTCAGAGTGGACTTGAGAGCAATGCAAATTAAAGGGTGGTTCCACACTCCCCAAAGCCCGCAAGCTGGAGCGTCACCATCAGATATAGTTTAAGGTCATATCCAGGAATCAATCCTCTGGTGAATATTATATATTACGAGGAATAATTTGCTCAGTGGACTAATTCGCAAAACAATTTTAAAAAATAATAATGTCGTTCATAAAATTCCGGCTGTGTTTGTTTACAATATCACGTCAGCTGATATTTGGGCTTGACAATGAATGCCCTGGGAAAGTAATTTCTGATTAATGTTTAGTTTTAAAATATGCAAACGAAGAAATGATTTGCGACGATTTTAAATGGTACCTCTTCTTTTATCGTAAATTGGACTTGTTAATAAGGAAAAATTCAAACAAGATGGTGAGGTACATCCGGGTTTGAACAGGGGATCGTTCAATCTAGTCAAATGCTCTACCACCGACCTATATTTCCAGATGGCAATAAATCTGGGTTTTTTTTAAAGAGAAATGATTTGCTGAGATTTTATCATCTCCCTTGTCTGGTGTAACGTACGATATTCTCCTGTAAAAATTCTTTTTTTATCTATAAAAAAAAAATAAAAAAAAGACTATTTTTAGGATTGGATTTTTTTGATTTTCGATATTTATCAGATGAATTTCTGTACAAAACATATCTAAGAACACTGCCAGACAGATAAATTAGCAATGTGTGAAATTTGCAAAAGATAGGCTCAGCCACTTCGGAACCTATAAGGAAGGAAGGAACTCTCACTCACTCACACACACAAGTGACTTTTATATAACAGTAGAGATTATTTTTTATCCAAAATACGAAATAAAAAAAGTTAAACCATTCTTAGTGAAAAAAGATTAAATGGAAATGTACTATTCACACAGACTCCTTTTGATCATGTTAATGTTGATGACTGCTCTCCAAGCATTACGATTATTGACCAGATGCTTTATGATGTTTAGAATGCGGAGGTCAGCCTCGATGTTGCCCATCTATCACTTCGTTGGCTGGTCGCAGTATTTGCCTTTGATATCAAAAGACAGCATTCTATGTTGCCAAAGGTTGTCATCTATTCATATGCTCAAACCATCTCCATCTTTCACGCCTAAGGATAACTTTCAAAGAGGGGATGCCAAAACATTCTTGCAGATTGGCCATGTGCCTCTTGTCCATAATTTTTGAAGAGCTTCCATCTGACCTTAGCACTGTCGTTTCTCACAAGCTTGTTGGTATTATCAACAGTGACAGTCCAAGTTTCAGTGGCATGAAACATGATTTCTCAAACACCAGCAACAAAACATATCCACAGAATTGGACAGAAGGAGAATGAGTTTCCTGAATCTCTTCCAAGCGGACGGTATCCTAGTTATGACATCTGTACAGCATCCATTGTTGTCTACCACATCTCCAACATAGAAGATGGAGACAACTTCAAAAGATATGTCACCTCCAGACAAAGTTTGCAACAAAAACAGGACGTTTGTATTATTCGGATTATTATTCTCATCTTGTTTTTTTATACAAAACAATGGCGATAGCAAACAATTTTTTAAATATCAACTCTCCATTGAACAAAAGCTTAAATCAACAGGCTCTTTTTTGTTCAACTTAATTTCAGTGCAAGACATATTCAGTCCCGAATTTTACATGTACTATAAAAACCCAAACACATCCCTTTTCTTTCTCTTTCCAGAGACAACACGTGCATACATTTCTTTTTGATAACATGAATAGGTTAGCCTAATTAATCTGGAACAAAAAAAAAAAACTGGATCCTCGGGGCCTCCAAAAACAAAATCTTGTGATTGAATAAAAATATCACATAATTTTGGGGTGCTTAAAAGCTCTTGGCAGATGCAACACAACTTTTACAAACTACTACACACAGCATCAGCATATAAACACGCACACAAGTTTATACATACACTCTCATTAACAATACAAGCATGCTAATACACTTACACATGGTGCCAGCCGAAATGAACATGTCCACTCAATTTCCCCTTACAAGCGAAACAACTGTTTTCTTTTTCACTCAAAATATTTTTTGGATTCTGAACTTTCATTACTAGACACTTTATTTTGTATCGTCTTCACAAAAAATTTATTTTGTATGGATAGACTTCGTCATTAATTTTTTTTATATTGTTTTTCCTTTCTACATACAAGGTTTTGGCCGATGTAACCTCCAATCTTTTTTTTATGTGCATCTTTTTGATGACAGTCACTTAGAACTGATTGTTAACCAACATCTGTAACCATTGGGTTATATATCCAAGGCTGACAGAATAAGAACAATCTATCCGTGTAAATTAAATAAAAGGTTCAGTTTAATTCTTATAACAGGTCACTTGTGTCATTTGGATTATTAAATCTACAAAGTTTCGGCTCGTGTAACTTCCGACATTCTTCAGGTACATTTTTCGAAACTTGGAAACTTGTACATAATTTCAAATAATCAAGATAAGAATAGTAGTCCAAATTATACAAATTATTCCTCAAACATTTCGAAACATAAAATGTTCAATCGTTTAAAATGTGTACAATGTACACTAAAGCATGCAGAGGTTTGAAGATGTTCGCGGCCAACTTTCAATGTATGCCCCAAGGATTAAAGTTGTTGAATTCTCTCCCACTACAAGAATTTAGACACCAGGGTCAAAAAATGGGATCGAGAAGTCAGTTTCCCTGAGAATGTGCACTCTGACGTGCAAAAAGTGCCTAGGCAGCCCCGTCAGTATTTCCTGATAAGGGCAACTCTTGTGATTAGCAATAAACTAACCCCTTCTCAAAGTAAGAAGGCAAGAGCCTGGGTAGGTGGACCACCTAGAACTGCACAGAACTAAACTCCCATCGGAAAATCAACAGGGACCGGATCATTACTGGAATGGTCTAATATCTGTTGATTTTGGGGGCCCAAGGATCCAGTTATTTTTGCTCCAGATTAATTCATATTATCAAAAAAAATTTTTTTTTCTTATCTGTGTCGTCCTCATCTCCAAAATAGAAAGTATTTATTTACAAATCTATTGTGTATATATACAGTGTGAAACAATAAAATTGTCACCCTAGAAAAGACATGATTCCATTTCCATTTGATGAAAACCAGTTTTCTTTTTTTTTTGTTGCAGACCATCTACTAGTTGGCCAGTTTTGTACAAATCCCAAGAGCGATAGGAGCCTTTTACCATGTCTGAAAATGACATGATGTTCAACAAGTGAGATCACAGATGCACTGCTGTACAACTATGCTCTCTACTGATCCAAGTTATGACAACAGGACCATTGCCAGCACCCTCAAAATACATCGCTGAATCGATATGAATAACAGGGGCGTGCCCAGGGTGATGAAAAAGTTTCTGGCCACAGTTATGGTCTTTGGTGTGGTTTCAAGCGAGTGCCACATCATGCCACCTCACCTCTTTAAAGTCGACTTCTAAAAGTGTATGTGGATATGCTAAAGAGTGTGGTGATCTCCTGGTGCAATCAGGTGGCTGCTGGCAGCAGGACTCGGCACCTGCTCATGTCCAAAGAGATTCAGGCTTAACTTCAGAAGGAGTGCTACAACTTTGGACCTTTCTCTCACTGGTCCTCTTCCTCCCCCGACCTAAACCCGCTGGACTACTCCGTTTACTCATACGTCGAGACCATCACCAACATGACCTCCCACAACACCAAAGCCAGTCTGATCGCCACTATTTGCCGAGTATTCTCCAAGTCCCCGCTGGTACTTGCAGAAAACGCATGCTCTCTGTTTCGAACCCATATCGAGGCGGTGATTGAGGCTAAAGGCGGATAGATTGAATAGATGTCAGCTCTACTATATAATCAAGTTACCTGAATTGATTTTTTCAATAAAATTTAAAAAATAAAGCTGTGATATTGTATTCTTTATTATTCCACCCTGTAGCTGGGATAAGATCAGGTCCACATGCCTTTGAGGTATCTAGTTCTTTTATGATATCATGTACTTGGGAAGGGGTGATTTTCAGATCATCGAATGTGGTTTCTGTCTGCAAAAGAAAATCTGAAGAGAATGGTTTAATTGGTTCAAGACGAAGTTCGGAGGCAAAACATCAGGAAAGCAGGTTGGCCTTTTGGTTGCTGTGTGAACAACTTCAAGATTGTTGGATAGTGGAGAAATTGTTGACTGGTCTTGATTTACTACAATGTTATAAATTTTCTAGAAATTGCAAGTTCCTAATTTCTGTAATTCTATATATTTTCTGGTTATTACAGCATGTCTTCACTTAGCTTTGGCTATTTCACTCTTACAATTATTTTCAGCTTCTATATACTTTTGTTTGTACTGGACTTATGTTTGATAAATTTGTGGTATGTATGCTGATTTTGAGCTATGGCAGCTGTGCAAGTAGAAGTAAAACATTGGGAAGAGTAGGATTTGTGATAGAACTTCCTTGTGGGAACATGCGCTTCAATTGCTGCTTTGAACCAATCCGTAGTCTCATTTGTGCACTGTTCCAATAAAAGAGAAAAGATATTTCCCCATGGAGCATCTCTGATGTGATTCCTGATGACTTCCCAGTCAGCCTTCTTGTAGTACCTTCTTGTAATTGCATTTGGAGCAATGGTTCTTTAACTTGGGATTGAGAGTTAAGAGTGATGTTTATCATTATTACATCATCAGCATCCCCAAGTGGGCAATCTTCAGGTACTGTAGTCAGGAATAAGTCTAGAAGTGAGGTTTGTTGATCCTGCTGATCTAGAATTTTGGTCGGGACCGTTACCGTCTGGGTCAGGGAATGGGACAGAAAAGTTACTCATGATGCTACTAGCTACATCTACAACTAGAGAAATTAAGTTACTGCAGCAGACAATTAAGTCAGCATATAGATGTACTTATGCATTGGTATCTAGGGAGAATGCTACATCTATGCTGTCAGAGATATAGTTGATCAGGGTGCAATCCTGGGAAAAGGGAGAACGGTAGAGAAAATATAACTAACGCACGCTACATTGCAGGTTTAGTCTAAAGCACATGAAACCTCGATTTTAGTTTGGATTATCTCGTTATGAATATAGACTCCAAGTCTGTGCATGTGTTTGTCTGAGTCCTTATGGCAAAGTGGGAGATAACTGGACAGGTTAATATGATTAGAGAGGATGGAGGAGTGTACATTGTTTAAGTTAGTTCTAAGACCAGATATTTGAGAATGCGAGCCTTAAGTGAGTAGGTGAATTGCTTCTATTTGAATGTGCATCTGGTTTGATCATATTTTTTGATTGAGCTGTCATTTCTGTAACAGTTTTAGGGTGATAGGGTGTTGGATAAAGTGGTTGTGCATAAAACCAAACATTCAACACAAGGTAACGATCAACCGATTCTTTGTCTACCAACTTATGGTCCACTAGAGATGAGTGCAGGGTCTCTTTCCATGCATAGCATGGCACTACAAACATACCAATATTATGCAACTGATGATAGAGTAGCCACTAAGTGCTACCAAAGAGTTAGGACTCCTGTACTATCAGTCAGAGTACAGTATCCAGACAAACTATCAAACTGATATCCTCAAACCTGCCAGACAAGAGTGGCCCAGTCTAACGTTAACATATAAAGGATAAAATTAGTATAGGTTGTCCTCACATTATAAGTGACAAAAAAGAAAAAAGAGGGGCAAGTATAAAGCAAGGGGGTGTATATTTTAGGTTATTTATTTATTAGATTTAAAAAAGGAATAAGATAGCAGGCCATCTAGCCTTGCCCGGTCGCAACATATGCTTGAATATATTTTAATTCATACAGATTACATATCTATTATTATAGAAACAATTCTCTACCGATTATATTTAACCTAATATAAAGTAATGATATAAAAACGCAAAACATGACTTAGATGCTATCAGCTAGAATTGAAACCAAAACACACAATTTTCCACCCTTATTCCTAAGCCTCTGAGCCACACCCATACGCATATATATATATATATATATATATTTTTTTTTTTTTATTACATTTTCACCCCAAACAAGGCACATTGCCACTTTGGTGTAGGGGGCTACTATCAGGGGCAACAACTACTGGGGTACTATGTAGGGATTTTGGCAGCAAGATGTTGGTTTATGTTGCACTTGAACTTCTGCACGTCAGTACAGTTGGGGAAGCAGGGACCTGGAATGGAATTCCAAAGTCTAGCGGTTCTGGGGAAGAAACTACTGGAGTAGAAAGATCTTTTACATATAGGGATCTCTACAGTGTGGGGGTGGGATTTTGCAGCCTGTTGAGTCTGTCGAGGGTGTTCACGTCATGGGGGCACAAGTGCTTGCAGTTCGTCAGAGCATTCACCATTAAAATACTTGTAGAACAGGCAGAGGGATGCAACGTTTCGTCGATGGGACAGAGACTAAAGCTTAGATACCAGTTCAGGGCCTATCAGATTTGCGACTCTCTTTTGTACTTTGTCAAGGAGCGAGAGACTAGTAGCTGATGCACCAGCCCAAATATGACAGCAATACTCCATACATGGGCGAATGGTTGCCTTATAGAGGTACAGGGGTGTATATTTTAGGCTATTATTTATTTATTAGATTTAAAGAAGGAATAAGATATGGTTAATGGATTTATAAATACACTAGCAGGCCACCCGGCATTGCTCGGTCATAAGATACGCTTGAATATGATATTTTAATTCATGTAGACTACATATCTATTATCATAGAAACAATTCTTTATCAATAATGAACCTTATATAAAGTAATGATATAAAAAAAAAAAAAATGACTTGGATGTCATCAGATAAAATCAAAACCAAAGCATACAACTTTTCACCCTCATTCCTTAGCCTCTGAGCCACACCCATAGATATATATATATATATATATATATATATAGTGACCCACTTAAAAATAGCCCAGAAAAATGTAGTAGAGAAGAGGAACATTCTTTTATTGTTTAAATTATTTGTAGCGTTATAAAAGATGCTGGAAGGGTTCTCTGTTGCCATCGATGCATTTCTGGACACATTTAACAACGTTTGCAGATACTGCCTGTAGATTTTCTCTGGTGATTCTCCTGATAGCATTGGTAATGTTCTCCTTTAGTTGATCTAATTTGTGAGGATTATTTGCATAAAATTTTGTTTTAAAGTTCCACAAAGATAAAAATCACATGATGAAAAGTCCGGGGAACGTTGTGGCCATAACCCTTTGGTTATTGTTCTCTCTTCCGTAAACATGTCATGAATTTGATCTGTGAGACATGTGGCGCCATCTTGTTGAAAAAAAATTGCATTTTTTCTTGTGGTGTCAGTTGGTTGTCAAGAGAAAGAATAGATAGGTCGGGCTACTTTTAAGTGGGCCACCCTATATATATATATATATATATATATATATATAAAAATTCACCTGTCATCCTTTTTAAAAAGATGAAGTCGCCTGATCACTGAAGACAAGATTTAAGAGAGTAAGGAAGGACGCCCGGACCTTGCCGGACAGTCCCGAGTTTTATAACTATATACAGATTAGTAGAATAAGAATAACAAAGAGTTAAAGTGTGATCCAATATGGAATTTGTATTTTAGATATAGTTTTCATGCAATAACAAGCACCACTATTTGCTTCAGCCTTTGAGTTAGAATTAAAGTGTAGTATCTGTTAGTTTTCAGGAGGAGGGTGGGTCCTCCCATACATTATTTGCATGGGGGAAAGTATTTCCGATCGCCTACCTGGAAAATGCTGACAGAGCTGATCATGGGAAATTTAATACCCATCCAGATTGACCTCCTTTTCAGGGAGGGGGGGGGATCCTGGTTTCCTCCATTATAAACGGACCTTGAATCTAATTTTGCTGCTGTGAGGGTGTGGTAAGTAAACAAATTACAAGCTTCTTTTTGGGGGGGAGGGGGGGCGGGTATTGCCTGCCGCCTGATACATCCTCGGAAGGGAGGGAGGGAGTACCGAGGGAACGTATGTTTGTTCTAGTATTCCTAATTGAGATAGCCTCTATTGGAAGAGCTGGATTCTCCACACTAAAACCGACTGAGAATCAATAAAAACAAACAAGATTATAATTATTATCATCATCATCATTTTTAAAACAGAGGAGTCACCGCTTATCAAGGCCTGAAAACCACTCAAGAATAAAGCTTCACGAGTGTCAGGAGCTTGAGGAGACGACACCATAATGACTGATAATCGTGAAAATTGGGTAGAATATGTTTGTTTAAAAGGACGGCTCAACAAGAACATGTTTACATTGGACTTAAAAACGACCATGTTGTAGTCAGTTGGAAAGCAGCCCTGCAGTACAGAGTTCCACAGGCTGGCAGTTATAAGAAAGAAACTTTCATGGAATTTGTGCTTAGTTTTAGGCACAGATAGAGAGCAAGGGAAATTGTAAACAGTGGTTGTAGCTAGATGAGTTTGTTGTGAAGGTTTTAAAGGAGAGGGGGCATAGATTGAAGCTTGGTCGAGAACTCGCCATGAAAATAAAGATAGAACTGGGACTCACAACGTCTCTTCTGTGAGAATGAGGTTGTAAGGAGGAAAAAAGAATATTGCCCACTAGATTTCGAAGTCGATTTTGAACTTTGTCAAGGCAACTCCTCCCCAGATGTGGCAACAGTACTCCATCTTAAGCCATATTTGGCACATATATAGGCTCAGGATTGCTTCAGAAGTGAGATACCTCCTAGAGTTGTAAAATGATCCATTTTTCGGATTGTTCAGAAAAGCATAGGATAAATTATTTATTTTAATAAATGTAACTAATAACTCTGATCTGTTTCAATCAACTCAATAATTGTGGGAGGAGGAGGAGGAGGTTAATAGAAATGAAAAATCGGATAAACGCAAAACTTAATAAATCCATACAGTTTTTCAAGCCCACGACACGATTATGCAATAGTTATTTCCTAATTCAGTCACGTAAATTATGCTTTTATAAAGATAAAGACTATTTTTCCGATCATGTTTTCAAATGAATGAGAAAACTCGTTATAATGTTTAATGTTTTTATTGTTCTAGTGTAACCCGGATATAAGAGACTTCTTTCTCCAGTTCCTACAGCTCTCTTATATCCGGTTTATACATATCCTGGGTTCTTATATCCGGGTTACACTGTACTTATCTACTCATATCACTACCCCACCACCACCAAAACTAGCAAAAGATAATTCCTGGAAAGAACGAACTAAAGGAGGATATTATACCGAGAGGCGGGGGTCTTGTGACAATAAAACAGATACTACACAACCCTCCTGAAGGTATTTATTTCTCTCACCGCGAGAAATTCAACAGTATGGTCGGAAAGTGAGATTGAAAATGGAGGAGTATTCTAACCTTGCAAAAAATGGCTGGGCAGCCCTGTCGGAATTCCCCTGTAGAAGCGCCTTAGGCGATTAACAATAACCCCTTCTCAAAGAAAGGAGATATTTGATTCTCTACCACTGCAAGAACTGTGACACTAGGGTCGGAAATTGGGATTGAGAAGTCAGCCGCCCCCTCCCCCAAGAGAGGCACACCGACCTGCAAAATGTGCATGGAGCAACCACGTCGACATTGCCTGGTAAGGGCGCCTCAACAATAAATTAACCCTTTCTGGGAGGGTGGATCTCTTAGAACTGCACAGAACCAGGTCATTACACTGGTCCAATCTCTGTTGATTTTGGGAGCCGAGGATAAAATACCTAGCCCCTTCTCAAAGAGAGAGGGCAAGGCCTGGGCGAATAGACTTCCCAGAACTGCACAGGGGGAGTACAGGACAGGACCAACGTTATATCAATAAAGTTACAGGAATGGTCTAAACTCTGGATTTTAAAACTAGTACAGATTAACCCGAATATAAGATACTTTTCCCACGTCTTTCTCTTCTTATATCCGGGTTACTCTTCAATCCAGGTTACACTGTACATTAACTCCCACTATAATTTGGGATCAGAGAAAAATCTCATATCCGGTTTTCGGTAAATTTTTACGACGTGCCCCAGCGTATTATAAGCGCCCCAACCTCCCCATGTTAAGAACGGCTTTCGGAATAAACACTCACCAACCTCCCCATGTTAAGAACGGCTTTCGGAATAAACACCCAACAACCTCCCATGTTAAGAACGGCTTTCGGAATAAACACTCACCAACCTCGAAAGTCATTCTTCACATGGGGAGGGGGTGTTTATTCTGAAAGCCGTTCTTAACATGAGGTGGTTGGAGGTGTTTCTATTACACTGAGGAGGCAGGTCGTAAAAAAAAAAAAAAAAAAAAAAAAAAAATACCCGTTTGGGTGCTCACTTATTGATCCGCGCCGTTTTTTAAATAGTATTTTCCAGTTTAATTAAAGTTTTATGATATGTTTTTATTAAATTGTAAGGTTTAAAGCACAGAATAGGTACAAAACACCCTCCCCTCCTCATGTTAAGAATGGCTTTCTAAATAATAACGTTATTATTCCAGCATGGATCAATAAGTGCACTCGTACGACCCGGTTTTCTTATATTCGGGTCTCTTATATACGGGTTTCACAGTGGTTAAAAGTTAAGTGATTGTAAAAGGAATTAACCAAATAGACACATTTACACACGTAGGATCAAAAATAATTTACTCGAGAAATAGTCATCGGCGACGATGTTTTTAAACAGCAGGATTACGTTCTTTAAACTAACAAAAAAAAAATGTAGGCTAAGTGAAAAGTGAAAACACGTGTCATCCAATCTACGGGAATGCTTTTATGTTGGCACTATTTAAACGATCTGTAAGGATTAGCGCTTATTGAATAGACAAATAATTCTTTTAAAAGAAAGAAAAAAAAAAAAGATAAAAAGTAATAACATTTTATATTTTTTAAATAAATAGATTTATCGAAGAGAAATAAATAAAAAGATAAATAATCAGTTGATAATCCAGGGCCGTCCAAAGGACAGAATATATTAAAAGCAATTCAAACGAGGGGGCGTATATCCATTTTTCACTTTCCATCATATGACGAGGAAGATCTTTTTAAAATGAATTAATGTCGATTAACATTCGACAAAAAGTTAGTTTACAGTAAATTAATTTTAAGATATTTTTAAATTACAAGGAGTAAATAACATTTTAAAATAATTTATCGCTGTATTAATAAAATTGTGTGAGCACTTCGTGTGTTTATGTATATTTTTTATTTTATCGCCTCTATTTTGAGTTAATTTTATTTAAATAAAAATAAAACAACAAAAGAAAACGAAACTAAGTATTCTATTTAAACAAGAATTTAATTCCAAAATTAAATCCTCCAGAATACATTTTGGTTTATTCTACAACAAATCAAGCATTTAAATATTTTATTAGTGGAAAAAAAAAGAACGAATTCTTTGTGACTCTTCGAAATTTCGAAGCATTTAAACTAGCCTTTTGATTTTAGTTAAATCATCGTGTATTAAAAAGATTAACAATTGTATAAATTAAAATATTTTACCTTAAAGCGTTAGCTTTAATTGTTTAATAATCAATTTAATGACCAAACGATATCGAAATAATTAAATTTAATTGTGAAAATCCTATTTAAAAAGAAATAAAATAGTTTAGAATTGATACTGATACTTATGCAGAATACGGACCGTGCTAAGTTTTATATAGGAATTTCGGGTAGTTACGAAAAATTGTCAAAAAAATATATATCATATAAATGCTACAATTTCACGTTACCTTTTGTTTACTAAATTGTTAGATGAAAGTACAGAATAGTGAAAAAAAAAAGTCTCTTTCTCCTCCATTTTAATACATTCCTAAATAACGTTATTTCAGCACGATCTGTAAGTACCCAATTATTTAATTTATTGGTGATGCGTCGCAGCAGCACCAGCAGTGTCAAATAAAAATTTTATTTTTCTAAATAAAAAAAAATTAATAAGGTATCTGGCCTTCGAGCTAAGATCAGAGTGTAGTATAGGTTCTGATGCTACACATAATTTGACCTTTGTTAATGTAAGGGAAACTCGGCGGACCTGAACGAGAATAACCCCCTCCCATATAATTATGTCCAATCAATAATAATCCACTGAAAAAAAAAAAAAAAAAAAAAAAAAAAAAAACGGAAGCCGTTCTTAACACGGAGGAGGTTGTGGGGGTTTATTCCGAAAGCAGTTCTTAACTATGAGGTTGGAGGGGGTATTCCGAAAGCCGTTAAGGGGGGGGGTCTCGTTCAGGTCAGCCGGAAACTCTTCTATATTAAGGCAATTAGTATTTTCGCCTTACTGCCAAAGTGCCCCTTTTGGTAGGGGGTGGGGGCCGTTCTCTCCTCCCTCCCACACACACATTACCTTGTGTCACATTTTGCTCTTATAGAGAAGCAAATAGATAAATAAAAAAAATGAAAAATTGATAAATATTTAACAAAATAGTTTATTTTTATGATACCAAAAAACAATGAAATAACATATTTGATATATATTTGATGCAAAAAATAATTTAATTTTATATATCTAACACTTTCCTGCTGACTTCGAGTCGCTTATTCTTCTGCAACACCAATTTATTTAATAACCAAACGATATAATTAAATTTAGCTGTCAAAATCCTATTTTAAAAAGAAAATAAATAAATAAATAAAACACAGTTTAAAATAATTTTATTTTTAAATGTGAAACCTAAAGTGAAAGTAAAAACTCCCGGACAACGCTAGGTAGGCACAACTACGAAAAAATAAATAAAACGGTCCAAAATAAATTGCGTATATTTTAGATTGCTACTGTACTGTACTAACTCTCCATAAATCGACTGAATACACCGGAAAGATATTCAAATGACAATAATTCGATATCAACAAGTAACGGAATCATAGTTATAAACTCCAATAAATAATAACAGAATCTATGGATGAAAATAAATAAAAATAAATAAATAAAATGGAATTTCCTCGTTCTTCGAAGTAGAAGATCGGAAGAAGCCAGACGATTGCACGGGTGCGATGTATGGATGCCCAATGGTAACACTATGTTCCATCAGGTTTCATATTAAAAAAGGGGGGTAGATATTGTATACTTTTGATTTCTTTTTTATTTGTATTTTAAGATGCTTCATCAAATAAAAACGAATAAAAAAAAAAAAAAAATTTAAATAATGGTTTAATAGTTATTGGCGCCGAAGAAAATGAATTCTTCTACACTAAAAGAATGGGAGGTAAAACGTCAAAACGATTGTATACGTTTTTTAACGTCTTGGTGCCGTCCTATACGATTGTTCAATGTCTAGTTTTTTAATTATATTGAAATTTAAGATTTAACAAAAGTTTAAAATATTCATAAATATCTTGTTTAATGTCGATTTTTTATTTATTTATTTATTTATTATTATTATTATTATTATTTTTTTTTTTAGAGAACTTGGGATATTAATTTATATTTAATACTAGAAAAAAAAATGGTTAAAAGGTCGATCCATAGACCCTAATTTAAAAACGTGTTAAGATAACTATATATAAAAAAATTAAGTTAAATTAATTCTTTATGAATATTTGTTACATCTTGGGGTAAATCAGAATAACATCCGAGCCGAAGTCCGCAGCAAACAGTGTTAGTGTTCGCATTATATTTACTTTATGCAAAAAAAAAAAAAATATTTGTTTGTTACTGTTTCGAATTTGTTTTTAGCATTATAAAATATACTATTAAACATTTATATGATTATTTTCTTTTTATTATAAATTTTTTTAATGATACTTATGCACTTCGTGCTATTTAAAAAAAAAAAATAATAAAGTTAAATTCCAGTTTTAAACTGTTAGGTGAAAGTACAGAATAATTACAAAACACCCTCCACATGTTAAGAACGACTTTCCAAATAACATTATTTTAACACGATAACATAAGTGCATAAGTAACAAAATTCTATCTGACAAGGTTTGCTGCGGACTTAGAGTCACCTATTCTTCTGCTTCACCCATCTTAGTAATATAATTTTCAGTACTTATTCAAAATACGGACCCGGCTGAAATAATAACGCTAGAAACCCATTCTTAACATTAGGAGACGAATATTGTGAACTGAACTGTTCTGTGCTTTCACCTAACAATTTAATAAATAAAAGATACCGCAAAAATTTAATTTCACTTTCATTTATTACTAAATAAATAAATAGCACGGTGCGTAAACTACATAAGTATTTAATTTTAAAACGGCAACAAATCGAATAATCATATATAAAATTACGCTTTTTAAAAAGAAAATTTTGGACGTGGAAAATACACAATCCTAAAAACAACGATAATTCTCAACAACTACAAAATATCTCCGTTCGTCGGGTTCGATCTGGTTTATCAAACATCACACGAAAAAAAAAATGCATTAAGATGTGTTTCTGCGGCAATCATCGATTATTTTCTTGTGATTGTGAAATGTAATGATCATTTTTTCATTGTTTTTTTTTTTTTTTTTTTTTTTTTTTTTTTTTTTTAATAACATGACATTTTTGCTCCTGTTACGCATCCGTAATTTGATGCTGGCGGATTGCGTTCTCACAGCATTTTGACACAAAAATCGGAAGAAAAAAAAGCACACTTCTTGAAAAAAAGAGATCTAGTTATTTTCCTGCGATTTAATATAGTTAGAATAACAAAATATTATAAATTTTAAATTCAAAGTACGAAACGCCGAGAAATATCTAGATGGCAATTATATTTTACTTAAATAAGATGTCAAAGAAAAAAAAACACACACACACAGAGGGAAGTTTGTCAACGATAAAGTTATAAATATTATAGAATAATTTAAATAAATAAATAAATGTTGTGGTAGAAACCCAAGTGTTTGTTTTTATTTTAATTAAAATCAATCTGAAAAGAAATTAATCATTGAATAATTTAACTGTTTGACGCATTTATATATAATGAATTTAGTTAAACACGATTTTTTTTTTTTTGCAATAATTTGTTCAGGAAATTTTGCTGTTTGAAGCAAAATTCTGGCAAAAAAAAAAAAAAAATGGCTTGGAATTAATTTGGGGTCTAT
Organism: Euprymna scolopes; assembly: GCF_053919585.1. Lineage (NCBI taxonomy): Eukaryota > Metazoa > Mollusca > Cephalopoda > Sepiida > Sepiolidae > Euprymna > Euprymna scolopes. The sequence continues at coordinate 28,176,395 of NC_136486.1, forward strand.
ATATGTGTTGAGAGCGCCCAAAATTTTTCCCCAAAAAGAAAAAAAAAAACTTATCCAATGTATACTTTTAAAATGACATTAGTTTCCACCGTTAGAAATTCACAAAATTAAACCACAAAAATATTTGGTTGATTAAAAACAAAATTTATTGAGCTGTTCATGAAAATATTGTTTGCAATTTCTTTATTTTTTAAATAGGAATTTTGTAAATTCTTTTTAGTTTGTCATTTCCTTTATCGCAATAAATAATCGGGTACTTATGCAGAACACAGACCATGCTGAAATAACATTATTCAGAAACCCATTATCATGAGGTGGGATGGTGTTTTTTTGAACAATTTTGTATTTTCACCTAACAATTTAATAAACAAAATAGTGTTTATGCACTCATGTTACATGCTATTTTTTTTTTATAGTATTTTCAAGTTAAATTCAAGTTCCACGATATTTTCTTTCTTAAATTGTTAGGTGGAAGTACAGAATAGTTACAAAACATCTTTCCCATGTTAAGAACGGCTTTCAAAATAACGTTATATTAACATTGAAAAATATTGCTCAGTTCGGAAACTGCAAGAGTATCAATATTCGATTAAATGATTAAAAACAAAAGGATAACGCAAAGTGCATTGAATGAAAGTTACGTATATGCGAGAAACGCACACAAGCTTCTGACAGTTTATTATTGGCGGACATGTACGAGAGTGCCCACACTCCCTAAAAATGCATGTTTTTCAACTTTTTTTTTTTTTTTCAGCTAATATGATTAAAAAATTTACGGGGTCCGGTAGCACTCTCGTACAGGTACAGGTCCGCCCAAAAGGATAACACAATGTGCATTAAATGAAAGTTTGCGATAAACGCACGGTCGCACGATATTCTGACAGTTTAATCATCATACATACATATATACATACGTGTGTATTTTGCAGAGTAAAATAAGAATATGTTGAAGAATTTGTGGTACTAATGCAGAGAGTGATCCGCGTTATTTTTTAAATCGTATTTCCACGTTTAATTAAAGTTTTATTATGTTTTTTTATTCAATTGTAAGGTTAAAGTACAGAATATGTACAAAACACCCTCCCCTCCCCATGTTAAGAATGGCTTTCTTAAATAATAACGTTATTATTTCAGCACGGATCACTCTCTGCATGAGTACCGAATTTGTTTATGAAGAATTTGTTTTCAAAATCCATTGAAATCTGGGAGAATCGAAAAATGTTGAAGTAGAAATTTGATTTTATAATTACCGAGTTAAATATTAATTTAAATAAGGAATGTTGCCGTTTGATTACATAAATAAAATATTAAATAGACGAAAATAAATCATCTCAATTTGTTAAGTTTTCAATTCGTTTCCCTCGTTTTTACAAAAGCACGTTTTTTGTTTTGTTTTGTTTAGTTTTTTTTAATTGACAAATTCGAACCACATTAGATATTTTGTATTTTTTTTTTTTTTTACTAAATTAAATACAATAAGTACGTATATATTTTAAAAGGTTTCATTTTTTATGCTTGTTTCAAAAATATGAAAAATCGTCTAAATTTCATACGTTTTCAATTTAAAAAAAATCATGCGATTTATTATTTTTGTAGTTTAAAAATTACAAAGTTAAGCTGACGTAACGAAGTAAATATTCATTAAAAAAAATTAATATTTTTTAATATGTAATTTTTTTAAAATCCAGTTTTACCCTTGTAATCCTGCGATTGTTATAAGAATATTATTTTTCCACTATTAAAATAAAATGCTAATTTCTCTTTTAAACCAAATTAATATTAAATTATTTAGGTTTCCTTTTTTTTTTTTTTTAACTAAATTTTAAATTACAAAATTATTTTAAAACTACAAATAAACCTGTCTTTAAAATTTATGACGCTGAAACCGTAAGATGAATTTAAAAAGAAAATCACCTAAATTATTTTTTATTAAAAAAATTCTTTTGAAAACTTTTGATAATAAAATCTGATTTTTTTTTCATTCTAATTTTTCTTTAATTTGTAAATATTTTTCAAAGCGTGTTCTTTTTTAAGGAAAACTAAAAAAAAAAAAAAAAAAAAAAAAAAAAAAAATCCAATTCTTAAAATTGATAAAAATTTAATTTAAAATACATTCAAATAAGATAAAGTTAAATATACATAATTTTAGAAAACGGTACTTATGCACTTACGTTACCGTGCTGAAATAACGTTATTATTTAGAAAGCCATTCTTAACATGGAAAAGGGAGGGAGTTTTGTAATTATTCTGTACTTTCACCTAACAATTTAATAACAAAAAAGATTATCTAAAAAATAGCACGATAAACTACCATGAAAATATATATTTTTAATTATTAACTAAATTTTTCAAAATAAAACGGTACATATGCACTTTTGTTACCGTGCTGAAATAACATTATTTTGAAAGCTATTCTTAACATGGGAAGGGTGTTTTCAAAATCGTATTTCCAAGTTTAATTAAAGTGTTATATGTTTTTTTTTTATTCAATTGTAAGGTTAAAGTGTAGAATAGGTACAAAACACCCTCCCCATGTTAAGAATGGCTTTTTAAATAATAACATTATTTCAGCACGGATCAATAAGTGCATGGGTAACAATTTAATAAAAAAGATATCGTGAAACTTGATTTTAACCTGAAAAAAATATTTAAAAACAGCGCGGTAACAAAAGTGCATAAGCACCAATAAAACATAATTCAATCGTCGTTTTGTGTGTAGGTGGAATAAAAAAACTAAAAAAAAAACAGACGACTGTTTTTTAATAATAAAAAAAAATAATAAACCATGTAATAACTCATGATTGTTGTCATGATTAATATTTTATGGTTTAAAATTCAATGCCAAGAAATCCAAATTGAAAATTAAAAAAAAAAAAAAAATGATCAAGAAGAAAGAATATATCCATCATTATTAATTTATTCTTTGACTTCTTCTTACCTGATTGGCTTTATTAAATTGTTTTCTTAATCCAGCGAAAGACATTTTGGTGATGTTTCTTGGTTTACAATTCTTCCCTTAAAGTTTTTTTTTTTTTTAATGTTATTTGGTGTTTAAAAACCAGAGAAAAACGGGGATAAAATAGGATTTTTTACTTCTTTGCTTGGTAGTTCCTCCTCCTACACTCACGAATCTTGTCGTCCGCCGGAACGAATCGACTTCAAACTTTCATTCGTCCTTTCAAACGATTCTTTCTTCCTTCGTTCTTGTCGTCCTTCCCAATCTACTTTCTTCCTTCCTTCTCATAATCCAATTCAATCGAGATAGAAAACAAAAAAACTTCTGAATTCTCTTTTGACGGTATTTCTATCAGACAACATAAATAAGCTCTCACCAAATAAATTAATGTAATGTAGTTTGGGTCCTTATTCAGCTTGGCACTTGTACCGATAAACAAAAATGAAAAACTTTTACATTTACCCACTTATCACAGAATGAAAATTTTATATTAGAAAAAAAAAAAAATACCAAAAATTTTTCAAGTATTTTTTAAATTTAAATTTCTTAATGGAAAACAAATTTACCGTTTTTTACAGATAAGTGAAAAAAAAAAAAAGAACATGTTTTACTAAGGAACATAAGGGGAGGTAATCAGTGATTGTTTTGACAGTTTCCACGTGCATTAGGGTTTTCTACCCTTGTCTATCGAGTCGTTACCCGCTTTTTTCAACCTCAATGAAATAGAGTAAACTTTGATTTTCTTGAATAAAAAAAATAAAACTACTTGATCAAATTACGTGATTTTTTTTTTTAAATTCATCTTCGTCCTGTGACTGGTGTACGTACAAATGTCAGTATAACTGACATTTGTGTATTTTCTTTAATTTCAATTAATGTCACTCTGAATAAGCACTGTAGTTTGTTTTTCTGTTGTTTTCTTTGTGTGTGTGTGTGTGTACGCGCGCGTTTGTACAGACCTTTTTTTCTTTTTTTAAATAAGATTGCAGAAACAGGGGACATAACTTATTTTCGAACGCATATTTTAGATTACTTTTAATTTTTACTTATTGTTCATTATTTAATTAAATTACTTTGACGCTTCTACAGAATTGGGACGAGATTTTGTAGTCGATAAATGGAGTTTTCAGATTAAAAAAAAACAACAATGGTTTCAACTGATTTTTTTTTGTTGTTTCAATTCCAATAAGTTACAATGGTAGCTTCCAAATTATGCAGTCGAAATTACCTGAATATTACTGAATTATTAAAAAAAAAAAAAAACTTTAATCGTGTTTGCAGGTTAAAAATTGTCGACATCTTGTTTAAATCAAAACAAAAATTATCTCGCTTTTGAACTCTCCTGTGTCTTTCGATTGTTTTCATCAAATTCTATTTTTTATTTTCTTTGATAAACAATTTTCTTATCGATTTCCGTAATTTTTTGATATAATCATGCGAGGAATATGTAAATACCATTGTTTTCATGTGAAATTCAGTATTACGATTTTCGAAAATTCGTCCCAATAGTGTAGAAACGCTATTACTTTTTATATAAAAAAAAAGTAATTCAAAAAATATTTTTTGATATAAAATTACTGAAAAGAACTAAAAACTGAATTATTGATTTACTACTGAAAAGAACTGAAAGTTATTCAAATTTTAATTAACTAGTATTTCATCCCGGCGTTGCCCGGGTGTTTGGAGGTGTATGTTGAGCACCAAAAAAAAAAACAAAAGTGGTAGTAGGAAGGCAGGCTCGAACCCGTACCGTGAAGGAGGAAAAGAACGGGGGAAAAACGTGACGTCTTTGATGTTATGAATACCGCCAAACCGGAAGTGACGTAGGTTTAAATTAAGGCTAGACAATCGAAAAGAGGGGATGACTTTCGAAAATATCGGCGAAAAAAAGCGACCCCTCCCTGTAGAAAAATGCCCAGAAATTAATGTTTTTAGCCAATTATTTGGTTGTCGTCTGAAGGGTCGAGCTTCAAAATGATACTGATCTTGTGAAAATCCGTTGCCTCTGTCGAAAGTTTTAGGCAGACATGCAAACATACATACATATATATATTATTAGCTCAAATTTTCGACCCAAACCGATTAAAAAACTTGCCCTATCTCTAAATACCCTTTATGTGAAATTTCAAATGTTTAGACCAGAAATTGTCTGAATAATTTGGTAGAGACCGCAGAGGTTTATTTTTTTTTAAACTTTGACCCCTATTATGAGCCCTTAACATTTATTGTTTTGGGCTCAAATCAAGTTATTAAGTTAGATCCAAACAGAGTTATTGGGTAGGGAAATGTACACACACAGACACACACTCAGACACATTCACTTTTAGAGATATACTAGCATGGGTGCCCGGCGTTGCTCGGGTGTTTGGAGGTGTATGCTGAGCAAAAAAAATAAAAAATAAAAAAATAAATAAAAAAATCGGTCAATTGTTTTAACTTTGACCCCTATTATCACCCCTTAAAATTTATTGTTTTGGGCTCAAATCAAGTTATTAAGTTAGGTCCATGTCCAAGAAACCTATATCTAAAATCCCAAGTGTTTAGACCCAAAATTGTCGGAGGAGTTTGGTAGAGTTCTCAAAAGTCAAATCGTTGAACTTTGACCCCTTAACAGCACAATTTCTGGCCGAAACCCGATCACATAGATTTTCCCAAATCTCAGTACCCTGTATATCAAATTTCGAGTCTGTAGACTTAAAATTAACAGAGTTATTGAGAAGGAAAATGTACACAGACAGACAGACAGACAGACACACACACACACACGTTCACTTTTATAGATATATAGATAGATATAGATTTAATTAAAGTTTTTGCTGTTTGTTGTTTAACTAAATTCGTGTTTTGCTGAAATAATAACGTTATTATTTAGAAAGCCATTTTTAACATGTGGAGAGGAGGGTGTTTTGTAAGTATTCTGTACTTTCTTCAAAGAATTTTATTTAAAAAAAATCTCCTTTGTTTCACGATTTATCTCCCTTGTTTGATCTGTCGCCTTTCTTTGTACAAGAATCGAACCAAACTTTGCGAAACAGTGTTGCTGTTTACTGTTTTATTAACGTAAAACACGAAAATTGGCATTAAACTTGTAGGATAGACTTACGGTGGAGTCACCACTTGTCAGAAGTGAGATCGGTGGGGGGTAACCAATTTATAATTGGGATCTATCAATTTTTAGGACCATGTTTGCATGTATCACAATTTTATTGAAGTTGAAAGTAGGAGTGTATCCGCGGGACCATTAAGGGTAAATTTAACCGAATCGCCGATTAATAGATAGGTTTCACCAATCCATATTCTTACATAAAGAAATAAAAATGAAATCCGGAAAATAATGACATTCGACAAAGAACACAAAAATCGCTGTATTAACATGGAATAAACAACATTTATTTACGTGTTAGGAATATTAGTTTAAATTGTTCCAACGTTTGTGTTTTCTTGTGTGGAATGTTCATAATGAAGGATTAATGAAATGAGGATTTTGTGAGAATAGTACGAGGTTTGAAATCACTTATTTTTCATGATCAGAGTGCCGCACGTGGGCTTAAAGGTTCATGTGGCTATTTTTGAGAAGAACATTTTAAAAATTCGTATAAGTAAAAAAAACAGTAGTTTGAAATAAAATTGTTTAAAAGGAGATTTAAATCTTCATTCAGTGTGGTAACTTTCCATGATGAGAATTAAAGTTCAGGTGCATTACGCGTAATATCAGGACGGGGATTTTAACGTCTCCCACAGACGGAGTTATCCTGAACATGTGCCACTCTTGAGAAATTGAAGAGGAAAACTGACTTGATTTTTGGCAGGCAAATCTTTATATATACAGGCCTTTTCAAACGTTCCAGCCTGTTCACTGTATTTCTACGTAAGGAAGCGTAACATAGTTCCTTTTGTTTTATGCGAGCAGTGGTTCCATCACAATGTCATGTTCCTTCACGTTCTTCATATGTGCAGGCATTGAAGCAGTGATCACTTTGAAATGTTCCTGCCAGGGATTTATTCCAGCCAGGCATTGCAATTGCTACAAACTTTTTTTTCGCCCCCAAACAAGACATAATGTCAATTGAAACATAAAGGGTCTACTATATGGGATTGTGTTTAACAGGAGACTGTAGGGAGTTGAGCAACAAGATATCTAGTCTGGTCACATTTCATTTAAACTTCTGCAGGTTAGTACAGTCACGAAAAAAGGAAACAGGGAGGGAATTCCAAAATCTATTAGTTTGAGGGAAGGCACCATTAGAATAGAAGGCTTTCCAGCAGCTAGGGGTTTTGATAGTGAACGAGTGAGGTTTTGATGCTTGTCAAATCAGAAGTATGCACATCGAAGGGGCATAAGTGCCATGAGTTCATCAGAGCAGATCCTATTGTAAAACAAAAATAGGGATGCAAGTGTAATTTATACTATCGAGAAATATTACGAAAACGGAAGATAGCTTGGATAGATGATTGGATGCTCGTCCTCCTCCTGTCGACATTACTAGTGAAATCACATTTAAAATTCGCATTAGATGTGTAAAACTTTCACATTTATCAACTCGATGCTAGGTGGCTCACACTCTCTGCTTCGTGTGGCAGAATCTGCACTTGCTGTTATTTCTGAGACCACTCATGTCCTTAAAAGCAGATAAGAGGAGGAGAAGGAGGTTACCAGTTTTAGGGAGGCGGTCATTAGTTTTTATGAATTTATAGAAATATTTTCAGTGAAAAGGTTTTCTGGTTTTTATAATCAAATGTAAGAAAACGAGAGACATTGTCATACACTTGGACCTATTAGATTTGAGACTCTTTTTTGGATCTTGTCTAAGAGTGAGAGACTAGTGGTAGATACAGCAGTTCAGACGTGGCAACAATACTTCATGCCTGGGCGAACTGTGGTTTTGGAAAGATATGGGATAATAATTTATTCATATTTTTTTTATTGTTAAAAACAGAAAAGTTAATTCCTATTTCAGTCATGAAACTTATTTATGTTGGAATGGGTTCTGGCAAAACACACAAATAATTTTTTTCTTTAATCAAAATCATGTGTTAGTAAAAAGATAAGAGCATTAACTCCTTCACCCCACCCAGCACACGAAAAATGAGATCCTACTTTTTTTAAGTTTGTGAATATCGTAACTTTTTTTTAAATGTGTGAATACCATAAACAATATGGGGGAGTTGAGGAAACAAATTATTTTAGAATTTAGAGTGGTGGGTCAGTTTTGCATGTAAATTTAACATAAAATGAGCACCCTCTTTCTGGCCATCCTTCCCACTCTGCCCTGTACACAAAATGAGATCCTACTTTTTAAGCAATTATGTGGGAATACTTTAAACTAGGGATCTCCAAACTAAGACCCACATGCCAGATCCGGCATGACAAAGTCTTTAATCTTTAAGTTCATATGAAAAACGTAATAGTGGGGCAAGTTATCTCAATATTCCACAAGAATTTTTCACTTAGTGATACAAGCACCAAAATTGGCACAAATGACGCTCAGAACATACATTTTAAGAAAAGAACGTTAGCCATCAGAAAATTCAAGATGGCTGCCAGTTTTCAAGATGGCTGCAGAAGCAAACCTGACAAATTTCAGTTTTTTTTTTTTTTTTTTTTTTTTTTTTACACAGAGATCACCACTTATCAAGGCCCGGAAGCCACTCAGGGATAAGGGTTATTGCAAGTACATTATGTTAGTGAGGAGATTTGATGAAGTGTTTACTTAAGGGGGCGGTTCATTAGGAATTTGTTAACATTAGACTTGAAGACATCCAAGTTGTAGTCCGGAGGGAAGCAGGCAGACGGAACAGAGTTCCACAGGCGTGCAGTTCTAAGAAAGAAGCTTTGTTCATGAAATCCGCGTTTTGATTTAGGCACAGATATAGAGTGGGGGAAATTTTTCACAGTGGATTCAGCTAGACGGGTGTTTTTCGTGAAAGATTGGCGAGGGGGGACCAGGGATTGGAGTTCAGACGAGCACCTGCCATGAAAATAACGATAAAACAAGGATAGGCTTGCAACGTCTCTTCTGTGGGAGAGGGGTTGCAGGGTAGAGAAAAGGGCATCCCCCACTAAACCACAAAGTCTATTTTGTACTCTGTCAAGGCATGATAGGCTGTTTTTGGCAGCTCCTGCCCAGATATGGCAGCAGTATTCCATCCTTGGCCGTACTTGGCTTTTATATAGATAGAGAATTGCATCAGTAGTGAGATATCTTCTGGAGCGGTAGAAGGATCCCACCATCTTTCCAGCGACCTTGGCAACAGACTTGATGTACGTGTTCCATTTCAGAAGAGGAACTCTCATTAACACAATTTCTTTATGGTCCAAAAATTAAATGAATGTATTCTCATATAATTAAGCCAAATTTCAATATGGCCACCATTTTTCAAAATGGCGGCTCATAGATTACTGTATGTAGTGATGTTTTCAACTATAACCTTGCCTGTTTCTATGCTCTGTGCCGGGACTTAGGTGCAAAAGTTCACTGCCAATTATTTGTTACACTAATGTAGTTTAATATTAAAGCTTTTGACTTGTGATATCTTAAGAGTGATGTCAAGGCACAACCAGGACACACTGGTGACATCACTGCTGTGAAACTCAGCATGGGGTTCAGTGTTTGCTTGTAGTGTAATAACTGTAGTTATAGTTACTAACTGTTGTGGTGGTAAACTAACTTCAGACAATAGTATCTATAAGTGTCCCAAATGATATCTAATTAGTCCCTTATGCATCTCAACTGGAATTGTAGTTAGTTGTTGTGTAGTTGTTAGACAGCCGCACTTGAATTGACAAGTAGTGTCAGCACGGGAGAGCTGAGCCAAGGGTAACGGGGCTTTAGTTACCTGGAAGGTGTACAGATTGCACTGGATCTAAACAGCATTGGATGAACAATTGTATCTAAACAATATGAAATAAATGCAGGAGTGCCTCAGGGGTCTATCCTTGGACCTCTGTTATTCCTAATATTCATAAATGACCTCCCTGACAAAATTGTTTGTGAGATGAGTATATATGCTGACGACACCACACTCTATAACAGACACGACAGGAAAACAAATGAATACATATCTAAAGAAATGGCAGAAACACTAGAGGATGAACTCCAATCTGTAGTGGAATGGGGACATAAATGGATGGTCACATTCAATGCTGCCAAGACTAAACTCATTTCCTTCAATAATTACAAGAAACTTTCTCTACCACCAATAGCAGTGGCCAATGAATCTTTATCTGAAAGTACATCTTTTAAACTCCTCGGCCTAATGCTCACAGGAAACATGAGTTGGAACAATTACATTGAGAGTATTGCCAGGACCGCTGCGAAGAAGGTAGGTTCTCTCTACTGTGCTAGAAAGCTACTAATGCCCAAAAGTATCCTGTACCTCTATCAGGCCACCATTCGCCCATGTATGGAGTATTGTTGTCATATGTGGGCTGATGCATCTGCTACTAGTCTCTCGCTCCTAGACAAGGTTCAAAAGAGAGTTGCCAATCTGATAGGTCCCGAACTGTCATCTAAACTTCAGCCTCTGTCCCATTGACGAAACGTTGCATCCCTCTGCCTGTTCTACAAGTACTTTAACAGTGAATGGTCTGACGAACTGTAAGCACTTGTGCCCCCTCGACGTAAATACCCCCGACAAACCCGACAAGCAGCTAAATCCCACCGTTTCACAGTAGAGATCCCTAGATGTAAGAGAGCCTTCTATTCCAATAGTTTCTTCCCCAGGACAGCTAGACTTTGGAATTCCCTTCCGGGTCCCTGCTTCCCCAACTGTACTGACATGCAGAAGTTCAAGTGTAACATGAACCGACAGCTTGCTGCCCAACTCCCTACACAGTACCCCTGATGCCTATGTCCCTGATAGTAGCCCCCTACAACAAAGTGGCAATGGGCTTTGTTTGGGGTGAAAATGTAATAAAAATGTAATAAAAAAAAAAAAGTGTCGGGCAACAGATGCCTGAGCCTAATTGTATCCCATACGTCAATGTTCTTTAATGTTTTGTACAGTTAGGCGGTAAAAGGACAGCCTCTCGGCCTCCAACTATATACGTAAAATGTCTGCGGACAACCCATTGAGTAGCGGAGCAAAAACTGATTGGGGGAAGTGTTGCTTCTGTCAGACAGACATGAGAGAGGAGATGAAGCCTCCTCCTATACGATATGAATGTAGTTATAATGGCTATTCCATGCTAGTCACAAACATACCACAATTATAGGCAATCAACTTATTACCAATAAAAGTAGACCCATCTCAACTAGATGATGGAGGTGGCATTGAGGAACTATTGATAAAACACTGCAAAGTACCATCAAACATGTCGTCTAATGTTCAACAACAGCAAGCTTGAACGTGCAACTAAAAGAGCAGCTGAAGTTCAGAACAGTCCTGATGAAACTCGCACAAAAAATGCGAAGAACTAGTATGGAGATGGAACAGTGTTTCCTTTGTGAAAAGAAGGAACCAACATCAGAGCTGCAGCAAGCCATGACCATGCAACTGAATAAGAGGCTCAACGAATGTGCCCGTAACCTCAATGATGGTAGACTACTTGCTCCTTTGAGTGGTGGAGACGTAGTGGCCCTAGAACTGAAATACCATTGCTCTTGCTTAACTGCTCTGTATAACAGAGTGTGAGCACACATTGCCCAAAAGAACAAAGAAACACTCGAGTCATCCCAAGAAAAGGATTTTATTCCTTCGGTATTCTTGTAACTCCTAACCTATGTCATTGAGAAAAGATACAACACTGATGAGCCAGCCACATTTCGATTTGCTGAACTGGTTAGTTTATATGAGGAGCGACTTGAGCAGTTTGGGACAAACATACCTGATGTGAACTCGACCAGGCTGAAAGAAAGGCTGCTGTCAGAAATACTTGGACTTGTAGCCTACAAGAAAGGTGGAGATGTACTAACATTTGACAAAGACATTGGCCCAATGTTGTTAGAAGCATCTTTCTGCACTGACGCAATCATCCTTGCCAAAGTTACTAATATATCAAGTCACAGCTCAGGTTTGGAGCAACTACAACTGACCTGGCAATAGCTCAACTCTTTCAATACAATTGCTTTGCCAAGTACAAAGAAAGTGCTACTTCCAGTCTACACTTGGATGTCTGTTCATGCTAAGACCAGAAAAAGACATCTCATGGAAATGCTGCATGACCATGGTCTTAGTATCCCATATGATCGAGTGCTTGACATATCAGCTCAGCTGGGAAATGCAATTATAAGTAGATATGTTAAGGAAGGTGTGGATTGTCCCGTCAAGTTGAGGAAAGGTCTCTTCTGTACGAGTGCAGTGGACAATATAGATCACAATCTATCATCTACCACTGTGACATCATTATTCTATGGCACCAGCATCTCAATCTTTCAGCATACAACACCAGCTGACCAAGGAGAAGTCTGAGAACCAGTTTCTATCAAGAGCAGCAATGTGAAGAAAGTCTCAGAACTTCCTGACACAAATGTTGACCTGCTTTCTTTGCCAAAAAGAATCCAGCTCCTCTCAAGAGTAATGTGACGTATACATCTTTGCCAAGTCTTCTCCTAAAAGATGAATATGAATGGTTGCAGACGGTCAGCCTCACACATGAAGTAGGTGATGAGGTTGACATCAGTTGGTCAGCCCATCATGCAGAGAAGAAACAATGTCTTGAGTTTGAAGTGAGCATAACTTCATCGTTGCCCCTTCCACGTGATGAGGCTCATTCTGTTGCTATGGTGAGATATTATATGGACAAAGTCAAGGATGCTATTTCTTACCTCAATCCAAACCAGGTTCCTGTGATAACTGCAGACCAGCCAATCTACGCTCTTGCTAAATAAGTCCAGTGGCACTGGCCTGGCCGGTATGGTGAGGACAGGTTTGTGGTAATGTTTGGTGGTCTCCACATAGAAATGGTTGCATTCAGATCACTTGGAACTTTGCTCTAGAATAGCGGATGGACAGGTGTTCTTGTGGAGACTGAGGTGGCTTCCTCTGGAACTGTAGACTCGTTTCTCTTCAGTATTCAGTGTCACAAAAACACATCATATGCACGAGGTCACAGCATGCTGTCTCTATATGCTCCAAAAGGAAGAATATGATTACCACTCTGCAGAAGAAAACAGAGTCCTGGATTCTGACGGCTGGTGTGAGACACAGAGGAAAGAGAGCCCTCAGTTTCAATTCCGGGAGCTTGTTCTGTCAATGGAGTTGGTTGTGTTAGATTTTTCAGAGAGGCTAACTTCAGCTTATACTGTCAAGCACTCTCTGCTCTGATCCTCTTCTTCTTTGCCATTGCTCGATAGCTCCCTATCCACCTCAGAGACATGGTATCCTTGGAACAAACTCATCCCGAAGTGTTCCATGAATTCCAACTTGGAAACTTTGTGGTCCACAAGACTCACATGGAGTTTTCTGATATAGCCATTAACCAAGCCCATGAACAAGCTAATGCAGTGGTCAAAGGTGACGGTGGTGCCATTGGCATTACTGAGGATGCATCTGCACTGAGGCGATGGATGTTGTCTGGACCAGAAGTTAGCGAGCTGGTTCACCAATATGAGTTGCCTTCTGAGGATATCAGACATCATGAGCAGACTAGCCAGTCTCAGAAGTCCTTCACTGACAAGGTCAAGAAGTTGTTTAGTGCAATGAAGGATCTAGGCAATCCTTTCCAGGAAGAGTCTAAAGATCTTCTCACACTGGACACAAAGATTTTTGCAAATCCCAGTGCTGCAGAGCTTGTCAGAACTCACATTGATAAAGGTAAAGACTTTTTCAATAGTCTTGGTGATGAAGCTTCCTTCTGCAAGCCTATCAAAAAGAACAAAACTGACTTCTTCCACCAGCAAGGAGCTGTAGCTTCCACTGACAAAAAGAAAGAGGTACTGAAAAGTGACTGCAGTTTGTTCTCACAGCTTTTCATATTCTGTCAAGCACGAGAATGTGATTTGTTAGAATTTTTCAGGCATGAGAATCAGTCTTTTCCTGCAGCACTGAGTGACATAGGGAATCTTTATCCTGGAAAGAAGTTTCACCTTGTTGGCATTCTGGAAGATACCATTGCTCTTCTTGATTCTCAGCCAAAATGTGATGTCATCATTATTGATGGTGCGGCTCTTGTACACTCTCTCTTGCTAAAGACCTCAAAGACATTTGAGGAATATGCTGTCCGTGATGTAGTGCCAAGGATTCAGAGTTACTCATCGAAGTATGAGTGAACAGACATTGTGTTTGATGTCTACAAGACTTCAAGCCTCAAGGCTGAAATGAGATCAAAGCGAGGCAAAGGAAGTCAGCATAGAGCGACAGACAAAACTAAGCTGTCACCCATTTGGTCCAGTTTTCTGAGAGACAGTGACAATAAGACAGAACTGTTTGAGTATCTAGCAGACAAGTTTGTATCGATGTGTCCCGACAATGTCGTAGTTGTGACCAAATGAGAGAAGGTCTTGTCAAACAAATCCATCAACTTTAAAGCTCTACAACCTTGCAATCATTAAGAAGGTGACTCCAGGATTTTCACACATGCAGTTCATGCAGCCAAACAGAAGACAAAGTCTGTGTTGATCAAGGCATGTGACACAGACATCCTGGTCATAGCAGTTGGTGTCTTTGTGAGTCTTCAGAATGTTGGCTTAGAAATGTTTTGGCTAGAATTTGGCCAGGGACAATCCATTAGATGGTTCCCAATTCATGACTTGGCGATGAACCTTGGCCAAGAGAAATGTAGTGGCATGCTCTTCTTTCAGGCCTTCACTGGTTGTGACGTGGGCTCGGCCTTTCAAGGTAAAGGGAAGACAACTGCATGGCAAATATGGGCAGTTTGTCCTGAAGTGAGCCCAGTGTTCAGCAAACTGAGTCAGTACCCACCTACCATAGAAGATGCTGATCTCAACATTCTCGAAAAATTTGTTGTCACTATGTATGACAAACACAGCAACACTACCAAGGTTGATGAGGCAAGACTGCACTTGTTTGCTTGGAAGCAAAGACCCTATGACTCCATTCCACCAACTAGTGCATCTCTTGTTCAGCATGTTAGACAATCTGCATTCAGAGCTGTTTGCATATGGGGCCAGTATACAGAATGTATAATGCAACCTGAAAGTCCTGGCAACTAGGTCTGGCAAAAAAAAGGTGAAGTCGGGTTTCAATCCTGGCTTGAGGTAATTGCCTGTCTAGCCGCACTGATGAGCTGTAAAACAGCGAAACAGTACTGTATGTGGATGACTATATATATATATATATATATATATATATATATATATAAATTCCAAAAAGGTTGAAATGCGATTTCTCCATTTTTTATCCTTCATATATATATATATATATATATATATATATATATATAATTCAGAGAAATATTTTCAGTGAAAAAGTTTTCAGGGTTTATAATCAAAAGTGAGAAAAACGGGACATTGTCATACTGTAAACAAAACAAAATAATTAATTAAGAAGACATATATTCGCAAAAGAGATATTTTATATATATTTATATTTTATATATGTTTAAAAGAGAGTTTACAGCAGTAGAAAAATATAGAATGTTCGTGAATATTTTTTAGAGTTCTTGTAAAGCAAGGGGTTCATTAGCTGAGACAATTGAAGAAGTGTGGATTGATTAATTAAAAGTTTTAGGGGCCAGGAAACTTGTATTCCAAACTTTTCTCATTTTTATCGTTCAAACACTAATGTGTTTGAATATATGGTTAAGTGTCAGTTTTAGTCATTTAGCACTGCTTTAAAGTTTCACTGCTCGCTCATTTTTCTCCCAAATTTCAAACAATTACTATAGTTTATAAATCACCTTCTCAGCTATATTGTGAATTTTTGTTTTCAATTTCGTTCAATAAAACAAACGTTATGATGAATTTAGTGGTGTTCAAAATTGTAAAAAAAAACGTAAGAAGGTGAGCGACGTTTTTTATGACTGGTTTCCATAGCAAACACGTCGCTTCAACGACTACTCTTGCTACTAATTCACTGCTATAGCAAAAAGAGAATTAACAAGTGAAACAGACAGAGTGAAAGAATGAAAGGGAGATAACTGGGGGATTTTATTGAAGCAGACGAGTGCCGTACGTTGTTATCGCATATGGGTATGTTATGGGGGCAAAAAATAAGACTGAACTTAAACAAAGAACAAGTGAATTTATTGGAAGCCTGGAAAAATCATGGATTACAATAGAAAAATGCAAGCATGAAAAGTAATATGGTTAAGCTTAAACATGGAAACGATAAGGACTAGTTGTTAAAACTGGAAAAGAAAAGGACAAGATATTCTAGTAAAAATATAATAAAATTTATAACTTAAAATATTGCAGCATTAAGAATTTAAAAAAAAATTCAATTTAACATTATATCATCAATTCTTAATGTTGCAAAATTCTTTTCTAAGTTCAATCTTAACCATATTACTTTTCATACTCGCATTTTTCTATTGTAATAAATTATAATTCACTGAAAGTTGTTTTTAAGAACCTATGTTCTTTTGTTTATCATATTAAAAAATATTTTAATGAACAAGGTTTAAGAGATTGGTAGACGATAAACTTGATGACTTGTGTGTGTGTGTGTGTGTGTGTGTGTGTGTGTGTGTGTGTGTGTGTGTGTGTGTGTGTGTGTGTGTTAATGTTTGTGTGCGTGTAAGTGGAGAGAGATGTTGCAGAAATGAGCGCCCATGGTGTGTGTAGGGGGGTGGGGCAGCGACACCGATCCATAGACCCGGGTTAGCTTAATTCCACTGGTTTATTGAAGTAAACTCTGACTTTTAAAGGGTTTGGGTAGCTCCCAGAAAGACCATTTCAAATACATTCAGAAAGTTCTTTGATTGGTCCAAAATATAATTATTTGTTTTTATTAAGGATAGTGTATGCACAGACGATATACGTACAAATGCGTTTATACATTTTGATTTTTTATGTCGATATGTTAACAATATAATCGATATGCTAACAATGTAGTATAATCGTTATGTTAACAATGTAGTGATCATTTTGAAGGTGTAAACATGTAGTCGACTACATGTTTGCGCCTTCAAAATGATCACTACATAGGAACATTAAAAGTTTTAAAGTGTCGATAATGTAAACACGATTTTGGTCTCGCATTTTCATTATTTTCGTACACTATAAAATTTAAAAAAATATTACTACTTTATTCTATCATACTTCTTCTTTTAAATAGTATAAAAGTTATAAGGATAATATTAAATTAAATTCCAGTTTCATCGTTTTTCATATAGGGGGTAAATCAGCGCTGTTTTACAATTTGTCATTATTCTAAGGGAGACAACTCTTTTTTTATCAAGAGATACGTTTATTTTTCATCTCATAATTTAGGGCGCTAATATTACTGTCAGCAAATATATATGAGCAGTTTACAAAAGCATACTTTTATGTTTTTCGTTTTCTTTTTACATGGGCGTCACCACTTATCAAGGCCCAGAGGCAACTCGAGGATAAGGGTTAATGGGTATACATTAGTCATTGTGATTTTAGCATAGTAAACATTAGTGGGAATTTTATAACTTGGATTACTTAAGGCGACGGTTCAATAAGAACTTGTTCACGTTAGATTGAAGACAATCAGATTGTAGTCAGCTGGAAAGCAGGCAAACGGAATAGAGTTCCACAGGCGAGCAGTTCTAAGAAAGAAGCCCTGTTCATGGAATCTACGTTTAGGTGTAGACACAGATAAAGAGTGTGGGAAATTGTTGATAGTGGTTCTAGCTAGACGAGTGTTTTTCGTGAAAGTCTGGCGAGGGGGACCATAGATTGAAGTTCAGATGAGTATTCAATTATAGAACTTGTAGTTTTTAACAGATGCTTTTGCAGTTAAATTAACCGTTTTCCATAAGTAACGCGAATGCGCCACATTAACCGAGCAGAAGAACCGTTTAATATTTCACAAACATTCTGTTTACATGGGGATGGGCAGTAGAAGGACGGCCGCCACAACACCCCTGCCCCTCCACTACCCCCTCCCATGCAAACAGAATGTTTGTGAAATATTAAACGGTTCTTTTCTTCTGCTCGGTTAATTTTGGCGCATTTATTTACGAAAAAAAGGTTAATTAAACTGTTGAAGCAAGTTCTATAATCGAATACTCCCCCCCCCTAAAAAAGAACGAAAAACATAAAAGTATGTTTTTGTAAACCACTTGTGGAAACTTACTGACAGCATTATTAGCGTCCTACATTATGAGATGAAAAAAATGAACGAATCTCTTGGTAAAAGAGAGTTATCTCCCTTAGAACAATGACAACTTGTAAAACAGCGCCGGTAAATCTGTGTTTCGCGTTGGAGGTACCTATTGAACGATTAAACTATATCTATTGCAGAATCAGTTGAACAGTGGTAATTAGTGAATAAGATTACAAAAACTAGTTAAAATATAATAAAATAAGGTCAATGTCAAGTTTCTTTCCAACTCCTCAAAAAACTTTAAAATGACGACTTATATAGGTTTTCGGTGGCAGTGCAGTGGTGCACTGCACTGGTGCAACTGCAGTGCACTGGTGCATTTAAATTTGGGGCAGATAAGTAGTTTTCATGATATGAAGAAATTACTTTTGGGAGTGGGAGATCACTTTCCTATATAAATTTAGCGTGAAATGAGCACCCACTTTCTGGCCAACTAATAATTTCTTCATATTAAAACAAATTTAACTGTAATATTCGTTTTAAGCAACCCCGAAAACCGGCACTGTTTTTTTTTTTTTTTTTTTTTTTTTTTTTTTACTAAGAGATTCGTTTATTTTTTCATAAGTTAGGACGCTAATAATGCCGTTAGTAAGATTACACGAGCGATTTACAAAAATATACTTTTGTTTTTCGTTCGTTTTTTTTTTGTTTTTTTTTTAGGTGGGTATTCAATTATAGAACTTGTATAGTTTTAACAGGTGGTTTTGTAGTTTAATTAACCGTTTTCCGTAAGTAACGTGCCGACATTAACCATTAAAGCAGAATCGTTTAATATTTCACAAAAATTCTGTTTACATTAGGGGGCGTGGAGGGGCGGGTGGTGCCCTTCAGCCACCACCCGCCCCTCCACGCCCCTAATGTAAACAGAATTTTTGTGAAATATTAAACTGCAGAAGCACCTGTTGACAACTATACGAGGTCTATAATGGAAAAAGAACGAAAAACAAAAGTATGTTTTTGTAAATTTACTGACAGCATAATTAGCGTCCTAAATTACGAGATGAAAAAAAAAAAATTAAATACACGTATTGAAAAAAAAAAAAAAAAAAAAAAAAAAACAGCGCCGGTTTTCGGGGGTGCTGAAAATGAATATCACAGTTGTTTTATGATATGAAGAAATTATTAGGTGGCCAAAAAGTGAGTGCTCATTTTACGTTAAATCTATATAGGAAAGTGATCCCCCACTTTTTGAAAAAGTAATTTCATATCATGAAAACTACTTATTTGCCCCAAATTTAAATGTGATATTCGTTTTCAGCACCACCGAAAACCTTCATAAGCCGTCATTTTAAATTTTTTTGAGGAGTTGGAAAGAAACTTGACATTGACCGAAAATAAATATTAAAGAATTAAATTAAATCTTTAATAAGAAATAATTACTATTGGAACAAATTCAACAGACTCGAAAACTCCCGCGTAATATACGTACTAAATTCCCTTTTCATTTTAAGTTTATTTTCTTAGTTAAACTTAGTTACCTCCCCTGCGCCGTTTATCTAACTACTACTTCCCTCTTTCCGTCCTTGAACTGCCATTAAAGACATCAAAGGGGGAAATAACTTCCGTCTTTTTAAAGAAATAAATAGTTTGTCTTTCCTTACTTTGGGACGCTGAAATAATCAGTGGAACAATGAAACAATGTTAAATGGGGGGGGGGGGATGATTACTAGGCACCTCGAAAAATCACCACAGAATTACCCCCCCTATATGTAACTTTATTATAAATTAATATAATCAATATTATTTTTGTACCATTTAAAAGAAAAAGGTCAAAATAAACTAGTAATAATTAAAAAATTTTTTTTCATCGTACGAAAATAATGAAATTGCGAGACGAAAATCGTGTTTACATAATAAACGCTTTAAAATAACGTTCCCATGTATGTAGCAAGCACTTCGAATGTGAAAACATACCCATGTTTAATAAATCTAACAAAAATCAACTAATGGTCAGATTTTCGTTAAATTTTCGATACTTATCCATTTTAGAATGAAATTACATATAAAATGCCGTTTCCGTAAAATATACCAAGGGAAATATTGTTTTTAGTGCGCGTCTCCCCTCATATTTATTTTTTTTTCGAAATTTGAACAAAATATATTTAAATCTATCGAAATTTCTATTTATTATGAACATAAGATAAGTAAAACATATTTATTTATTTTAAAATTTAAATACACGTATTGAACAAAATCTTACCTTGAAGTTGCAATTAAAAAATGGTATAAATTTAATATTATTATGTTTTTTTTTTTAAATAGCGTTTTTCGTATAAATATATACTATAATCAGTTGAATTGCCAAGAAAAAGAAACTTCCTAAAAATTAATTAATTTTTGAAAGATTAAAATGATTAAAATTACATTATTTCAAAAAAATGTTCCGTTACAACATAGATTTTTAATTAATTGTGTTTAATTTTTTTTTAAATATTAAGTTTTAATATAAACATGGCTAGGCGCGCGCGCAGTGATTCTTTTCTGGGGCGCCAGGACGCCAGCTCGCCAAAAAGTACGTCACGGGCCAAATTTCATTCCGTCATAAAAACAACTGTATACAGGAAAAAAAACCAACTTGTTTTTACACTTTTATCTCGCGAATAAACATGAAATTATATATTGAAAACCGCGTTTATTATTTTCCTTTCTTTTCCTTAAACAAAAGTGACTTGGTTTGATAAAATTTTATTTGGCGTACTCATGAATTATTTTTTTTAAAGAATAAAATTGAATAAAGTTTACTTTTACAAGAATGGTCAGACATTTACCGAGAAAATAAGCATAAAATTATATAGGAAAAACCGCGTTTATTATTTTTTAAAAATCCAAATTATACTTCGGGTTTGAAGTTGACTTCTTTTTTTTTTTCTTAAACGAAAGTGACTTTGTTTGATAAAATTGTGTTTGGCGAACTTGAACTTGTGAATTATTTTTTCTAAAGAATAAAATTGAATAAAGTTTATTTTTACAAAAATGTTTAGACATTTACCTAGCAAATATGTATATAAAATATGCATGAAAAACCGCGTAAGTAAATGTTTGAACATTCTTGTAAAAATAAACTTTATTCAATTTTTATTCTTTAGAAAAAATAATTCATGAGTACGCCAAACACAATTTTATCAAACCAAGTCACTTTCGTTTA
The DNA here is from genome assembly GCF_053919585.1 of Euprymna scolopes. NCBI lineage: Eukaryota > Metazoa > Mollusca > Cephalopoda > Sepiida > Sepiolidae > Euprymna > Euprymna scolopes. The sequence goes on from NC_136486.1 coordinate 28,197,694, forward strand.
AGGAAAAGAAAGGAAGTCAACTTTATACCCGATATATAATTTGGATTTTTTAAAAATAATAAATGCTGTTTTTCCTATATAATTTTATGCTTATTTGCTAGGTATATGTCTGACCATTCTTGTAAAAATAAACTTTATTCAATTTTATTCTTAAAAAAAAAATAATTCATGAGTACGCCAAACAGATTTATCAAAAAAATTAGTTTTGTTTTAAAATCGGAATTATTGACTTCAACTCCGTTGTTGGATATTAAAAATAATAAACGCGGTTTTCAATATATAATTTCATGTTTATTCGCGAGATAAAAGTGTAAAGACAAGTTGTTTTTTTTTTCCTTCTGTATAAAGTTGTTTTTATGACGGAATGAAATTTGACCCGTGGCGTACTTTTTGGCGAGCTGGCGTTCTGGCGTCCAGCGTCCTGGGGTCCCAGAAAAGAATCACCCCATGGCTAGGTGTGTCAGAATTTTGGGAGAATTTTTGACACCCCTAACACAAAACTGCGAATAAAATATAAAAAAAACTCGTAATTTCTCTTTTTAAAGTGGGTTGTTTATTTTCTTCATGGAATATCCTTTCAAAATAAACTATTAAAGTCGTTTAAAAAATAATAGGGATATTATTTTTTTATTAAAAAAAACAGTGTTTACAAAGTGCCTGCGCGCGTTCATGCAGCCATTTTGTTTACGTAATGAAATCAATTGAATTTTACGAGTTTAAGTTTTTTTTTATTTTTTATTTTTTCACTTTAAAAATCTATCCAAATTTTTCTATTGGTTCAATTTTTACGATATTTTCAGGTTCAATGTGAAATTTTATGTTCTTTCCAATAAACCGAAAATGATATTCTAGACAAGGTTTTTTTTTTAATTCACCTCCTCCATTTTGAAATGTCTATTAAAATGAAAATAATTAATTTTCTCACCCCAAACTTATATATCACAAATTGAAGATAAAAGATCAATAAATAAAATAAGCTAATTTTAAACAACAACAAAAAAAGAACAGTTATTTGCAAATTTACCTGTAAAGTTCAAAGTTTAAAACCTTTTATTTTTTAAACCACGTTGAATGTTCTTTTTTTAAGTGAAACCTTATAATTTTGTTATATTGCACAGAAAGCTTCGTTTAATTACGACAATTATTTCTATTTCATTCATTGTTTTTTTTAGATATTAAAAAAATTACTTCATAAAGAGAAATAAAATATATTAAATCCAAAACTCATGTATTTCTTTAAGAGAATAATAAAAAAAAAAATCAAGAATCGCTCGACTGTTTTTTTTTTAGCGACAAAAACTGATAAGTGAAATGTGATTATTTTCCAACTACGGTGGCCCATATTTACTAACTTTTGTTTACAGCCAGCAATAGAAAGAGACACCATAGTTCATAACTCTGAAGTCGTGGTATTTTTAATACTCGCTTAAAAAGTATTTTATTTAAAAAGGATATGGAATATAAAATATAAATATGGATGAATTCTTAACAATGAAGAATGGAAGTACCCACTGAATAGCATTTTTATAGGTAAGTGATTTTTTAAAATTTATATATACATATATTGTATCGAAGCAAGTTAATATTCGTTGATTTTCTTTAAATCATTTTAAAGAGAACCGGTTTAAAAAAACAAATACTACATACTTTGCTATTAAATCTGTTATTTTTTTAATTTGGTCTTTGCTCCTTTAATTGAAAAAAAAAGATAGGGTTCGAATTACATTTTTCAAGTAGTAATAAGCTTCGAAAAATAGGAGGTAGAATTATTCAATTTTTTATCACGCATTTTTAATGGCGTTTTCTGACACTGCTTATACATGGCTCTTGTCAGCTATTTTATCGCCAGATTAAAACCGATTTGAAAATATTATTGCACAAATATTAAGCATTTTGTAAGCCCCCCCCCTCATATTTTGTTTGTCTCTTTTTACCGAATAAAATACGGAAGCCGATAGTTAACCAAATGAACATTCAGTAAAACTGTATTTCATATTTAATATACAAATGTTTAGAATATTATTAATAATTGGACTGTGTAAATCTTAAAACCTAACAAAATTATAACAAATATTAATTATTAATTGCAGTTTGAAGAAGATAAACAAAGGTTTAAAAAAAATCATTAAGTCGCTTCTGCTTTTCCAAAGTTCGTATAGTTAACACAAGTCTGACGTCACAGAATCATGCTTTCTTTTTTCACAGTCGGTTGGCAGTCCCTATGATTACACTAATACTATAGCCAAGTCTCGGAAATTGCCGAAACAGTTTACGAAAAGGAAACAAGTTAGCGATAAACTATACCTGATTGAGGCTAATCTCGTAAAGCTACAATACACGAATACTTTATCCTGTGCAGAATCTTTGAATGTTGTTATTTTTTCATTTTTGTACATACATTTGTATATTTTAAGATTTTATTTATAATTTTTATTATTTATTTATTTTTGGATAAGAGTTTTGACAATACAGGTACTTATGTAGAGAAAGTACCATGGAAGTTTTTTTATTATTAAATTCAAATTTTACGGTATCTTTTGTTTATAAAATTTGTTAGGTGAAACTACAGAATAGTTAAAAAACAAAACACCCCCCCCAAAAAAACACCCCCAAAACACCCTTACTCATGTTAAAAGTTTATTTTGAAATATCGTTATTATTTCAGCACGATCCTTCCTCTGCAAGAGTACCATTTTTTATGTAAATAAACATCACATTTTCTCTCAGTCCTTTTTTTTTTTGTTCGTCTGAATAATTCTGATTAATTTCTCCATTTCTTGATAAAATAGTAACGCGACCAAAGATTGTGTACTTCGCATATCCAGATAAACAAGTGAATTATAATGCTTGACTTTAAACTTTAATCATAACCAGAAATTGATAGTTTCAATGGTTCTCAACCTTTTTTTTAATCACGACTTTCTTTTCTTTTTAATGTATTTTGGTGAACCCTTATAGCTTATTCTATTTTTCATCGGAAAATTCATCTCATGGAGTTTCATGGCGGAAAAGGAAGTGTGTGATATGTTTTTTTTTTCATTAATTAACAAGTTTATTCAATTTTTGTTGTTGATTAATTAACATCGTTTCATTGTAATAGGCTGCTTACTTTTGTTTTGAGTACGTTATTTAATAAGCGTCACAAATTACACCTTGGAAAATTTTCTTATTTTTGCTACTCAAATATAAGGGAGATAACCATCATAAACAATGCTAGTTATCTCCCTTAGATCTGAGTTTCTGTTGACATAAGCGCTGTAAAGTACGTGATAGTCGACGAATCGATTTTTTAAAATATATCATTTTAAACAAAGACAATATTACGTATTTAATAGTCGGAAATAGTAATGCATCCAAAAATTACGAAAATTCATCGAATAGAACTACTGTTATTATTGTGTTTTTAGTAAAAAAAAAAAACAAACAAAAAAAAAAACTATCGCTATAGACAACAAATATTGCTACCATGACACAAGTAATCTAAAATATTCCTTTCGGAGTTATGTCCCCTGGTTTTAGTCTTCTGCTGCCTACTTTATAACGTCTAAAAACAATGCGCTTTTACACATTTTTCGTTAAAATTTTAAGTTAAAATTTTTAACTATAGATAAATTTCTATTCGATGATTTTTCGTAATTTTTGGATATAATACTATTTTCGGTATGATAATTAAGTAGGTGATATTGTTTTAAGTTAAAACAACATATTAAAAAAAAAAACAAACAATAACAAAAAATCTATCGACTAGTGTCACCAAACATCTTAACTAAACAAACACGTAAACATTGAAAAAAAAAAAAAAAAAATTTGGCCGTTAAAACGTACACAACTTAATAGAATCTTGTTTTAAATCTTCTTAGTTTTACACATGGCTTTTATTTTTTTCTTGAATTTCCTTAAAGCGTTTTGCGTTGCGGTGCTTGCGTTTATTGTGATCTTATAAACTAACACATCATTTCTGGTGAAAACATGATTACGTGTGTTCGAACATGTTTTTCCTCACATATACACACCCACATGTACGCACGCACATATGCACACACAGGCACGCATATACACATCCTCATACACACACCCACATGTACGCACGCACATATGCACAGACACGTACATATATTCACGTTCACGTATATACACTCACATTCACGTGCATACACACACGCTCTAACGTACACACATGTACGCACACACATACGTGCATGTACGCACACATGGGAAACGTCACTTCCCCTGAAAGGAGTTCTAGACATGCGCAGTTAGAACACTCACCCCGATATAAAAGTCAACACAACCATTCAACTTCCTCTTTCTTCCCTTTTTGCCTGCGTTCGTCAACCAGGCAAGTACGGCGTCCACAGCTCTTGGCTAGAAGACTTTTCCATGTGGACGACTGCTATCATGAACGCATGGTTTTGCTGAGGCCAACACTCTCTCTCTCTCTCTCTCTCTTTCTCCCTTTCTATATGCGGGATTGCCATTTCTCGTTCTCTACTTTATTCCTTTCTTTTCCACGCGCGTAGTCGTCAATGACTGAATGAACACGTGTTTCACCTAAACCCTTTATTTTCGGCAGAAAATAAACGACATGTTTATTTTATCCAGCAATTGAGTTTTGTTTCCTTCATTCCATTCGTTTCATTATTTTCATTATTTTCTTTTGTAGCGAGTTAGAATATTTATATCCTGGTCTGCAACACGTGTCATACCGAAATTAGTATAAATTCTAAAAATTAGGAAAAATGATCCCATAGCAGATCTGCTAGATGTAATTTTAAGAAAAAAAATTACGTTCTGATAAAACCTGATTGAAAGGAGATAAGTCAGTTTGTCATACTGAATTGGTTGCACAACTCTTCCACATAAAAACATACGATAAAATTCAATCAATTTATTTTTACTTGTAATTATTTTTCTACTGGATCATTTTTCGGAATTTTTGGAATTTCTACTATTTTCAACATGACAAGTAAGTACGTGATAATCTTTTCACCTGGAATGTGTTGTTTGTAATTTTTTTTACCACTGGAAAGAGAATTTTGGACCCTTAAAAGCACTGATTTTAGTCATTAATCGCCTTGTTGTTTTATTTTTAATACTGATTTAAAAATGTTTTGTAAATGATAAATAAAAGATATTTAAGTTACAATGGCCAATTAAAAAGCTGTTCACTTAATTTAAATAATAATAAAAAACTTTGTTTTTTTAAAATCAATTTTTAACCTTAAACCTAACCCCAATTTAACCCTAAACCTAAACCTTAAACCCTAAATCTTAACCTCAAGGAAACGGTTGTTGATGTCAATTAAACAAATAATAAATAGTTTTTAACCAATTTTTAAACCCTAAACATAACCGTAACCTTGAACGCTTCTCCTAAACCTTAATCCTAAGCAATGTAAAAGCTATTTACTTAAATTTAAACAAAATTAAACATTTTGTTACATATAATCCTAATCTTAAACCCTAACTATAGCCAATAAAAAAGCAGTTTATTTCATTTAAATTGAGACAAAAATTAACATTCTTTACTTTCATCACTGACCCTCACTCACCATAACTATAAATGTAAACAATAAAAAAGTTTTTAATTTTTTTTATTTAATTTAAATGCAAAAAAAAATTATACCTTCTTTTTAGGTAGCTTTTTAAAAAGTTTACAGCATAAACTCTCCTCTCAAAACACAATTACACAAGCGTACCACTAGATGGTGTGCCAAACTAGATCTTTCTTTCCTTGTCTTGATGCCAGGGGTCGTCCTGATCTGCCTTATAAAATAGGATACACAGACTCTCTTTTATGATCAGCTACAGGTAATATCAGCCAAAATCTCTCTCTCTTTCTCCCTCCCTATTTGGGTTGATGACTGCTAGCACTATGTGCTCTCTCTCTCTCTCTCTCTCTCTCTCTCTCTCTCTCTCATGTATGTAAGAACTTTTTATACGTACACATTACCGAACTTTCGACATTCCTTTTTCTCTTTTACAATCTGCTACAGATAATATCAGCTAGACTCTCTCTTTCTCTCTTTCTCACTCTCCCCCTCTCCCCTATTTGGACTGATGACTACTGTCACCATGTGCTCTCTCCCTCTTTCTCTCTTTTTTTTTCTCTCTCTGTTCGTTCAGTGCATAAACTTTTCCTAGCTACATACACACATACATATGCACTCACATACGTACGTACACACAGTCATGCATCATTCCACCTACACTTCGCATACGTTTCAATACATGCAATGAATGTTTAATTGAATTAGATTTTCTTCAATTTGTTATTTTGATTTCATTAGTACATGCTTGTATTTTGAACACACATGTATATAGTCATCCACGTACAGTACTGTTTCGCTGTTTCACAGCTCATCAGCGCAGCTAGACAAGCAACTACCTCAAGCCTTTGTAGCCTCGTAGGGGATGTCCTTTTTTCTTCCCTGCAACCTCTTTCTCACAGAAGAGATGCTGTGAGTTTGTCTCTACTTTATCGTTATTTTTATGGCAGGTGCTCGACTGAGCTCTAATCTATGCCCCCCCCATCGCCAAACTTTCACAAGAAACACCCGTCTAGCAGAAAACACTATCAATAATTACCCTCACTCTTTATCTGTGCCTACATCTAAACGTAGATTCCATGAACAAAGCTTCTTTCTTAGAACTGCACGCCTGTGGAATTGTCTTCCGTTTTCCTGCTTTCTAGCTGACTACAATATGGTTGTCTTCAAGTCTAACGTAAACAAGTTTTTGATGAGCCGTTCCATATGAGTTTACAAATTTAACGAATTTCCATTACTAAAGATTACTATATTGTCCAATTTCTACTGTACACTCTTTAACCCTTATCCTTGAGTGGCCTCTTGGCCTTGATAAGTGGTGATACCTATGTAAAAAAAAAAAAAGAAAAAAGCCAGGACCGAAACCCGATCGCCCAAACGACAGTCGGAGCTTCTAACTATTGCGCTATACGACTGCTGATATGCGGGAAGTGAATTAACAATGGTTTGACATTGTCCAAATACCTAAGCTCAATTTGTTTACACAAAGTGCATTGCTTCATACGCTAATGGTAATTTGTATATCACTTCCCAAATGCTCAACCTAATATATATATATATATATATATATATATATATATATATATATATATATATATATATATATATATATATATATATTAGTCATTGCCACGCAAATCTTGCAAGGATCGTCCAAGAGCCTCAAGTGATTTTTTGCGTACCATTGGGCATTCATCCTAAACAATAAGTTTGCATTTCTGCAATATTTTTCCCCATATTGGATGTTTTGGAGATGTGGAACATGAGATTTTTGAAAAATTGAATGTTTCAAAGTAGAATAAATAATTCTTCTACTTGGCAGCAAGGTCGCAGGTATTCCTCATGCAGCAAGGGCTAAGGCTATGTCATTTTGATACCGAATGGCTGCCAAAATCAATTTAATTAAAAAGGTTTTACCAGTTACTTCTGGTGCTGTTCAAGGTAGCAGTAATTTCCAAATAACTTCTATTCTCACAGTCAGTAAATTAGATGATTAAAATAGGATTTATCCATGTTTTGACAATGCCTTATTCACTGTAATTAATTTAGGAGACTAAAATAGGATGAGGGATTAGAGATGGACAGATAGAGAGGAAGATATATAGATAGAAAAGAGAAAGTGAGAGGAAAATAGAGAAAGAGAAGGAGATAGAGAGATAAAGGGATTGATAGATAGACAGAGAGAGGGGGAGAGTTAGAAACAGAGAGGGATGAGACAGAGGAAAGGAGAGAGAGATAGAGGGAGTTAGAGAGAGAAAGGGGCTCCAAGAGAGATGGAGAGGGTGATATAGACAGAAAGATAGATTGAGAGAGGGAAAGGGAGAGATGGATAGAGAGAGATATTAAGAGGGGAAGAGAGAGGGGGAGAGAAACAGAAGGTGAACTACACTTTGCCGTTTTTCCCCTCGTTCAGTAGAGAAGAAATCTTTCGAGACTGAGGCAGTTTAAATTTTTTATTATTATCCAGAGTATCCCTTTTTTTTGGGGGGGGGGGTAGATTTTCCTCACATTAGAAACCGGCCGGGTTATCTGTACTTTCACCTAACAAATTAATAAAAGAAAAAGATATTGTAAAATTTGAATTTAACATAATAATACTATTTTAGAAAATAGCACGATAACATAAGTGCATAAGTGCCACTTTAGGTACTCATTGGGCGTTGAGTTCCATGGCGACCAGCATAATTATTTAATGGTCGCTCCCTTAGCCCCCCCCCTAGTCAAGGCTAATGCATGCGCACGTAACATTTTTTTATTTACTGACGTTGGCTTAGTAACTAAACGATTTATTGATAATTTCGTAACCCTTAAACGCATGCCGGAAGATTTAAATTGGTTCATTATTGTTGTAATGAAAAAAAAAAGTTTCATTCAACACAAAACCAAAAACACATATTAACGATAAATGATTTATTATTCTATTCATTGAAATTTACTAATTTTTAAATAAAAAAAGTAAAAAACAAGTTAATTAAAAAATAGTTGCTTATGTGCGCATGTAAAAATGTTTGTAAAAGTGAGAAATTATTTTAATCATTTAAAAAAGTTGGTATTTTTTTTTTTTTTTAGATTAGGTCCACCTTATAATCACCCCCAACCTCCTCATCTTAAGAACAGCTTCTGGAATAAACACCATTTTTGGAGGCGGGGAGTGAAAAACTATTTGCAAACTTTAACCGATATTTGTTGTCAGCATACCCACCCGTATATACTATTTAAAAAAAAACAAAAAAGGAGGGGTTCAGTGCCCATTGCAGAGAAGTAGATTTATTCATTAATAAAAGTTGAGGAAAAGTAAATTTATTTATTAATAAAAGTCGTCATTTAAAAAAGAAAATTGTGGAGGCGGACCTAAATGTAAATATTTACCCAAAAGTTATCCACTCATGTAAATTAAAAATGTCTGTAAAAGTGAGAAATTATCAATACATGGTTTAGTTTTTTTTTAATATTCATGAAAAGAGTTAAGCCAACGTAAGTAAATACATGAATTACAAAGGTTTGTAAAAGTGAAAAATTACCAGTAAATGATTTAGTTATTTTCTTTATTTATTTACTTTTTTTTTACATTAGGTCAACCTCCACAAATGTTAAGAACGGCTTGCAGAATAAACACCCTCAACCTCTCCATGTTAACAACGGATTTGGGAATAAACACAATTTGGGGGGGGGTATTTACAAAATTTAACTGATATTTGTTATCAACATACCCATCCACAAATACTATTAAAAAAAAGTCGATATAAGTCGTCATTTAAAAAGAAATTTAAAATCAAATGTTAGTAAAAGTGAGAAATTATTAATAAATGTTTAGTAACATTTTTCTTTTAATATTCATAAAGATTAAAACTTTTTTCAAAATAAATAAATAAATGTTTGTAAATATGACAAATAATCGTTTAGTTACGGCAACGTCAGTAAATAAAAGATGTTACATGCGGGGTGGGGTGGGGGACTAAGGGAGCGACTATTATTTTTTTCTGCTGGTCGCCATGGAACTCAACGCCCAAGGAGTACTAAATGTAATTTTTTTGTCAAATAAATAAATTTCAAGCAATTTTTGCAATAAATAATAGATAGCAACTTCGTTAATTTTATGACTCGCCCCAGCATATTATAAAAACCCTAACCTCCCCATGTTAAAACGGCTTTCGGAATGAACACCCCCAACCTCCCCATGTTAAGAATGGCTTTCGAGGTTTGTGGAAGGGCGTGTTTAATTTGAAAGCCGTTTTTAACATGGGGAGGTTAGGGTGTTTATAATACGCTGAGGCATGTTGTAAAAATGAAACAGTGTAGAAAAAATTAAAACAAACTTTTTTATGTAAACAATGCCGTGAAAGAAACTAAACAATTAAAACGTAATGTTTCATGAGTGAAAAGCCGTAACATAAATAAATGAATTTAAAATTTAAAAATTGATAAGATACATAAATGAATTTAAATTTAAAAAATATGAGATTTTTTTTGTGCTAATGCAGAGAGTGATCCGCGCTATTTTTTAAATCGTATTTCCACGTTTAATTAAAGTTTTATGATATGTTTTTTATTCAATTGTAAGGTTAAAGTACAGAATAGGTACAAAACACCCTCTCCTCCCCATGTTAAGAATGGCTTTTAAAATAATAACGTTATTATTTCAGCACGGATCACTCTCTGCATGAGTACCTTTTTTTTTTTTTTTTTTTTTTTACTTATCTTGTAATTCGAGAGTAGCTGAAACAGAAGTTACCGGAAATAAAACCAGGCAGTCTCGCAGAAACAACTTACGAAAAATATTTATATTTTGATTAATCTATATATATAAAAATGTAATTCTTGGTTCGTTCAAAGTTTATACAACCATATTTCTACATTACCAATTTAATTGAAATTTTCAGAAAATCTATCTGTAGAGTCAATGAATGTTTGCATGTTATTAAAATAATTTTACATTGCGAATTATAAAAATATTAATTAAAAATATAAATATTTTTCGAAATCGTTTCTGCGAGACTTGCCCTGTTTTATTTCTGGTAACTTCCGTTTGAACTACTCTCGAATTACAAGATAAGTAAAAAAAAAACTTACTCATGCAGAGAGTGATCCGTGCTGAAATAATAACGTTATTATTTAAAAAGCCATTCTTAACATGGGGAAGAGAGGGTGTTTTGTACCTATTCTGTACTTTAACCTTACAATTGAATAAAAACATATAATAAAACTTTAATTAAACGTGGAAATACGATTAAAAAAAATAGTGCAGATCACTCTCTGCATTAGCACAAAAAAAATCCCATATTTTAAAAATTTAAATTTATTTATGTACTTACCAATTTTTTAATTTTAAATTCCTTTATTTATGTTAAGGCTTTTCACTCATGAAACATTACGTTTTAATTGTTTAGTTTCTTTTCACGACATTGTTTACATAAAAAGGTTTGTTTTAACTTTTTCTAAACTGTTTAATTTTTACGACGTGCCTCAACGTATTATAAACACCCTAACCTCCCCATGTTAAAAAAACAAAAAAAAAACACGCCCTTCCATAAACCTTGAAAATCGTTCTTAATATGGGGAGGTTGGGAGTGTTCATTCCAAAAGCCGTTTTAACATGGGGAAGTTAGGGTGTTTATGCTGGGGCGAGTCATAAAATAAACGAAGTTGCTATCTATTATTTATTGCAAAAATTGCTTGAAATTTATTTATTTGACAAAAAAAATTACATTTTGGTACTCCTTGGGCGTTGAGTTCCATGGCGACAAACAGAAAAAAAATAATACTTGCTCCATTAGTCCCCCACTCCACCCCTCACGTAACATCTTTTATTTACTGACGTTGCCGTAACTAAACGATTATTTGTCACACTTACAAACATTTATTTATTTTGAAATTTTTTTTTACTTTTTATGAATATTAAAATAAAAATGGGTACTCATGCAGAGAGTGATCCATGCTGAAATAATTACGCTATTTAAAAAGCCATTCTTAACATGGGGAGGGGAGGGTGTTTTGTACCTATTCTGTACTTTAACCTTGCAATTGAATAAAAAAAAATATCATAAAACTTTAATTAAACGTGGAAATAAGATTTAAAAAATAGCGCGGATCACTCTCTGCATTAGCACCGAAAAATGTTACTAAACATTTATTAATAATTTCTCACTTTTACAAACATTTGATTTTAAATTTCTTTTTAAATGACGACTTTATCGACTCTTTTTTTTTTTTAATAGTATTTGCGGATGAGTATGTTGACAACAAATATCAGTTAGATTTTGTAAATATCCCCCCCCCAAATGGTGTTTATTCCGAAATCCGTTATTAACATGGAGAGGTTGAGGGTGTTTATTCTGAAAGCCGTTCCTAACATTTGTGGAGGTTGACCTAATGTAAAAAAAAAAAAAAATTAATTAAAAAAAAAACTAAATCATTTAATGATAACTTCTCACTTTTACAAATATTTTTTAATTTACATGCGCGGATGAACAAATTGTTGAATAGTGCGAAAACAAAACGTTTTTGTAATAAACTTCGGGATAATTTTTTGGGTAAATATTTACATTTAGGTCCACCTCCACAATTTTCTTTTTTAAATGACGACTTTTATTGATAAATAAATCTATTTCTCTGACACGGGCACTGAACCCCTCCTTTTTTTTTAATAGTATTTTCGGGTGGGTATGCTGACAACAAATATCAGTTAAATTTTGCAAATAGTTCCCCCCCCCTCCAAAAGTGGTATTTATTCCGGAAGCTGTTCTTAAGATGAGGAGGTTGGAGGTGATTATAAGGTGGACCTAATCTAAAAAACAAAAACAAAAACAAAACAAGTTTTTTATGAGCACATAAGCAACTATTTTTTATTAACTTTTTTTAAACATTTTTTATTTAAAAATTAGTAAATTATAATGAATAGAATAATAAATGATTTATCATTAATATGTGTTTTTGGTTTTGTGTTGAATGAAACTTTTTTTTTTTTCATTACAACAATAATGAACCAATTTAAATCTTCCGGCATGCGTTTAAGGGTTACGAAATTATCAATAAATCGTTTAGTTACTAAGCCAACGTCAGTAAATAAAAAAATGTTACGTGCGCATGCATTAGCCTTGACTAGGGGGGGGGCTAAGGGAGCGACCATTAAATAATTATGCTGGTCGCCATGGAACTCAACGCCCAATGAGTACCTAAAGTGGCACTTATGCACTTATGTTATCGTGCTATTTTCTAAAATAGTATTATTATGTTAAATTCAAATTTTACAATATCTTTTTCTTTTATTAATTTGTTAGGTGAAAGTACAGATAACCCGGCCGGTTTCTAATGTGAGGAAAATCTACCCCCCCCCCAAAAAAAGGGATACTCTGGATAATAATAAAAAATTTAAACTGCCTCAGTCTCGAAAGATTTCTTCTCTACTGAACGAGGGGAAAAACGGCAAAGTGTAGTTCACCTTCTGTTTCTCTCCCCCTCTCTCTTCCCCTCTTAATATCTCTCTCTATCCATCTCTCCCTTTCCCTCTCTCAATCTATCTTTCTGTCTATATCACCCTCTCCATCTCTCTTGGAGCCCCTTTCTCTCTCTAACTCCCTCTATCTCTCTCTCCTTTCCTCTGTCTCATCCCTCTCTGTTTCTAACTCTCCCCCTCTCTCTGTCTATCTATCAATCCCTTTATCTCTCTATCTCCTTCTCTTTCTCTATTTTCCTCTCACTTTCTCTTTTCTATCTATATATCTTCCTCTCTATCTGTCCATCTCTAATCCCTCATCCTATTTTAGTCTCCTAAATTAATTACAGTGAATAAGGCATTGTCAAAACATGGATAAATCCTATTTTAATCATCTAATTTACTGACTGTGAGAATAGAAGTTATTTGGAAATTACTGCTACCTTGAACAGCACCAGAAGTAACTGGTAAAACCTTTCTAATTAAATTGATTTTGGCAGCCATTCGGTATCAAAATGACATAGTCTTAGCCCTTGCTGCATGAGGAATACCTGCGACCTTGCTGCCAAGTAGAAGAATTATTTATTCTACTTTGAACATCCAACTTTTCAAAAATCTCATGTTCCACATCTCCAAAACATCCAATATGGGGAAAAATATTGCAGAAATGCAAACTTATTGTTTAAGATGAATGCCTAATGGTACGCAAAAAATCACTTGAGGCTCTTGGTCGATCCTTGCAAGATTTGCGTGGCAATGTTAGACCATTTCAGAATGCAGTAATATTGCTTGCAGGAGATTTCAGACAAATGTTACCTGTTATTCTTCAATCAACACCAGCAGATGAAATAAATGCTTGCCTCAAATACTCTACTTTTTTGTTCCATGTGAAGACATTAAACTTAACTCAAAATATGCATGTCCAGTTGCAGACTGTTCGATTCGCACAAAAACTTTTGCATCACTTGTGGGAAATTGGGTACAAAAAAGTGCCAGTTGATCAGAGTTAAGGGCAAAATTCTTGGACTTTTAACTTCTGTAATTTCTGTAATTTTATTTCATCAAAAGAATAGTTAGTTTAATAGGTTTTTGCAGATATTCAAATTATAAGAATTCCATTTGTACTGAGTAAATGAGCTATTCTTTCAGGTCAATACAAAGATGCCCATGAACTTAACGCTATTATTCAATGTAAAATTCCAAGTGAGGTAGTCAAATACAAATCCATCGACACTGTTGTGAAAGCAGATAAAGTGGTTAATTATCCAACAGCTATATTTGCCAGGGATGCCACCGCATGTATTGCAACTGAAATTTGGTGTACTAATTATCATGTTGTGAAATATAAACCAATCCAAGCTTTGCAATGGCACATAGCTTGCAGTAAAAAAATTAACAAACAATATCATAGAAACAACAATCATAACAGGACCTTTCACAGATGAATATATCTTCATTCCATGTATTCCTATGATTCCACCGGATACATCATTACACTTTAGGAAATTGCACTTTCCAATTTTATTGTCATTTGTAATAACCATCAACAAAGCACAGGGAACAATCTTTACAATTGTGGGTCTTACAGTTACACACTGACTGTTTTTTTCACATGGACAATTTATGTTACATATTCAAGAGTCACCAAACCAGAAAATCTCTATATCAGCTAAGAAAATGGAACCACAAAACTGTGTACCCATGCAAAATGGAAAATTAAACCTATAAGAAACATGCTTTTTCTCATTTTGGAACTTTTTCCATTGCACCAATTTGAGCTACAGCAATGCGTGGCAGGGTATAGCTAGTATTTTTATATTTCGTAATGTTAAATTATTTTAATAACATGCAAACATTCATTGGCTTTACAAATGGATTTTCTGAAAATTTCAATCAAATTATTAATGTAGAAATATGGTTTTATCGATGTTGGACAAACCAAGAATTACATTTATACACACACACACACACACACACACACACACACACACACACACACACACACACACACACACACACACACACACACACATCTTCTATAATATAAAGCTGAACGTCTGTGTGTGTGTCTGGTCACGAATAGGCTCCTATATGGTTGACTATTATAGAAAACTGATCACATATAATGATAGAAGATGTATCAAGACACAGGAATGCGTATGATTGATCTGACATAATGATGATTCATTAAAATTGTGGGATCTGCGTACGCACCTGGTCCACAAAGTATTGAAATAAAAAATTTAAAAATTAAAAAAAAAAGTTTACAAGTGTCTTTGATGTAGATGTACATAATAATACTTTGATGAGTATGTTTTAACTTAAATAGAGATGGCATAATTAAATTATGGGGTCTGCATTCGCACCTGGCCTCCATAGAATGGGAATAGGCACAAACTTTAATAAAGACTTTTCATATCTATCTGCATAAGTATACTTTGATAATTATGTTTCAGTTTGAAGAAATATGGTATGATAAAATTATGGGGGTGGTCGTTCGCCTGACCTCCATAGAATGGAAATATGTCACAAAGTTTAACAAGGTTTTTTAATATAGATCCACAGAATATTGTGATAAGTGTTTCAGTGTGAACAGGTATGATATAATAAATTATGGGGTTTATCTATTTTATTTTTACTTTCATCATATTTTGCTTTGGTTTTGATACCCCCAAATTCGAAGCTATCTCTTTACAACCCTTTCTTTTCATGACCTATCATACTTTCATAAATCAGAGTCCATTTTCTGTAGGCTGTTTTTGAAACCAGTCAATGACGGGTACTTTTACTAGTATATATATATGCGGCCCCTTAAAAAAACCTATAAAGTTTGGACATTTTTCTGTTTATTTCTGCCTTTTCTCACTTACTCTTCAGTATATGTACTTTCTTTTTTCTTATCTACTTCCCTCTATTTCTTTTTAGCTGGGTTGTAGAAATAAAGAGCCTTGTCTACTGTGCAATAGATGCTAATTTAATCTTCACACATGTCCCGCGGTCTTGAAAACAGAGTTAGCAGAAAGCGAACTTGCTTCTTGAAGGATCACAGCCAAAAGAAGGAGGAACTTTGAAAGAGCCGCTCATCTGAAGTTCAATGAAGATTCTAAAATGATAGCCTATGATTGGTTGTTTTTCACTCAAGCACAGGGCACCGAGTAAACTACTGCCTAATAAACAACTCCATATTTTAATTAGAGTCTTGCATAATTTCTTTGGACAATGGACATATCTACTAGAACGCATAGTGGTGATGTGTGCTAGGAGATATGAGAGGTTCCATCTCAGTTAGCTCAGGAAAATTAAGTGCGAGTGGAACATGTAGTTCCTTGGTGTCAGTGTTAAAAAAATGGTTTGTTTCAACCTAGCGACAAATACATACCCAATGTTTAGTGTAAACATTTTTTCCATTTATGCAAGCAGACAATATGGACCCTAGTAAAATAGTATGTGTGGGGATTTCACTGTAGGAACACATGAGTCCATCAGGAAATGTCTTCAGGAACTCCTGATTTACTGACAACTCCTGATTTAATACTTTGTTATTCATGTTCTTTGGATCTCCAGACTACTGTTCTCATCTTGAGAACAGTAGTCCAAAGTACTCGTTTCACAACGTTTCAACCAATGTAATCTCTGACCTTCTTTAGGTGTAACTTGTCAAAATCAGAAATCTTTTTGTCAAACTCGGGAATCTGCAAAGAATTTTGAATGGAACCCTTTATTTAATTCACGGGGGTAGTATGCGCTCGTTCCATCAGGCATGACAAGGTAGAAATCCTAAATAATTCTGTAATTATATTTTGAGTATTGCCTGCACTGGATGTCTTCAAGTCCAACGTAAACAAATTCCTAATGAACCACCCCCTTAAGTAAACACTTCATCAAATCTCCACACTAACGTACTGTACTTGCAATAACCCTTATCCCTGAGTGGCTTCCGGGCCTTGATAAGTGGTGACCACCGTGTAAAAAAAAAAAAAAAAAAAGAAGGAACATGGTTGGTCCAAAGTCCTTAAACAGAGATTAATATCCTCAGATGAAAAAATATCACAGATGGGAAGACAGAAGAATATGTCTGCAGCAGTATTCTATAAACTATATATATATTACTGAAGAACTGGGAAATGAAATTCAACTGTCTAGTTTCCTTAGAGGAATATTTGTCCAGCTTAGCATGTAACGTGAATGTAAGGAGACGATGATCTGTGTAAATGCTCCCCCCCCACGTCATTCTTGGTAAAAATGTTTGATTACTAAGTAAATGATGAAAGTTCACATCCAACAATATTATGTCAAGATTCTGCAGGCCTCAATTGACAAAAAAATAAGTAGGACAATTGCTGAATATGCTGCTGGTGTTATAAAACTGAACCAATTGCAGATGTATTCACGATTTGAGAAACTCAAGCATCAAGTATAAAATATGACGGTAAAGATGAATCTATAAGCTTCTTGTTCGCTTTGTTAAAGCTTTTCAGCCAGAAGTCATTAAATGAAATATCATTTTTATTTAAAAAAAATTTTTTTTTTTTACATAGGCGTCACCACTTATCGAGGCCAAGAGACCACTCGAGGATAAGGGTTAAATAGTGTACAATAGAAATTGGAGGTTGGTGCAAAAATATTGTTGTGTTTTGACGTTCAACTATGTACATAAAAAAACATTATTTTTCGTATTATTTGGATTCATCGGACTACTATTCTCATCTTGGGTGTGATTTTCACAGCGTTTCAGTCGATATAATCTCCGACCTTCTTCATGTGTATCTTGTCGATATTAACAACTAGAAATAAAAATAGGTTTAAGGCTAAAATTTGTACTAGAACTGTCCGCAAGGACCCATGGTGCAGTGGTTAGAGACTTGGAAAAATCAATTGCAGAAAGTGATATTCTCCTGAAGGTTCAATCCTCAGTGTGGGCGACCGAAAAATACAATTGCGAACTACTTAGGATTTCTATTCAGTCATGGCCGACAGAACAAGAGCACACTACCCCCGTGAAGTAAATAAAGGGTTCCACTAAAAATTCTGTCAAAATTCCCGGAGGTTATATTGACCGAAATGTTGTGAAAAATCACACTCAAGATGAGAACAGCATAAATTGAGCCTCAGTGATTCAAAGAAGCAAGGAATCTGTGAAGGATGATGAGAAGTGTGGAAGGCGTAAGGAAGTGAGAATTTCAGAGTTGATTAGTCAAATAAAGAATTTCATGAATAAGGACCGTCACGTGAAATAAGTGCACAGTTTGATATCAGTTATTTGTGAAGAACTGAAGATGTGGAATATTTGTGCGAAGTTTGTCCTGAGGGTGCTCAGAGAAGATCCAAAAGAAAGACATTGTCATGACAGCAGGGAGATGGTAGAGCTGATCAATTCAGATCCTACAGTTCTTGATGCTCTGGTGACCTGTGATGAAAGTTGGATATACTGGTATGACCCAGAGATTAAGAGACAAAGTCCCATTGAAAGCATGCTGGCTCCCTCATAGTCCCCAGTGGAAGCATGCTGGCTCTCCAAGACCCAGACAGAGCAAATCCACCCAGAAACAGACTTCATCAATAATTTCAGAATTTAAAATTAATACCAAGTTAAATATAAACCTTTTTAGATAAAAAATAATTAAATAAGCATTTCATTTTTATTATAATAAAATAGAAGCACTTAAATTAATGAACGCTTTTATAATTTTCAAAAATAAAAACAATAAGGTAAGAGGTGCCTTCAATAAGTTTCCAGACTTTTTTCATATGGGCACTTTTATTGATAGTACACACATGAAACGCTAGTCTCCTTCGAAGTAATCTTCTCCAGATATACTGGTATGACCCAGAGATTAAGAGATGATGATCCTTTGTTTTGACAGCATGGGCATGATCTACATGCACTGGGTTTCCACTGGACAGTCAATCAACAAGGAATACTATGTTGAGGTTTTAAGTGTGTCAAGAAAAAGATTTCGTCAGAAGAGGTCAACACTCTTCAAATCGGGTCAGTGGCATTTCCACCAGGACAATGCACCAGTCCACAACTTCATCCTTGTCACAGACTATTTGACCAAGATGGGCATCAATACAGTTCCTCACCCTCCCTATCGTCCAGATTTTGTTTCTAGTGACTTTTGGTTATTTCCAAAGCTCAAGGAAAACCTTAGAAGGTGTGGTTATGAGACAATTGAAGAGATGAAAGAGGTTGTGAGGAGCGTCATTGACATGCTCACACAAGAGGACTTCCATGGGGCTTTCCAGAAGTTGTTGGAATGGTACACACAAGTGTGTTGCAGATGGAGAAGATTACTACTTTCCAAAGCTCAAGGAAAACCTTAGAGGTTGTCGTTATATATTGAGGAGATGAAAGAGGTTGTGACAAAGGTCATTAACACATTCACACAAAAGGACTTCCATGGGGCCTTTCAGAAGTTGTTTGAACAGTACAACAAGTGCATTGCAGCCAGAGGAGATTACTTCAAAAGGGACTAGAGTTTCATGCACTTACTATCAATAAAAGTGCCCATATGAAAAAAGTCTGGAAACTTATTGAAGGCACCTCTTACCTTATTGTTTTTATTTTTGAAAATTATAAAAGCGTTAATTAATTTAAGTGCTTCTATTTTATTATAATAAAAATGAAATGCTTATTTAATCTAAAAAGGTTTATATTTAACTTGGTATTAATTTGAATTTCTCATATTATTGATGAAGTCTGTTTCCCAATGTTTTTCCTTAGAATAATAAAAAAAAAAAAATTGTCCCAAACTTTTTTTTCAATAGGAACTGCCTATTCCCGAAATTTTATTTATTCATTGAAAATAAAAATTGGATGACAGTATGTGCGGCGCAAGTCGACGCTATTTATTGCCATTATGTCCTTCCATATTCATCCAAATTAATCGTTAGTAAAATTTGCCACATTTAACTTAAGAGAAGATAAATAAAAAACTCATTGTCTTCAAAAACTGTTTTCATTAATAATTAATTATCAATCATATCGTCTTTTTGTAATTTTCGGATATTCTAATTAAATAACTATTAACTAAATACCATTCATTGGTTTTATCTGAAATCCAATATTTCGATTTTTATTAGTTAAACCAGTTTTTGAAGACAATTAGCGAAGACTGAGTTTTTAGTTATCTCCCTTAGATAAAACCCGTTGCTCAACTAGATCCATATATTTTTACATTTTTTGGGACCAACCATTCATTTTGCAAGTAAGTAGATCCGATCTAATGATTCAATCTTCGCGAACTGTCTGTGTCTATGATTTCTTGGGAATTCCTTATTAAATCTAGTATTTGTTCTAGTTCTGTATTTTAGTTCTATCGCAGTATTATATTCAAAAGCAATCGTAGTCATCTTGAGGTAAAGACTTCTTACAATAATCGTTGCAATATGCGGACGAGTCATCTCCCTTGTCTCGACAGTGACTATTGAGTGATCTCCCCTTCATTAAATAATGTAGGGTGAACGATTTATTGCCCATTATTCATGCTGTATTCTTTTTATTTATGTGTGACTTAAATTTTCGACGCTTGTAAAGATAGAGTCGATGAATCGATTTTTTAAAATAACGTTTTAATCAAAAACAATATTACGTATTTAATTGTCATGTCGAAAATAGTAATATGTCAAAAATTAGGAAAATTCATCAAATAGAACAACAACTGCTATTGCGTTTTTAGTAAAAAAATAAAATAAAAAAATAAAATCTATCGCTATAGATAACAAATATTACACGCCTTGAACAAATAATTTAAAATATTCGTTCAAGGTTATGTCCCCTGTGTGTAGACTCTTACTGTTTACTTTATAAAGTCTAAGAAAAATGCAATTTTACCCAATTTTCCGTAAAAATTACTTTTAACAATAGATCACTTTCTAGTCAATGATTTTTTTGTAATTTTTTGGATATATTGAAAAATCGATCTGGCGAATTTTCACAATCACCTAAATTATCGGCGCTTTTTCACGACTTTCTCTGTAATTTTTTAAGGGCCATTTTTTATTTATTTATTTTTTTGTAAGCTTAACTATTTTTTTTCTAAGCTTAACTATTATGTCGCTAGAGAATTTCGTTGATCTTCATATTTTTGTTCGGAATAATAAGGAAAAGCGAAATTTTGAATTTAAACTAAAAAAACAATGTTATCTGCTTATTGATTTTCAGGATACATTTTTATCGATTTTTGTTATTTTACCACACAAGCACGTTATTTTATTTTATTTTATTTAACCAAGCGCTCAAAAAATTGTAATTATTTTATATTAAATTTATATAAAACCACAAATATTTGTCGAAAAAAAAAATAGAGATAAAACGAAATTCTATAGCAATACGATAGGTGTATCACTGTATCAGAACTTTGGAGGAATTTTTGACACCCCTAACAGAAAACTGCGAATAAAATATATAAAAAAAAAACCCTCATAATTTCTCTTTTTAAAGTGGGTTGTTTATTTCCTGTATGGAATATACTTCCAAAATAAACTATTATAGTTGTTTTAAAAATAATAGAAATATTATTTTTTACTTTTTAAAAAACAGTGTTTACAAAATGTTTACAAAATGCCGGCTTTCATGCAGTCATTTTTTTTACGTAATAAAGTCAATTGAATTTTACGAGTTAAATATTTTTCAATTTTTAAACTTTAAAAATCTATCAAAATAAATATTTTTCAAGGTCAATGTGAAATTTTATGCTCTTTCCAAGTTTATTAATTATAACACCTTTTCCCAAACTTACCATGTTAAAGAGAGTGTTGGGCGCCATTTTGAATTTTCCAATACATCGGTAAACACTGTATGTTTTTCGAGCTGAATAAACATGTTACATTGAATAATAAAAAAAAAAAAATGTATCCAGTTTGGTAGAAAAATAACTTATGTGGCCTTTGATAATATTTATTTGTTATATATTTGTTTTTTGACAACTTTTTCGAATCTATATGTACAGTAATACAAACCCCATTTTTTTCCTTGCAAGATTTGTGTCCTTTAGTTTAAAATTTTTCAAAAAATCCAAAAATAGAAAAACAAACAAAACCGATTTTAAAAATTAATAGCTAAACTAAATAAACTAAATCCTATTTCATTTACCCAAATTATTTATTGTTAAATTACTTCAAAACAATTTATTTATTTGTTTTTGTAAAAATAATAAGTAGATGACATAAAAACAGAAAGCCTGAAATGTAGTGACTAGAAATGGTAGACGGTAGCACTAGGTATGTCAGAATTTTTTGGGATTTTTTTGACACCCTTAACACAAAACTGCGAATAAAATATTCAAAATCGTAATTTCTTCCTTTTTTTTTTAAGTGGGTTGTTTAATTTCCTTATGGAATATACTTCCAAAATAAACTATTAAAGTTAAAAAAAATAATAGAAATATTATTTTTACTGTACACTCTTTAACCCTTCTCATTGAGTGGCCTATCTGCCTTGATAAGTGGTGACGCCTATGTAAAAAAAAAAGTGTTTACAAAGTGCATGCGCGCGCTCATGCAACCATTTTTTCTACGTAATGAAATGAATTGAATTTTACGAGTTAAATCTTTTCAATTTTTTCAATTTAAAAATCTATCAAAATTTTTCTATTGGTTCAATGTTTAAGATATTTTCAGGTTTATTGTGAAATTTTATGCTCTTTCCAATAAACGGAATATAATATTCTAGACAAACGTTTGTTTTTTGAAAATTCACACCCCCATTTTTAAATGTCTATTAAGAAGAAAATAATTAATTTTCTCACCTAAGGTTTATATATCAAAAAATGAAGATAAAAGATCAATAAATAAAATAATCTAATTTAAAACAAAAACAAAAGAATAGTTATGTGCAAATTTACCTGTAAAGTCAAAAGTTTGAAACCTTTTTTAAAAAAAAACACGCTGATTTTTTTTTAAAGTGAAACCTCATATTTTGAAAATATTGTCCTGTAAAAATTGGACACCTACATAAATTTTATCTATTTCATTCAATGTTGTTTTTTTTTAAAAAAAAACAACATTGCATAAAAAAGAAATAAAATATTTTAAATCAAAAACTCATGTAATTCTTTAAGAGAAAAAAAATGAAAAATTTGTCGGCAGTTTTTTTTTTTAAAAGAAAACTTAACTATTCAACTGATCAGTGAAATGTGATCTTTTTTTTTTTTTTTAAATAAGATGACCCATAATTGACTAACTCGATTGTTGACAGAAATTCAAAGGAGAAATAAGACACAAATCAGCACTTGAAATGTTTGTATGTTTATATAGTTAGTGGCATGGATGCCCGGCGTTGCCCGGGTGTTTGGAGGTGTATGCTGAGCAAAAAAACAAAACAAAACAAAACAAAAAAAAAAAAACAAACAAAAAAAACGGTCAATTTTTTAAAACTTTGACCCCTATTATGACCCCTTAACATTTATTGTTTTGGGCTCAAATCAATTTATTAAGTTAGATCTATGTCCAAGAAACCTATATCTCAAATTTCAAATGTTTATACCCAAAATTGTCGGAGGAGTTTGGTAGAGTTCTCAAAGGTCAAATCGTTGAAATTCGACCCATTAACAGCCAAATTTCTGGCCGAAAACCAATCACATAGATTTTCCCAAATCTCAGTACCCTAATTTCGAGTTTATAGACTTAAAATTGTCAGAGTTATTGCGTAGGGAAATGTACACACACAGACAAACAGACACGTCGTTCACTTTTATAGATATACTAGCATGGGTGCCCGGCGTTGCCTGGGTGTTTGGAGGTGTATGCTGAGCAAAAAAACAAAAAAACAAAAAAACAAAACAAAAAAAAAAAACAACAAAAAACAAAAACAAAAGAACGGTCATTTTTTTTAAAACTTTGACCCCTATTATGACCCCTTAACATTTATTATTTTGTACACAGACAGACACAGGGACACACAGACAGACACACAGACACGTTCACGTTTATAGATATATAGATTACCGGGAAATATATTTGGTCTAATGTTTTGTTTTTATGTTTTTGAAATAATTATGGCGGTTTTCGCCCTCCGTATTTCTCAACTGATAGAAAGAGAGACAACTCCGTATGTTAACCTCTCATATGACAATTTAAAATCGCGGTATTTTTGAATCCTTGCTTAAAAAATTATTTTATTTAAAAAGTACATGGAATATAAAATATAAATATGGATAAATTCTTAACAATGAAGAATGAAAGCACACATGGATGATTATTTTTTATAGGTAAGTGATTTTTTGGAACTTATATACATTTTTATATTCGAAGTAAGTTAAAATTCGTTGATTTCTTGAAATCTTTTTGAAAGAAAACCAATTAAAAAATATTGCATATTTTTTTTATTAAACCTTTTATTATTTTAAAATTTGGTTTTTGTTCCTTTATTGAAAAAAATTAGGGTTTAAATTATATTTTACAACTAGTTATAATTTTTGAAAAAACAGTAAGTCTAATTACTCAAATTTTTATCACTCATTTTCAATGGCAACATCTGACACTGCTAGCACATCACACGAAGAAAACATTGCATTCCATGAGCATTTGAGACGTGTTGTTGCGACAAGTAACAGTTCATCATCAGTTTTTTGACCGTTGCTTAATTCGCACATGAACAAATAGGTGTAACTGTGTCTCGCGCAGCTCATAGCAAGTTTTTTAACGTTAATTTGGGGATTACTCCCGGCATTAAACTTAAGGATTTTATAATATAGTGATAATCAGCCCAATCCAATCGCATTGGCGTATTCAGCACTCAGCACCCCGAAAGTGCTCAGCTTTAGGGGATGGGATATGGCGAGAGTGGGGAATGGCATTCTTTGCCCTAGTCACGAAACAAGGTCCACCACTGGGTGTTTCTGTCGAGTCCCTGTGGTCGTACCTCTGCTCCTGGCTAATAGGCAAAAAAAAGGAGCATGAAAACCGGGCGATAGACAGAGTCTATCTACTCCTTAAGCAGTTTAGGTTTGTAAACCCGTAATTTGTTCGAGTCACCAGCTCTAGGAAGTTGTCGTGCAGGACTGAAGAGGCCTCCCTCCTCAAGGTTTAGCTTCAGAGTTTTCCTTCGCCTAGATGAGAAGATCTACGGGACCATCAGCACTGAGAGGGTTAGCCTCGCGCCTGGGTTCTTAACCAGGTATTTCTGCGACCCCGCATGAGTAATTAATGCTAATGGGTTAGTTATTAAAGGTTATATATCTACTGAAAAGTTATACTCATCAAAAGGACATTACTATGCTTGCCATTTCATTGTTACTGGAAGAGGGGATAAATTAAAGATTCATGCAGCGGAAGCAACT
Organism: Euprymna scolopes; assembly: GCF_053919585.1. Lineage (NCBI taxonomy): Eukaryota > Metazoa > Mollusca > Cephalopoda > Sepiida > Sepiolidae > Euprymna > Euprymna scolopes. The sequence continues at coordinate 28,222,956 of NC_136486.1, forward strand.
AAATTTGCAACTGGTTGGTTTGAGAGGGAGGAGTTAATATGTGGTTAAGGTATTGTTCATATGTTCGCCTAGGAATAGGATTACATGTTAAAGTATGATTAAACTGGTATTAGTAATTAAAATAAAATTTTATTTAATGCCCGAACACTGAATATTAAGACGATAGGAATAATAAAATGTATTCAATATAGATATGTGGCACTATATCTTAGTGTCCCGGTCGTAGTTGTTGTTAGGTGATTTGGTCGTGGGCGGAGGGATATATAAGCAACCAGAATGCAATTCTATAATTCCCTTCCTTTACTCGATATCTTTTCTGACGGACAGCATAGGATAAGACGCACATTTTTTTTCTGTCCGTAAATGAGGGTGGGCACCGTCTCCCTCAGCATTAGTTAAGGTTAGTTATTTAGTTTTAATTGTGAAAGTTAATTATCACTTGTAAATTGTTTTGTAAAAATATTGCAATATTTTCTTGTTAAAAAATAGTTAATTATATTTCCCATATATTACGATTGTGTTGTGCGTCGTTTTTTGTGTCTGCCTTAAATGTCTGCATTAAAGAACGAAGCGGGCCTGAAGACGAAGAAGGTTCCAACCAGAATGTCACCAGAGTGAAGACATCATTTGGAGAGAATGAAGGAGCCACACAGCCACATCCTACATCTCAGATATGTTTTCCTCTTGATACTCAGACTCTATTGACTGACCCATCTTCACATCATCATGGGACCGTGTCTGAGACATTTAGTGTAACACGTGGGTCGGTCACACGCCAGCGACCGGCTGATCGTGTTAAAAATACAAGTAGTGACATACCTATGGTTTGAAGTACAATTCAGTACAGGTATAACCGGAAGTAAAGTATAAGCAATGGAGTATTCAGTTATTAAGTATAAATAGAGATATGGGTATATCTACAGTAGATACGAACATATAGAAATTGTAAATATATTTTTTAATGAAATTTTCCTGACTTCTAACGAAGAAAAATAGTTTCGCCTTTTGTTTAAAATTCGGAATTGTATTTTGCATAACAAAGTGTAGGCTCAGTTTTTTATATTTTACTTTCACCAATTTAAAAGAAAGAGAGATATAGAATTGCTATTTAATATAAATATCTTGAAATCTAAGTACAAAAAACTATGGTTAAGCCATAGGATAAGAATATACGCTAGTGCATGCCTTGGCAATAAAGATTTATAGATGTTTAGTGTTTATCGATTTTTATGAGGTCAACCTGCTAAAGTTAGGGACCTTAGGCTAAACCCCTATCCAAAGGAACGTGCAATGTATGTAGTTTTATAGTAGTTTGGGAAGAAGAGCGATTGGTTAGTTTTCAGGAGAGATGTTTATAACTTACGAAAATACAGAATGAAAACACAAGAATATATAAAGTTTTGGGCATAGTTTAGGAGTATAATAATTTGGAAATAATGTTTATCATGCAAAAACAGACACATGCAGTTTTCTTGTAGGCAAATTATCTATCGGATATAATTGGATATACGTAGCACGCTAACAGCGGTATTTTCTTAGTTTTGAGAGAAACAATTTGTATATGGGGGAGTCGAGGTTCGTTATTCTAGTCCAGAATTAAGGAATTGAGTTTTGCTGCATGAGATAATGTGCTTGTAGAAGGAGGAAATTCGTGTGTTCAAATGTTCCTTGATGCGTAAGTGTAATTGTCTGGTGATGCTGCCTATGTAAGAGTTATTACATTTACCACATTTCAGGTAATAGACAACATTGGTGTGCAATAATAATCCTGAGCTAGAAATTGGGCAATTGGTCATGGAACAGGTATCAAGTGTGTTGATCGAGTGTTTTTTGGAAATGTGTTGTCGTAAGGAGATACCAATGAATGAGTTGGATATCCAGTTTCTCGCTATGAATGGCCTTGCAGATTACGAGGGAGATTCTATCATTGAGGAAAAGTGGTTTGAGGAAGCAGGTGTTAAATTGTGTCGGTTTCTATTGCTGATGCTGGATGTGCTTGAAGCGAGGTAGCCATTGACAAAGAGAGTTTGATGGAAGTTGATGGTGTAATTGTCTGTATTTTTGAGATGAGGTGTTTTCATTGATTGAGATTGTTGGACTGACTTCCTCATCTTGGTTGGCTGATGAAGGCCGGAGGGCAAAACGGCCGAAACGTTGTGACGATAACAACCAAGATGAGGAAGTCAGTCCGACAATCTCAATCAAGTTGATGGTGTGTTTGACTTTGTCAGTTATGTTGGAACATTTGTTTTGTATGCGATTAATTTCTGCATGCACGTAACTGTGTTTGTCTTTAAGTGGTGGGCCGGATTTATAGTTGATAAAAAAGGTCTCTGCAGGCGGATTTCCTGTAGAATACAATACGTATGGAACCATTTGCATTGATGCTGAGGTTGAAATCCAGGAGTGAGAGCGAGCCAGAATAGTATGGTGAATTGAAACAGAAAAGGCGATCAAGATTTTCAACAAATTCAACAACCAAGACCCCTATCTATAATTCACTATAGAACACCCTGCCTTGCTATAGCCTTCTTATACTTTTCCACGTCTCTCTCTCTCTCTCTCTCTCTCTCTCTCTCTCTCTCTCTATATATATATATATATATATATATATATATATATATATTTTTTTTTTAACATTTTGAAATACTTTAAACTTTAAATTTTTGTATTCCTTGTCGAATAAGAAATTTTTCATAAATCTTTTAATTTACTGAATTTAATTTCAAATTTTAATCTATCTATCTATCTCTCTATCTATTCAAATTTTAATCTATCTATCTCTGTCTCTCTCTCTCTTTCTCTCTTTCTCTCTCTGTCTCTCTCTGTCTGTCTGTCTGTCTCTCTCTCTCTACACACACACACACACACACACACACACACACACACACACATGTTTTATATATATATAATGTGAGAATGTATCTTAGAGACTTATCACGTCAAAAACCAATAGACACTTTCTCTGTTTATAAAGAGGGCATTGTTTTAAGCCAGGGGTGGGCAAACTTTTCAGTGCAAGGGCCGCATTAAAAAATTCTAAATTTTACTGGGCCGCATAGTATATTTTCCAATATAATTGATATTTAAAATAGACAAAATAAAAGGATTTCAGAGAAAAAATATAATTAATTTTCATTTATTAGCATTTTAAAGTACTATAGAAGATTCCCATAAAACACATTTATTTGAAAGATACAGTAACTTTAAACTTTAAAAAACAATTTTATTAATATGTATTTTTAAGTATGAACTTCACATGAAACACATTTGAAAAACAAATAACCTTGTTTGAAGAATAAAAGCAATTCTTAAATAACTGTTTAAAGAGATTAAAAATATCTTATTAATTAATGTTTTGGAATAAAATATTTAAAAAGATACATATAAAGTAACTCAAAGGACAAAAATTAATTCATATATTAAAGAAGAAACTTCACTTTAAAAATAAAGTAACTCAATTTAAAGAGGAAAACATTTGTATTGATATTTTAAAGCAGTAATTTCATATGAAATATATTTATTTGAAAAACAAAATAGCTCAGCAACTGAGCAACAGAAGGATCAAAATGACTCAGTGAGAATGATGCAACTGACTGCAATCATTTACCAGTTTGTTGAAATTAGGTGTCAAGTTGCTTGTACTGATTCTTAACACTGACTGAAGATTTAAATCTGTGAAAAGTGATCTGTTCTTTGACTTGTTAATTTTCAATATGGAAAAGTCTGCTCACATAAGTTGAAGCAAATAACACAAACATCTTCCTTGCAAGATTTTTCAGATTTTTAAACTTTTCTGGGTGCAGAGATGCATAAAATTCGACTAGTGGTTTATTTTCAAAGAGCCTTTTTAAAGAGTTGTCGGCTTGCAAATCAATAAGATCTACCTGTAGTTCTTCGGCAGCTGTTTCAACGTCACATGCAAAAGGCGAGCCGAGCAAATCAAACTGTCCTTCAATTGCCTTGAAATCATCAAATCTGATAAATTCCTCTTTTAGAACCATCAAGTGGGAACTGTATTTGTCTGATAATGCTTGTGTAACAGCTCGTGTTTTCAACAGAGGAAAATGAACAATGTTTTGCTCTTTAAGCTGCTTGACAAAAAGTTTAAGTTTCAATTGAAACGCTTTCACTTCAACAAACAATTCATGAGCAAATACACTTTTGCGTTGTAGTTTTGTATTTAACTCACTCAGCTTTTGCAATATGTCTACAATGAAAAATCACAAACCCATTCGTCACACTCCATTTCTTTTAAAAAGTCACAAGGAATTTCTTTCATGTTAAAAAACATGACAACCTCTGCTTTAACGTCCCATATTCTCTTCAGTACTTTCCCCACACTTAACCATCGGATATTTATGTGATACAGCACATCAGTAAAATCTGCTTCGATATCTTACAAGAACCATTGGAAGTGCCTGTGTTTCAGTCCCCGTGCTCTTAAGTTCACTGCACGCACTACTGGATCCATAACATGTTTGAGTTTCAAAGATGATTTACAAAGGCTTTCTTGATGTATGATGCAGTAAAAAGACAACACTGTGCGATGGAAAAATCTTTGATTTTTTTTTTATTCTTCAAGGTCACAGTGTTTACCTCTGAGTGAAGGAGCGCCATCAGTTGTAATACTTGCCAGTTTATCCAGGCTTAACCTAGACCTGATTAGACTGCTAATGATACTGTTGTATAAATCGTTTCCAGTGGCTGTGTTTTTGAGAGACTCCATGGATAGCAATTCTTCTGTAATTTCAAAGTTTTTGTCAATTCAAAAATGGATAAGCATCGAAAATTTCACGAAAATCTGACCATTAGTTGATTTTTGCTAGATTTATTAAACGGATATGTTTTCCATGCTTACTACGGGGAACGTTATTTTAAAGCGCCAATTATGTAAACACGATTTTCGTCTCGCAATTTCATTATTTTCGTACGATGAAAATTTTTTTTTAATTATTACTGGTTTATTTTGCCCTTTTAAATGGTGCAAAAGTTATATTGATAATAACTTATAATAAAGTTACATCGTGTTACATATGAGGGGGGGGGGTAATTTTGGAGGTGCCTACGGAACTTCTAATTTCGTTCCAGTGCTAAAAATAATTTTCTAATTGAACACGCGACCAAGAAATCGTACGAAAATAAGAAAATGAATATCAATCCATGTTTGAATTTATTCACAGATAACTAAAAAACAATGTTTTGAATAAACAACTTGTGATTTTATTTTCAGAAATGAGAATTATAAACGACAAATTATATATATATATATATATATATATATATATATATATATATATATATATATATATATATATATATAGAGAGAGAGAGAGAGAGAGAGAGAGAGAGAGAGGAAACGAACATTTTTTGGGGTTTGTATTACTGTACACAGATTCGAAAAAGTTGTCAAAAAACAAATATATAACAAATAAATCTTATCAAAGGCAAGGTAAGTTACTTGCCTACCGAACTGGATATGTTTTTAGTGTTTTTATTTAATGTAACATGTTTATTCAGCTCGAAAAACTGTTTACCGATGTATTGGAAAATTAAAAATGGCGCCCGACTCTCTTTGACACGGTAAGTTTGGAAAAAGGAGTTAAAAATAAAAAAAACTAAACAAAATACCGTTAAAAACCCACGGTGTCAAAGAGAGAGTCGGGCGCCATTTTTAATTTTCCAATACATCGGTAAACACTGTATGTTTTCCGAGCTGAATAAACATGTTACATTAAATAAAACACTAAAAGCATATCCAGTTAGGTGGAAAAGTAACTTATCTTGCCTTTGATAACATTTATTTGTTATATATTTCTTGACAATTTTTTCGAATCTGTGTACAGTAATACAAACCCCATTTTTTAAACGAAAACAGTTTTTAGTTTTAACGGGAATAATATTTTTTTTTATCGTTATTAACATGAAAATGGGATTTATAAATTTGAAATTATTGATATTTGTTAAATTAACGGGAAATGAAGCCATTTTTGATTGGTATTAACATGAAACGATATGATTTATAAATTTATTTTAAATTATTGTTTTTTTTTATATTTTTATTCGATAAATTATTTTTTCGCTGAATTGACTTATTTCACGCATTCGTAGTTTTTAACAAAAAAAAAAAAAAAAAAAAAAATCAGTAAACCAGAACGAAATTAGAAGTTCCGTTCCATTTTTGTGACAACCGAAAAACATAGCGTGCTTATCCATATTTATCATAATGTTCACACAATTTACGAAAATAAAAAAAAGTAAAATGAGTACTTCAAAATATAGTTATCGAAAACAAAAAACTTAGAAATCGCATGAAACAAATCGAAGATTCGATTGGTATTCACACATTTTTGCACTATTTTTTTAAAACCCCACAAAATGTTATTTTATAAACTTTTTGCATATATTGAATTAATTTTTGATCATTTATAGAAAAATGGAAAACAAGATTAAGTTTTTTTTTAAATATTCTATAAATCAGTTAATTTATTTTAATCAGTAATGTACAAAATTGACTAATATATATATATATATATATATATATATATATATATATATATATATATATATATATATATATATAGGCGTCCTGTAAAATTAAAAATTTTAGATATTATTTCAATTAAGATATTTTGAACAAGTAAATACTAAACAAAATATTTGACAAAACGGGTCAATATTGATTACATTTTAAAAAAATATTTTGCTTGAGTTTGCATAAAACCCTCTTATTGATATTCTAAAAAGTTTGACTTACGAAATTATATGAGAATTTAAATTTACTAAATTTTTGTAACAAATTAGCATAATTACAGATGCAAACAAAATAATTAGTCAATATTTTAGCTTACTAAAATGCTTGGCAATGAATTTATAAGATGTCCTTTCTTTGGAAATTCTAAATATGAACAGTTTAGTGTCTTTTAGGAGTAATGGAGATGAAAGAGAGAGAGAGAGAGAGAGAGAGAGAGAGAGAGAGAGAGAGAGAGAGAGAGAGAGAGAGAGAGAGAGTTTGCTAAGACTTGACCGGTCGGTCGGCTGTACCCCAGACAACAAGCGTCAGATTTATGGTCCCCACAATATTTTTAGTACATCAAAATAATTTATTGCCTGTTTTCGGCCAAGCAAAAGTTTTGGGCACGGCAAATAAAAAAGGATCCAATAAAGCTCTGGCAGACTAGCTGGGAACCAAGTGTAAACTTACCAGTCCCCATAAAAGTCATTTTTTTAATGTGTAAATCATAAGGTTTCTTTGTTTCTTTTACTTTATTTGTTTTTCTTCAGAAATTTAGTTAGATTGTTAACGAAGGTATTTTTTCATCTCCAAATTTTCATTCTTTGCAAGGGTCTGCCCGTACTTGTATCCGGCAGTCCGCACAGCTATGAGAAAACCACAATTCAATATTCAGTACTTGGAGGGCCGCATGAATTCCTTTGGCAGGCCGCATACGGCCCGCGGGCCGTAGTTTGCTCACTCCTATTTTAAGCGAACATAAACAGGCTCGAAGATCTTTAGACACAATACTAGTGTGGAATGAATTAATCAGAACACATTCGGCGGTAGTACTTCAACGTCGCACGCAGTGCCCAAGAAATTAACAAATACAACATAAATAAAAAAATCCGGGTCGACATTTTTTCTTTTTTAACAAACACATTTATTAATGTTACTCTCCCGTCCTTCACTGCTACATGCCCATCTCAACCGGTTACATTTCTCTTTCTTCTGAACGCACGCCGGCAACAGCCTGCCAAATTTCGCCTTCATTTTTACACATGTCTCCTTCGGTGTCAACTTTTTTCTTTTCTGACCACGTGGTTCCTTTTTTCTTTTTTTCTTTTGCGCCAGCTCGGACACACCAATTTGCATACGCATTCAAACGTTGCCCCTGCTGCTAATACAATTACTTGCTATCCATCCTTCTCTGCTGCTAATATTTTCATATGCGCTCATATGCGTTATGTTACAGTACTTGTGAAACGAGCACAGGGATGCAACCAATGTGACAGAGAATGTAGTCTTGTCGAAAGTGCCGGTTCTATTAGATTAGAAATTTTTAAGAGGATGAGGTTGTTGGTTAGTGAACTAGTGTAAATGTGGCAACACCACTCCATGCACAGGCGAAGCGGTTAACTATTTATAACAATGACTATTTGGACGTACGCTTAAATATGATATTTTAATTTATGCAGATTACGTAATTATTATTATAAAATCAACCCTGTATTGAATATTATATATTACGAGGGATAATTTACCCGGTGGACTAATTCGCAAAACAAATAAAAAAAATAATAATGATAATGTCGTTCATCAAATTCCACCCGTGTTTGTTGACAATATCACGTCAGCTGATATTTGGGCTTGGCGATCTTCAGATTAGTCTTTCTTCTCTTATAGATAAGAAGGAAGAATTTTTACATGGGAATATTTTACATTACATCGGCTAAAGTTACACTGGTATAACGTAAAATATTACCCTATAAAAGTTCGGTTTTCCTGCACTTTAGTGCCCGTTTTTTTTCATGAATCTCGCTCGGCAACTGAAACCACTGGATTATAACGAGCGAACCGAAGTAAAAAAAAAAAAAAAAAGAAAAAAAAAAAGAAAAAAACGAAAGAAAAATAAACAGAAAGAAAATAAAACAAAAACCTACCGTAATGAGTTCATAATTTTTACTGTTTTATTTATATTTTATCGGTTACGCTTCGTTGTTTCAAGATGCACTTTCGACGACATGTTTTACACCCCCTCAACGTTGTCAGCAGCGGATTTTCCTGACAAAACGCGAAGACCGTTTCTGGAGATTTACAACTAAATTCAAGCCTGGAATGATCCCCCCCCTTTTTTTTTTGCTTGAAGAAACGCAACGATACTCTGCACTTTCTTTTCTCTCCTTCTTTTGTTTTTCTTCCAATTTTTACCGTCTGCTAGTTCATGTCTCTTTTTGCTCGCTCGTTATAATCCGGCGGTTTCCATAGTTCGCAGGCCGTTGCCGAGCGAAACTCACGGAAAATCGGGCACTAAAGTTCAGAAGTACCAAAAATTCATTTTTTTTTTATCTATAAAAGAATGAAGAATATTTTAAAGATCTATTTTTTTTTTTCGATTTTCGATTCTTATCGGATGAATTTCTGTGCAAAACATATCTAAGATCATTGTCCGAAATATAAATTACCTTTGTGTGAAATGTGCAAAAGATAGGCTCAACCGTTTCGGAACCTATGAGGAAAGAACTCTCTCTCTCCCACACACACACACACGCGCACACACACACACACACACACACACACACACACACACACACACAGTGACTTTTATGTAATAGCAGAGGTAGAGATAGAGATAGTAAATCTAGCAGAGATGTAAACCTACCATTTTTGCTTGTTTCTGCAAGTAAATGAAATCCTGATATTGAAGTCGACACATTTTCTTTAATCGTCCCCCCCCCCAAAAAAAAACAAAAACAAAAAAAAATGAATAAAAAAGAAAATATGTTTAATGTTTCTCATGGTTTTCTTTCTTTCATTCTTCTTTTCTTTTCTTAACTTCTGATTCTGTTTCTGCCTTTATCTTCAACTTTGGACTATTATTCCGATCTCTGTTGTTCTTAACACAGCGTTCCGGACAATTAACGTAGTTTCCTTTGAAATGCCATCTTATACGTTTGACTTGGGTTTCATCCCACCCGTGTTTTTCCCTTGCATGTTAACGTTTTTGCAGATTGGTGAAGGATTATGACCATTAAAATCCATACGGGGGTAAAAAAGTCTTGTTGCCAAAATAATAAGATTTTCAATTTTAATTTAAAACTAGCTGACTTACATGTAAAATATTACAACTAGCATAATAGGATGGTTTGCCTGGGAGAGTGACTTGATGCATGCCCGTGTCATGGGGACGTTTTTAAAGAGCAGCTATGTCTTGGATACGACACACCAGCTCCCCGATAAAACGATAGGCACATCTACTTTAGATCAAGAGGTTAATATGACGTCCAATTAACGGGTCTTCTGTTAAGGTTTTGACATCCTAGGCGTCATTAGTGATAGGGTCTATCAGCTGAAAAGTGCACACTGTATAAAATAAACCAACAATACATTAAAAATAAAAATAAAAATAGAAATTTATTAGTAGGGAGCCCGACGTTGCCCCGGATTGAATGATGATCAAGGAATATTTCACACTTCCAATATTTTAAACGTTTCTGAATTTTTTTTTTTTTTTTTAGATATTCGTATCTTGAGTGTGATTTTCACAACGTTTCGGTCGATGTAACCTCCGACCTTCTTCACGTGTATCTTGTCGAACGCAGGAATGTTTCTGTTGAATTCGGGAATTTGGACGGAATTTCGAGCGGTACCCTTATTTACTTCATGGGGGTAGTGTGTTCTTGTTCCGTCAGCAATGACTGGTAATTCGCAATTGTATTTTTTGGTCACCCACACTGAGGATTGAACCTTCAACCTTCAGGAGAATATCACTTTTCACAATTGATTTTACCAAGTACTCTAACCACTGCGCCACGGGTCCTTGTGGAAAATCACACTCAAGATGTGAACAGTAGTCTGATGAATCCAATATTTTTGTCATCGAAATCGGTGAAATCGACCATTATACAATCAAATCGATTGAATGCCTGCTCTAGTCGGAGATCTACTGCAATGTAGTGTTCTATTTAGGACCCCCACTCCGCTGTGTACTGGGAGGAAGCTTCACATGCCTCCCTACAATGACTTAGTCTGCAATACATTGTAGCCTACATTGCACTGTAGAGAACCTGCTGTTGATTTTATAAAATTATTTTTATATATAATGGCTTGAATAAAATTTTTAATTATAAAAAGTCAAGTATCATGGTGCAATTGCGCTCTAAACAGAAACATTCATTTCGAATGCGGCCCTGTCTTATCCTACCTATTGTCCTTCTAATTGTGTGGTGATAAAACTTTTCAGTTTTCTTTAAGCAAAGTTCCAAACGCTTGCTGCGGGCCTGTCAGACTAAAATCAAACATCATAAAAAAGTATCCATACAGAATATTCCACAAATATATATTTTTTAATTTAAAAATATCTTAATAGTAAAAAAGAAAACTTTTGGGAATATTCTCTATTAGGTACGTTTTTATGATGTTTAATTTTAGTCTGACAGGCCCGCAGCAAGCGTTGAGGACTTTGCTTGAAGAAAGCCAACTTCTCAAATACACTTGTAATGTTATGCTGTATAAAGGTGTTAATTTTAGTCCAAATCGGACTGTTCTTTCTTTAATCAGATTTTTTTCAATTTCGATACTTGTCGGAGACATTCCGATAAACAACCTATTTAAGACCACTCCCAGACGCATAAAATATATTTGTGTGAAATTTCAAACAAATCAACCAAGCCATTCCGGGATCCATAGAGGACGAACCCCTACACCCCACCCCTACCTCACACATATCCACAACTCCTCCCCATACACAAAGTGATTTTTATATATAAGTATAAGCTTCTAATATTAAAGGCGCATTTAAATTCGATAGTTGAGGTACGAGATCCGTTGCCGACAGGCTCCCAATTTCAACTGATTTACAAATCTTCCCTCGTGGCAAAAAACAAACAAAACAAAAGCAAAAAAAAAAAAAAAAAAAACGAGAGAGAGAGAGAGAGAGAGAGAGAGAGAGAGAGAGAGAGAGAGAGAGAGAGAGAGAGTACATATTAAAACAAAGATACTAACTACACTATGATCGTCTTCAAATCCAACATAAACAAGTTCTTGATAAGCCGTCCTCTTAAGTAATCCAATTTACTAAATTTCCACTGACGATTACTAGGATATTCTCCCATTGACTACCGTACACTCATTAACCCTTATCCTTGAATGACATTCGTGTCTTGATAAGTGGTGACTTCTTTGTAAAACGAAAAAATAATATTGTCAGTAACTTTAATCGTCTCTTCTGAAATTCAACCTTTGGGTAACCAGTGTCAGTCCTTATTCATCCGACCCTTTTCAACCCTCCTTCGTTGTTTTTTTTTTTTTTTTTTTTTTTCAACCAACTGTCAGCCTGATTCAAACGAAGGGTTGCTGTATTTGGAATGTTTTGATAACACTCCCCCCCCCCCAACTTTACTTGTTTCCCCAAAAGGACAAGGCAGGTCGGGTACAAATACAGTAAACATGTTATATACAAAGAAACGAATGAGATATTTCCAATGAATAATTGTATGTTAGTGTGAGACTACCCCCCACGCCGCTAAAAAATTGTGGCAGGTAAGCCGTTTTATCGGCCGAAAACGGACGTAGGTCCCCGAAAAAAAACTAACTTTATTTAAATACCTCAAAAGTGGGCCTATATTTCTGACAAAGGAGCAAATCTGTCACCTAACTGGAATGAAGAATGGGGATTATTAAATCAAAATAGGGGAGGGGATAATGACAAAAACTAAAATGGAGGTCTTATGACGTCATGCATACTCTAGCTAAGTTAAATTTAGAAAAAAAAAAACAACAAAAAACAAAAAACAAAAAATTGGAAAATTCTATTTATAGGTATTTATTTATTTGCTTCCCCACTGAGAAAATTAGGCGCAAGGCCGTTTTTTAGTGTGGGGAGGAAAAAACAAGCTCCCCCTAGGGGGCACTCTGGCAGGGTCCAAAATTAGCAATTGTCTGATATGAAGGGTTTCCCCCACATTGACCAAACTAATTGACTTGACGAATCAGATGTAACCACACTCTGTTACTAACCAATCAGAAACTGGAATAACTCCATAAAGTATACGGAATCTTTTAGAATTCCTGTACATAACTAGTCGCCTTTGCATGGAAAGTAACTCTGCTGTTTGTCTTTGCAATCTTTTATAATTCAAAACTTCTTTCCATTTCTACTGTCATTTTGTTTGGAACAACATTTTTGATTTGTTCCAAAACTAAAGTGACTTATAACTCAATATTTAACTTCGGTTGTCTAACAATCATCCATTTTATACCGGCCAAGCTCAACGTCGCTTAACTTTGGTAATCTAACAGAAATCGGTGCTTCAATGTAATTATGTTGTATAAAAGCTTATATTCTGTACAAATGAAAACAACAAAAAAGAAAAAAAAAATCCCCAAAACATGTTACTTATGAGAATTCGTCTTGGGATATTTTCCTGATTCATGTTCTTGGGATGTTGGCTACCAATACGCATTTCAACTTGTGCCCCCCCCCCGAAAACGCTCAACATTATTCTCGCTACTTAATTTACTGAGATAGGAAATTACATATCGGCATTTTGGAGGTTCCATTTTTAGGGGTACCATTTTGGGAGGTAGACTTTTTGTTATGTAATAGGTCGAACACAAGAGAGCATTTGTTAGTTGTTTATTCGTCTCTATCTATCTATCTATCTATCTACCTATCTAACTGGAGAGATGGACGGGAGATGAATATGAATACTATTTATAAAAAACTGTCAAAATATAACAAAGCTATAAAAAACTGTCAAAATATAACAAAGCTAGATCATAGACAAGTTTACCGGAAGTAGCTGGTCAGCTGATCGGATCTACATGTATGTTACGTGGATCAGGTTAGCTGGAGATAATAGAGTCGGAATTTGGACGTAAAGAAGAACGGACGGTTTGACAAGTCGTCCCCCTTTTCTCTAGGGAGGGAGCTGACGTATGTGAAAATAGAGATCTAGAATTAACCACGCAAGCAAAGACATTCACTTTCCATTCTTCTGCGGTCGACACCTGGAAAGTGAATAAAAACTATATAAAACGAACTAGCGGTCTTGGAAGTGAATGAATATTCGTCTAAACAGGTTCCAGCCTTCCCTCCAAGAACAAGATGAATTCCGGGTGGACAAGTTTAACGACGCATGAAACTAAGGTATGTTCAAAATACATGTAACACACACACACACACACACACACACACACACACACACACACACACACACACACACACACACACACACACATACCCCCCCCCCCGCATATGAACAAATAGATATGAATATATCATAAATAGACAGCAACAACATAATTCTAGGATTGAACTAGTGAAGAAGCGCCGATAGACATTTAGGACACGTATACACATCAGGATGCTATGGTACTCACAATATAACGAACACCTTTTTGATACACCTTTTTAGAACTCCATTATATAACATTTTGAGGAAAGCCGATTTTAGTGAAAACATTTTTGAGAAGAAGAATGTCACATGATAAACACAAGCAAAAATAATGAGTGTATATACGCGTGCGTGTGTGTGTGTGTGTGTGTGTGTGTGCGCGTGTGCGTTTGTTTCCTATGAACTCGGAAACGGCCGGGCTGTTTTTTTTTTTAAATTTCACACGAAGGTACTTGATGTGTCTGGGAGTGTTCTTACGTAGGGTTTATATTGGAATACGTCTGATAAGTATCAAAAACAGATAATCGAAAAAATCCGATTAAAGAATGAAGTTCGATTTTGACCAAAGTTAACACTTTTATACAACCTAACATCACAAGTGCATTTCGGAAATTTTATCACCGCACAAGCAGAAAGGCGCAGCCTATAAAACCAACTGTATATTCTTTTATATAACAGAGACGTGTTCAAAATTAATATTTCTGTTTAGAGCACAACTGAACAATGATATTTGACTTTTGCATTTTAAACTTTAAGTGAAGCCTTTATTTACAGATAATTTTATAAAATCAACATTACATTCTCTACAGTGCAATGTAGAATACAATGTATTGTAGACTAAGTCACTGCAGGTAGACATGTGGAGCTTCCTCTCGGTACACTGTGGAGAAGATTTGATTAAAAAATGGAGGATTTGACTGATTTTAATTGCAATAAAAGTATGGGAGGAAGGAATATTTGTTGATCCCCATTCAATCCCGGACAACGTCAGATTACCCTGCTGTTAAATTCATAAAAATATATTTTTATATATTTTTAAAAGTGAGAGTTTACACAGATATAACAAACATAAAATGTTTGTTAATATTTCTTAAGAGTTCTTGTAAAACAAGATGCATCTTTTAGCTGAGATATTAATTTAGGAGTGATGAATACCAGTGCATTCAAATATATAAATTTATTAACTCTCCTAACTTTATAAAGGTAGACATGAGATAAAACCTGATTGTTCTTGCTCAGATCAGTTCTTCAAACTTAGAGACAAACAAACAAACAAACAAACAAACAAACAAACAAACAAAAAACATGTAAATTATGAGAATTCGTCTTGTTGGGATACTTTCCTGATTTGTGTTGTTGGAACGAAATTGTATCACACAACTCGTCTAGGGATTTACATCCTCAGCCTTAACAGAGATTAGACCATTCCTATAATAATCCGGCCCCTGTTGATTTTGCAGTAGGAGTTAAGTTCTGTGCAGTTCTAGGAGGCCCACTCTCCCAGACCTTGCCTTCTCCCTTTGAGAAGGAGTTAGTTTATAACTAATCGCATGAGGTGACCTTACCGGGGAATGCACTTTTTGCAGGTCAGAGTGACCCTTCCTGGGGATGCTGACTTTTCAATCACACATTCCGACCCTGGTGTCTAAGTTATTGCAGTGGGAGAGAACTAACCAATCATATTACACAACTCGTCACCAATGTTGTTACCCAATACTAACCTCCTATCTCATTTAGATTTATCTGATTTGTCACAACACAGCAACACATTTCAACTTGTGGCCTTCCAGAAAACGGTCAACGTTATTCTCTCAGCTTATTTTCGAAACTAATTTGGTTGGTTGGTTGGTTTTATCAACCCTTTTCAGGTTATTTAATGCCGAATCCAGTGATTTTGAAGAACAATTTTTTAATAGAGTATATTTGTTTTTTTTAAAAGTCGGTTTCTATTTAAATCATAGTTGGGACCCTAACAGGTACTACCAGTCCGGGTCAGAGTGGACCTGGGAGCAATGGCAATTAAAGGGTGGCTCCACACTCTCCAAAGCCCGCAAGCTGGGGCCTCACCATCGGATATAGTTTGAGGTCATATCCAAGACCGAAACTAATTTGTCTTTGAGATCATGTGTCATCTGATATATCCTCTTTATATTGCTACTTGAAAGCTTAAGTATCTTCGACCTGAGAAGACTTACACTATGTCTGCGTACTACTACTGGTGATACTACTACTACTACTACTACTACTACTACTACTACATGTACACAATTTTTTACATATCCCGCTATTTTATTAAATCAAAATGAATCCAGTCAACTACACCAATCTCGATGTAAGCATGACCCTTGTAATAATCCAACCACAAAACTATGTTTGTTAAAGTAGAAAATATCCACTTTGTCATAGCCGCCATAACTGAGATAACAAATTGCGTATCGACGTTAATACCCCCGCCCCCAATCCTCAATTATATTTTATGGCAGATTTTTTTTTTTAAGGGAGGGGGTAAAAATAATAATTTGCTTGTAACAATTTGTTTAATCATTAACAAACTAGACTTTTTAACTCATTAAAAACAGACAAAAGTTATAGCCCGTTGACTTAGAACGAGTGCTTTATGCCAAATTGATGGTTGAATATGGTTAACTTTGTGATCATTTTTGCATTAAATACTAATCCCTATAAATCCCTAACTGTGCATCGAAAAGATAGCATAATACTTAATTCGCTGCACCTTGTGATAACAAAGGTTGATACAGAATTTCAGCCATCGATTCAGTAGTTTTCAAGAAAACATCTAGAGTAAATGAAGTATTGTGTTGACTAATCCCTATTAATCCCTACATGTGAAACAAATGAATACCATAATACTTAGTTTGCTGCACCTTATAACAAACGTCTATACAAAATTTCAGCAAGATTGGCTCAGTAGTTTCTGAGAGAAGGTGGAACGAGCAGATAAAGAGAAATAAAATATGGATACTAAAATCAAACTGTTTTCCAACTTTTCAGCATAAAATTATCATAACCTCATTTCTTGATTATTCTGACTCAACCTTTTCAAATTGTTTCTAAAATTTATTATAGAAATCACGTTTTTGATAATAGTGCTCCTCTACTTCTGATTTCAATTTGAGATCTTTCTGTCAGCTGTCATCTTAAACCTGAAAATGTAATATCTTAACCGTTTCAGAATCAACATATGGTTTTAGTGCTGACCACCAAGCAGTGTGGAAAATGAATTCTTAAATTAAATACTCAATAATATTTTGCATGCTAACACGTAAATAATGTCAATTAGATTAGTCTATAATCCAATTGAACTCAGTCAAAAAACCCCAAAAAACAAAACAAAACAAAACATAAAAACAATAAAAAAGCAAAATAAATAAATAAATAAATAAATAAATAAAAACAACACTAGAACACAGTATCCAGGCTACTGTGAAGAAGCTAGGCTCCCTCTACCACACTAGAAAAATTATCCACACTTGAGATTATGTTATATCGTTACAAAGCCATCATGCATGGATATTGTTGCCACATGGGATCTGGTGCATCAACCACTAGTCATTCTTTATTGGACAGAACCCTCCTCACCACAAAAAAGAGTTTCCTGTAGAAACGATTAATCGGAAATGGAATCGTGAATAGGAAAATCAAAACTTTTTGGGGTATCGGAATCGGTATTAAAATCAGAAAAAAAAAACGTGCATATTTTCCAATCTCAAAAACGATTCCTTTAATTATCCTTTTTATTTGATTAAAAAAAATCTTCTACTGCTGCTGGTAGTAACGATAAAATAATAAATATTTGTTGATTTGAACTTCCAGTAAAACTAAAACCTATAGATCGCCCTCCCTCAAAAGTGTGGTTTTACGTTTGAGAAAATATAGATGTATTTAAGGCGTGGTTTTACGTTTGAGAAAATATAGATGAATTTAAGGCGTGGTTTTACGTTTGAGAAAATATAGATGAATTTAAGGCGTGGTTTTACGTTTGAGAAAATATAGATGAATTTAAGGCGTGGTTTTACTGGTAATTGGGACAAAAAACAAACATGGTATAGTTAAATGTTTAGAGATTTATAAAGAATCAAAATCGGAATCGGTAATTGTATCAGAATTGGAAATTTAGCACAGAATCGGTAATTGTATCGGAATCAGGAAAAATAGTGGAATCTAATAGGCCCCACACTATCAATCAAGCTCCAACCTCTGTCCCATCGTTTCATCCTTGTGCTTCTTTTAGAAATACTTCAATGCAATGTGCTCCGAAAGACTTGTAGCACTGGTGCTCCTCAATGTAAACCTCCTCGCTCGACTAATCCAAAAAGCTGAATAATTGCACACATCTACTATAGAGGTCACCAGATGCTGGCGAGTCTTTTTTTTTTTTTTTACATGGGGGTCACCACTTATCAAGGCCTGGAGGTCACTCAGGGATAAGGGTTATTGCGTGTACAGTAATCAATGAGATAGTATTGTAGTAATCATTAGTATTGGAGATTTGATAGAGTGTCTTACTTAAGGGGGCGGTTTGTCAGGAATTTGTTTATGTTGGATTTGAAGACATTCAAGTTGTAGTCAGGTGGGAAACAGGCGAACGGAAGAGAGTTCCACAATCGTGCACTTCTGAGAAAGAAGCTCTGCTCATAGAATCTATGTTTGGATTTAGGCACAGATAAAGAGTGGGGAAAATTATTGACAGTAGTTTCAGCCAGACGGGTGTTTCTCGTGAAAGATTGGCGAGGGGGGACGAGAGATTGGGGCTCAGACGAGCACTTGCCATAGAAATAACGAAAAACAAAGACAGGCTCGCAACATCTCTTCTGTGGGAGAGAGGCTGCAGGGAAGAGAAAAGGGCATCCTCCACTAAACCACAAAGTCTATTTTGTACTCTGTCAAGGCAGGATAGGCTGTTTTTAGCAGCTCCTGTCCAGATGTGGCAGCAGTACTTCATCCTTGGACGTACTTGGCTTTTATACAGATAGAGAATTGCATCAGTAGTGAGATATCTTCTGGAGCGGTAGAAGGATCCCACCATTTTTCCAACGTCCTTGCCAACAGACCTGATGTACATGTTCCATTTCAGATCAGAAATAAAGGTCAAACCCAGAAGCTTGTCAAAACAAGACGAGGGCCATCCATTTCAATTGATGGCAGATGGGGATCAGAGCGTTGATGATGTAAAGATAGAAGCTTGGTTTTAGATGCATTAAAAGTTACCAGCTACCTCTTCCTCCACTGTACCACGTGCTCAAGATCAGAGGAGAGAAAATTAGAGAGAACTTTGTCATTCACGGCCTTTGATGTGTTGCCATAGATGGTCGTGTCATTAGCATAGATGTCAACGAATGATTAAGTATGTCAGGGCCAGTTGCTTTACTGGAATCAAGGTTCTTGTTAGCTTAGCGATCTCACGCACAGATATTTGTATGTTGCATAGCGTGTTGTCTGTTATAGTCTTCTACTCTGAAAGTTTCTTCCCTCGAACTGTTATACATTGGAATTCTCTCTATATACCCTGCTCCCCTGACTGTTTGCTTTGGTTTGATAGGTGTTTTACGGCCCATCGCCCACTTTAAACTCATTTTAAGGCCAAACAGTTTTTATTTTACAAAGAAGTCACCACTTATAAAGGCTGGGAGGCCACTCAATGATAAGGGTTAGTGAGCGTACGGTAGTCAAAGTGACAATATTGTTGTAATCGTTAGTAGTGGAAATTTGGTAAATTGGATTGCTTAAAGAGACGGTTCTTCAAGAATTTGTTTATATTGGACTTAAAGACGACCAGATTATAGTCAGCTGGAAAGCAGGCAAATGGAAGAGAATTCCACAGGCGTGAAGTTCTAAGAAAGAAGCTTTGTTCATGGAATCTACGTTTAGGATAAGGCACAGATAAGAGTGGAGGAAATTATTGATAGTGGTTTCAGAGAGACGAGTGCTTTTCGTGAAAGTTTGGCAAGGGGTATCATAGATTGGAGCTAAGTCAAGTACTGAAAATAACGATAGAGCAGAGACAGGCTTGTTGCTTTTTGTAATTGGTTTTATTGAATATGGTACAGTATTTTATTGTTTTATTTTGTTTGTTTATATAACTCCGAAACAATTGATGTACGTGGTAATACTGGATGTTTAAACTTGTTCCAATTGAGGGATTTCCTTCGATCGCCAAACCACCAGAATCTAAGCCATTGTTGAAGTGCTTTGTTTTCTGTTGGCTGAGGTATGGTTGTGTATAGTTCTAGAAAGTCTCGAATTTTTCTTCTTAGTCTTTGAGAAGAGTTTAGTTTATTGCCAATCACCTAAGGCACCGCTACCGAGGAATGTCGATGGGGCTGTCCAGGCATTTTTGAGTGCTTTTCCTTTTGAATACTGGCTTTTTTCTTGATCATGTATCACATCTTTCTGTTGTGGAAGAAAGATAAATAACCTGAACACTTGAACGAGAGAGAGAGAGAGAGAGAGAGAGAGAGAGAGAGAGAGAGAGAGAGAGATCACCCCGTTCACTCTAGAGAGACAATGGATAACTCCTGTAAGGATGTTTACATGGGAAGTCTATTGTGAAGTAAGGGTTAGAATAAACTGGCATTGCTTGAATCCAGTATCAAGAAGTCCAAGACGACTAACATACTTGGCCTTTTGGCTAGGCACAAAGTGTAGTATCTGTTCTGATACTACACTTCACCTTTTCTGTCCTCAGTTAGTGGAGGAGAAATCCTTCATGACTGAGACGATTTTAATTTTTGTTTTTATCCAGGGTTCCCCTTGTTGGGGAGCTGGATTAAACACCGACCTTGTGTCTAACTCTGTCCTCGTGGGGAGGCAAGTAAATAGGAACCATACCAGGACAACTATAGAGCTCTGAAACACACACCACCGGGCATTCCGAAATTGTCACTCATTTTAGTAGTGACCAGGCTCAACGATGCTTAACTTCAGTGATCTACGATCTGGTGTGTCCACCTTAATATGCTGTCTATTCAATTAAATAATTACTTAGCAAAAGTTAACAAAGATGTATATGTGACGGCATCTAAAACTCTACTCTTTCTTTCTAATTTCTTAATTTCTAATTACACTTTTTTCAAGGGGAGGTTACTCTATAAGATTCTCTTTTATGACAATGTGTTTTAGTGTGAAGGAACACAGAAAGTATTTCCCAGAGTTAAAAACTATAAATAAATAAATAAATAAATAGGTTGCCGTAATCGTATTGACCTTATTGTAAGTGGTGGTCATTTCACAAGACCGGCTTTCTCGCCAGAATAAAAAAAAAAGAAAAAAAAAAGAAGCCAATTGTTTTAGATTGGTCAGTAGGGCAACATTTATATTGTATGCTTACAATGTGTCCTAATTAATGACGAATATATTAGCCAATGCTAAAGTAATGACCAAAGGTAAAGATAAAATCGTGTCATTAAATTCAAGGAGAAAATTTCTAAAAACTTAATCCAAGGGGGATGCTTATCAGAAACTGAACTTCCGGTCTACTTTAGACATGATATCAGATTAGACATTTTAATCTAAAAAGATTATATCCCGTTGACAAAGAATCATGGCTTTATGCTGTCTTAATACTTGAACATGGTTAAATTTGTGCTCATTTATGCATTAAATACTGATCCTTAACTGTGCATTTAACGGATACTATAATACTTTGTTCGCTGCACCTTATCATAACAAAGATTCATACAAAATGTCAATCGGATCGAAAAAAAGTGAACAGACAAACAGACTAAGAGAAATAGAGAAAAAACACTAGTGAATTAAAAAATGTCTTTATTATTGGAATATTCTCTTTGTCGGAACTAATTTTGGAACTTTAAATACACACACACACACATGCACGCACACATATATGATAACATAAAATAAACATATTGTTCAAATCAATTCTTATAGGAATCAATTTCCAAAACCAAATGAAGCTCAATATTCAAACCATTTAAAAGTTAATTCAACTTTTATAAAAGACCACCCGTGACCCGTTGGGTCAGTATGTTATATTAGCTATGGAATTAATGTATAAGCGCGACACTTGTAAGGTAAAGAAAATAGTTTTTTGTGACATAACAGAAGCATTTCTATGAAAGTATATTAAAATAAAAAAAAAGAATATAGATAAATTTCTATGAGTTGTTCTGTTATAATTGTTTATTAAAAAAAAACAACTTACAGCTATTGAATTATAAATGGTTTGCCATACTTATAGGTAAATTTGCACTGAACAGATACCATAATACTTAAAGTTAAATTCAAATTTTGATATGTCTTTTAATTTACAGGCGAAAAAAACAATTAGGACGCTGAAAACGTACACAGTAAAACAATACGTTTTATTGTCTCGTTGATTATTTATTTGTAACGCAAATTAAAAAAAAACATATTTTCGGGATTATTTATTTATGTTGGTAGTGTAGAAGAAAATGTATGAATGATTTTTAAGTAAGGTGTATTAAAAAATGGAGAATAAATTAAAAAAATGAAGGCGGTGGGAAATCGCTATAGTAAAATGCTCTTATGGTTGTCAACGGGTTAAAGTAGATTTATTTGTAAGATGATACGGAAATGAACGATGCAAAAAAATATAGAAAGGATTAACAATTGTTTATTTGGATAATATAAACGCGAAAAAACAAACAAACAAAAAAATTGGGACGTTGAAAACGTACACCGTAAAACAATACGTTTTATTGTCGCGTTGATTATTTGTTTATGTACGCATGCGCAACTGGAAAATGCGTAAACCGGATGTTGGGTTACAACACCCGTTACAAGATCATTTGAGTTTTATAATTATATATATTATAAAATCAATACAATTAAAAATTAGAGTTCTGTCATACTGTGTTTCAGTATTGGTTTCATTTTGAGATTGCATGGTATTCATTTGGCAACAAATTCAGGTGACTGGATTTATATACTGGATTTATACTTGAATTTGTTCAAGGAAGAACACACATGAAAATTAAAATGGTTTAAAATTTCTCAATAATGCCATACATAAAATGAGTGTGATGATCTAATAAAGATTATGATTTCATTGGAATATTTTAATAAATTTTTTTTTTAGATATATAGCGAACGCAAACATTGATGGAGAATTTATTGTTCAAATCAATTCTTATAGGAATCAATTTCTTGTTGCTTTTTGTAATAGGTTTTATTGAATATGGTACAGTATTTTATTGTTTTATTTTGTTTGTTTATATAACTCCGAAACAATTGATGTACGTGGTAATACTGGATGTTTAAACTTGTTCCAATTGAGGGATTTCCTTCGATCGCCAAACCACCAGAATCTAAGCCATTGTTGAAGTGCTTTGTTTTCTGTTGGCTGAGGTATGGTTGTGTATAGTTCTAGAAGGTCTCGGATTTTGCCTTCTTAGTCTTTGAGAAGAGGTTAGTTTATTGCTAATCACCTAAGGCACCGCTACCGAGGAATGTCGATGGGGCTGTCCAGGCATTTTTGAGTGCTCTTCCTTTTGAATACTGGCTTTTTTCTTGATCATGTATCACATCTTTCTGTTGTGGAAGAAAGATAAATAACCTGAACACTTGAACGAGAGAGAGAGAGAGAGAGAGAGAGAGAGAGAGAGAGAGAGAGAGAGATCACCCCGTTCACTCTAGAGAGACAATGGATAACTCCTGTAAGGATGTTTACGTGGGAAGTCTATTGTGAAGTAAGGGTTAGCATAAACTGGCATTGCTTGAATCCAGTATCAAGAAGTCCAAGACGACTAACATACTTGGCCTTTTGGCTAGGCACAAAGTGTAGTATCTGTTCTGATACTACACTTCACCTTTTCTGTCCTCAGTTAGTGGAGGAGAAATCCTTCATGACTGAGACGATTTTAATTTTTGTTCTTATCCAGGGTTCCCCTTGTTGGGGAGCTGGATTAAACACCGACCTTGTGTCTAACTCTGTCCTCGTGGGGAGGCAAGTAAATAGGAACCATACCAGGACAACTATAGAGCTCTGAAACACACAGCACCGGGCATTCCGAAATTGTCACTCCTTTTAGTAGTGACCAGGCAAAACGATGCTTAACTTCGGTGATCTACGATCTGGTGTGTCCACCTTAATATGCTGTCTATTCAATTAAATAATTACTTAGCAAAAGTTAACAAAAATGTATATGTGACGACATCTAAAACTCTACTCTTTCTTTCTAATTTCTTAATTTCTAATTACACTTTTTTCAAGGGGAGGTTACTCTATAAGATTCTCTTTTATGACAATGTGTTTTAGTGTGAAGGAACACAGAAAGTATTTCCCAGAGTTAAAAACTATAAATAAATAAATAAATAAATAAATAGGTTGCCGTAATTGTATTGACCTTATTGTAAGTGGTGGTCATTTCACAAGACCGGCTTTCTCGCCAGAATAAAAAAAAGAAGCCAATTGTTTTAAATTGGTCAGTAGGGCAATATTTATATTGTATGCTTACAATGTGTCCTAATTAATGACGAATATATTAGCCAATGCTAAAGTAATGACCAAAGGTAAAGATAAAATCGTGTCATTAAATTCAAGGAGAAAATTTCTAAAAACTTAATCCAAGAGGGATGCTTATCAGAAACTGAACTTCCGGTCTACTTTAGACATGATATCAGATTAGACATTTTAATCTAAAAAGATTATATCCCGTTGACAAAGAATCATGGCTTTATGCTGTCTTAATACTTGAACATGGTTAAATTTGTGCTCATTTATGCATTAAATACTGATCCTTAACTGTGCATTTAACGGATACTATAATACTTTGTTCGCTGCACCTTATCATAACAAAGATTCATACAAAATGTCAATCGGATCGAAAAAAAAGTGAACAGACAAACAGACTAAGAGAAATAGATAAAAAACATTAGTGAATTAAAAAAATGTCTTTATTATTGGAATATTCTCTTTGTGGGAACTAATTTTGGAACTTTAAATACACACACACACACACACACACACATGCACGCACACATATATGATAACATAAAATAAACATATTGTTCAAATCAATTCTTATGGGAATCAATTTCCAAAACCAAATGAAGCTCAATATTCAAACCATTTAAAAGTTAATTCAACTTTTATAAAAGACCACCCGTGACCCGTTGGGTCAGTATGTTATATTAGCTATGGAATTAATGTATAAGCGCGATACTTGTAAGGTAAAGAAAATAGTTTTTTGTGACATAACAGAAGCATTTCTATGAAAGTATATTAAAATAAAAAAAGAATATAGATAAATTTCTATGAGTCGTTCTGTTTATAATTGTTTATTAAAAAAAAACAACTTACAGCTATTGAATTATAAATGGTTTGCCATACTTATAGGAAAATTTGCACTGAACAGATACCATAATACTTAAAGTTAAATTCAAATTTTGATATATCTTTTAATTTAAAGGCAAAAAAAAAACAACAATTAGGACGCTGAAAACGTACACAGTAAAACAATACGTTTTATTGTCTCGTTGATTATTTATTTGTAACGCAAATTAAAAAAAACATATTTTCGGGATTATTTATTTATGTTGGTAGTGTAGAAGAAAATGTATGAATAATTTTTAAGAAAAGTGTATTAAAAAATGGAGAATAAATAAAAAAAATGAAGGCGGTGGGAAATCGCTATAGTAAAATGCTCTTATGGTTGTCAACGGGTTAAAGTAGATTTATTTGTAAGATGATACGGAAATGAACGATGTAAAAAAATATAGAAAGGATTAACAATTGTTTATTTGGATAATATAAACGCGAAAAAACAAACAAACAAAAAAATTGGGACGTTGAAAACGTACACCGTAAAACAATACGTTTTATTGTCGCGTTGATTATTTGTTTATGTACGCATGCGCAACTGGAAAATGCGTAAACCGGATGTTGGGTTACAACACCCGTTACAAGATCATTTGAGTTTTATAATTATATAGATTATAAAATCAATACAATTAAAAATTAGAGTTCTGTCATACTGTGTTTCAGTATTGGTTTCATTTTGAGATTGCATGGTATTCATTTGGCAACAAATTCAGGTGACTGGATTTATATACTGGATTTATACTTGAATTTGTTCAAGGAGGAACACACATGAAAATTAAAATGGTTTAAAATTTCTCAATGATGCCATACATAAAATGAGTGTGATGATCTAATAAAGATTATGATTTCATTGGAATATTTTAATAAATTCTTTTTTTAGATATATAGCGAACGCAAACATTGATGGAGAATTTTTTTAAACGTCATTTTTGGCAGAGTGTATACACTGGTACTAATACAATCCTCACAATATTTGATATAATTAAAAAAATACTCAAACAAACAAGCAAATAAAACAGCGTTTATTTTTCTACATAAATAAAAACATGGTGGAAAGAGGGATAAATAAAGATCTGGCCAGAGATAGATTAATTTGGAAGTTAATTTCCAAAAGCTGTCCAACACATGTCAGCATGTAAAACGGACGTTAATCCAAATAACGCAACAATAAAAACTCATCTAGCCACACTGCAAAATGAAACTCAATAGTCAAATCTTGGTCAATGTTCACTGGTTGGCCAACCTGCAAAGGGCGTTTATTCCGAAAGACGTTCTTAACATGGGGAGGTTGAAAAAAAAAATGCCTTTCAGAATAAACACCCCCAATCTCCCCATGTTAAGAACGGCTTTCGGAATAAACGCGTCCAACCTCCCCATGTTGGACAACCAGTGAATATTAACCCAAACCTTTAAAAAGTTATAATAAAACTATAAAATAAATAAAACAACAGACCAGAGTTTCATTATACTGTGTTAAAATGAAGAACTCTTCAATTTTCGCTTATGCTCTCCGGAATTGAGTAACTTCCCTTGAGCTTTCTTTCTTTCTTTCTTTCGATAAATCAATGGAAGTATTCGTAGCTGTTCGTCCCTGCATAGTTCTCAGTAAAATAAAGCTTATTTCAAGCATCCTCAGACTTGGGCTTTTTCATTACGTATACTGTTTTAATATCAGTTTCGGAAGAAAAGAAAAACTAACACGTGTTTCTAGGGAAACATGCTCGAAAAATTCAAACAGTTACACGAAAATCCTGTCATCAGTTCATAACATAGTCTTTCATATTTCTTCTTCTGCGGCTACATTTTAAGACAGAGCTCTACATGGAGACCTATGACCATCACTGAACTGAAGGAAGCCATTAAGATAGAAGTCAGAGCCATAATTCGGTGGGGTTGTAAGGTTGCCATGGACACATTTGTATTGCATCTTATGAAATATACAACATCAAGTATAGATTATCCTGAAAACATGCTCTAAAATAAAGAAAAAATGACAAGCAAAAAAAAGGTGAAAGGATGAAAATGATAAGCAAATAATAGGTGAATTACCTTTGTGACTGGGTTCCAATCTGCCGACTAGCAGCAGTTGTCACTTCGTACACGGATGATTGCATTAGTACGAAACTCTAGTGTGTGTATGTATAATAAATATTTGTTAATATTTATTAATACAAATATTATCGTTATATATATATATATATATATATATATATATATATATATATATATATATATATATTGGTTGTTTCTGAATTCAACCTATTACATCATTCTGCATTTTTCTTTTTGAGGACTTCCTAGTTTTCTGATAAGTCCACGGAAGAAATATTCAATATTCACATACAAATATTAGTTGACCCCGTGAACGAAAAAATCTGTAAAATGTACGCAAGTTTTTAATTTGGAAAAAAAAAAAAAATTGGTAATATGAATAAAATCTGGATCTTGGAATATAGCAAAATTGTTATATATACAGGGCGATTAAAAAAGGGTGACTCTATTTCATGATTAAATATTTAATGAAGGAAAAACGGGGAAAAAATGAAGTTTATAATACATTTCTGCTTAAACCAACTTCGGATGTTCTTGGGAGAAGGGGCATCGCAACTGAGTTTCATTCTGAATGCAAGTTTTTGCAAACTCAAGAACGCAAAAAGTATTCTATACTGTCTTTCTTCTATACTGTCTCTTTCTATATTTCTTTTCTCCCTTTTTTATTTTCATTTTGCCTGGCGACAAAATATAAAAATACCAAAAAACGATACATTTCTTGTTGGCCTAAAATTGGATATTTCAATTTTTATTTAAATACGTAATCCAATTTAAGGGTTATGTCACAATATATATATATATATATATATATATATATATATATATGAGAATAATGGAAATAGTAATCCGACAAGGTAGAGATATAAAAACAAACCAAGTCACACGTCCATCAACATTTCGTCTTTATTGTAAGAAGTCTTACACGTTGATGGACATGTGACTTGTTTTGTTCCTTTTTGATCTCTCTCTCTCTCTATCTATATCTCTCTTTATATATATATATATATATATATATATATATATATATATATATATATATATATATATATATATATATATAATGTGCGTGTGGTATGTGTGTGTGTTAGAATGGAATTTTAAATTGCTACACATTTGCAAACATTTAAATTTTCTATTTCATTAGGCCCTTGCCTAAAAATTCAATTTTCAAGATTTGAAACAACATTTTCTTCTGCCGCATTTCGACCGTGTGTCATTCATGCAGAAAATTAAGTCGTAGAAAAAGAATTTAAAGTTCATAAATTGTATTCATGCCTAAGTGTAGCTGGCGTCTTCCTTGTATGTGGTCCTTTCAGACTGAGGGCTTTCTGTCTTGAGACCAAAGCCCTATAATTATTCTTTCAAAAGAACACCCTAGATAGACTGATAAAACACAGAGGAGATATTCAACTCGATCTTTGCTCCAAATCACTGATCAGTGAGGGGAACAGAGAGAGAGAAAGAGAGAGAAAGAGAGAAAGAGAGAGAGAGATAGAGAGCGGTAATTCTTTTTTTTATTTTACTCTTTTGTAGCCTTAATAAGGCAATTGCCACTTGGATTTATAGAGTTACAAGTCGGGAGCTTTTCTTCAGGGGATACTATGCAGAGATGAACAAAATGTTCACATTATATTTAAACTTCTGCATGTCAGAGAAGCGGGAGACAGAGAGGTAATTCCAAAGTCTGAGGACAGAAACTATTAGAGTAGAAGGTTTTCCGATATCTAGGGACCTTTACAATGAAGGACTGAGATTTTGCAGCTAGACAGATTTATCGGGGTTATGTACGTCGAGAGGGTATAAGTGCAATGAGTTCATGAAAGCACTTTCCATTAAAGTACTTGTAAAACAGACACAAGGATTCTACATGCGGCGATGGGACAAAGGTTTGAGTTGGTTGATATTGTGGTTCGTTTTAGATCGTATATTTTTTTTTACCCTATCTAAAGGTGAGAGACTAATGTTAAATACACCAATCCATATGTGGCAACAATGCTCCATACATGGACGAATGATGGTCTGTAGAGATGCAGGATACTCTTAGGTGCGAGTAATTTTCTAGCATGGTAAAGGGAATCCATTCCTTTCCATTTTCCTCATTGTATTAGTTTTAATTCGTGTTAGGTTGTGTGAGTGTTAAGCCGAGCAATTTGGCAATATGTGTTCCTAAACAGCATTTTTCTTCTCTCTTCCATATATCTTTGAGTCATGTAATGTCTTATCCGTTTCTATTAATTGCGAGTCTAGCAATCTTTACATCAAGATTATCAACTCCGGTTGACCGTTCATTTCCTGTTATTTTCAACTAACCATTTTATAATCTAATGCGTGTACTCGCCTAATATATAATACGTTCTTTGTCCGATATTTTACCTTCTATTTATATTCTCTAACAGAAATGGGAAGGGGTGGTATAGAAGAATAATATCTAAAACTTTTAATAACGGGAATTTGTTAAGAAAATGAATGAAAAGAAAAGCAAATACAAGACAAAAAGAGAGTTGTTATACGTCAGTCTGACTGCCAAGTGTGCATAATGTGTGCATAACGCCAAAAGGCATATTTTCCCGTTTTATTTTAGTAAGAGGAAGAGTTTATTGTTATTTGTAAGGTGGTTTGGTTCACTCCCCCCTACATAGGATAGTTCAGGTTAAAGGATTTTATCAAGCAAAACATTGACATATGTTTGCATCTAATTACATAATTTATTATGATACATCTTTCCTTTATACGTATATATTATGTTGCTATATATATATATATACATATATATATATATATATGTATACATATATATATATATATATATATATATATATTTGGTGGCTCAGCAACCGAGAAGGATAACATGCTTGCCAGTCGCTTTGCCTCCAACTCCACACTAGACCCTGCTAACCACCATCTTCCTAGACTTTCCTTTGCAGGCAGACGCCACACTTGACGATCTGAAAATCACCCCTTCTCAGGTGCATATCATTATAAAAAATCTTGACACTGCAAAAGCATGTGGACCTGATTTCATTCCGGTTGTGCTATTAAAAAAGGGCTCCACCGAAGTAGCTCCAATCCTCTCCAAACTTTTCAACAAATGCCTTAATGAATCTTGCTTTCCTGCCTGCTGGAAAACTGCTTCTGTGGTACCAATTTTCAAGAATTCTGGCGAAATAACTGACACAGCGAATTATTGCCCCATTAGCCTCCTCCTACTTTTTGGCAAAATATTTGAGTCCATAATTAACCCAGCTCTAATCCATCACCTTACAGATGTTTCTTACCGATTAACAATATGGATTTAGGCAAACCCGTTCCACAGCAGACATTCTAACTGTAATCTCCGAGCGTATATACCATTCACTTGACAAAGCAGGGGAGGGTAGAGCGGTAGCTCTAGATATATCTAAGGCTTTTGACAGGGTATGGTACGAAGGTCTTCTCAGGAAAATCAGATCATACGGTTTCATTGGAAGAATACTTAACATAATTAAATCCTTCTTAGATAAGAGAAAAATCCAGGTTGTCCTCGATGGCCGTATATCTAAACAATATGATATAAATGCAGGAATACTCCAGGGGTCTATCCTTGGACCTCTATTATTCCTAATATTCATAAATGACCTCCCTGACAAAATTGTCTGTGAGATGGGTATATATACTGATGACACCACGCTCTATAACAGACACGACAGGAAAACAAATGAACACATATCTAAAGAAATGGCGGAAACACTAGAGGATGACCTCCAATCTGTAGTGGAATGGAGACAAAAATGGATGGTCACATTCAATGCTGCCAAGACTAAATTCGTTTCATTCAATAACTACAAAAAACCTTCTCTACCACTAATAGCAATGGCCAAAGACTCTGTATCTGAAGGCACATCTTTTAAACTCCTCGGCCTAACATTCACAGGAAACATGAGTTGGAACAATTACATTGAGAGCATTACCAGGACCGCTGCGAAAAAGGTAGGTTCTCTCTACCGTGCTAGAAAGCTACTGACCTCTGAAAGTATCCTGTACCTCTATAAGGCCACCATTCGCCCATGTATGGAATATTGTTGTCATATTTTGGTCGGTGCATCTGCCACTAATCTCTCACTCCTAGACAAGGTTCAAAAGAGAGTCGCCAACCTAATAGGTCCTGAACTATCATCCAAGCTTCAGCCTCTGTCTCATCGACGCAATGTAGCATCCCTCTGCCTGTTCTACAAGTACTTTAACGGTGTATATTACGACGAGCTGCAAGCACTTGTACCCCCTCTACGTAAATAGCCCCGACAAGCAGTACAATCCCACCCCTTCACAATAGAGATCCCTAGATGTAAGAGAGCCTTCTACACCAGTAGTTTCTTCCCCAAAACCGCTAGACTTTTGAACTCCCTGCCAGGTTCCTGCTTCTCCAACTGTACTGACATGCAGAAGTTCAAGTGTAACGTAAACTGACATCTTGCTGGCCATTTAGTGTCCCTATAGCCTGTGTCCCCCTACATCAATGTGGCAATGTGCCTTGTTTGGGGTGAAAATGTAATATATATATATATATATATATATATATATATATATATACATATATGTATATGTACATGTGTGTGTAAACTAGCAGGAGTATCTGGCATTGCTTGTGCTAGGGGTTATTTCTATTAAAGCTTTTATTTATCTACCTCTCTATCCACTTTTTCTCAATTGCCTATCCTTCTCTAGCTGAACGTACACACACACATACACACGACTCTCTTTTATGTAATAAATTACTTGAATAATTAGTCAGGTTTTCTTTTTCAATTAGGACATAATAATCATGAAAAAAAAAAAAACACGAACTCCAAAAGGACCAGGCCCTGACGAAACCTGGTCCAGTTAATTTCTAGATTATGAATACTTTTTAAAATTTTAAATATTATTCATCCAGGGCAACACTGATCAAGAAAATATCAACTTTGTGGATGTTTGTTTTCTAGTCCTTGACCTTTAGCTGGATATACAAACGCTTACACACAGGCAACTGTCCTTATATATAAACTGTGTCAATCGTTTTATTGCAGATTAGTAAAATATCAATATTTTACTGAATATACGTCACAACAAAATGAAAATTATATTACAAAACGACTGCTTTAATGTTAGTTATTTTCAACATTTTATTCAAATTCATGCGATATTCACGAATTTATGACATTTTGTTCTTTATCGAGGAATTTCCACTGTCCATCACTTCATTGCAGGTATCTTAACATGTTTTTATGGCAAAAATACAATGCTTATCTTGTGAACTTTACTATTTATCATATTTATCTGTCAAAGAATAATAATAAAAAAAGCATATCCTCATATAAATTATTTATCGACATATCCACGATTTTTTAAAAATAACTTAAAACAACCTTTTGTCCCCCAAAACCCAAAACATAGTGCCTCCACCTCCTTGTTGGCGATGAAATCTGTAACGAGTCGGAGTTCCGTTCGGTTTCAAACTTTGGTCCATCTATCCGGACCGTCCAGAGTAGCATGGGCCTCATTCCTAAATAAGACCTGTTGGAAATCCATTTTCATGTAATTCTGTCCAAGCCATTTTTCCCCTATGTTATATGCTTAATGGAGGTATTTAAGAGATTTGATCTTCCTTGCAGTCTCATTCAATACATTGTATCCAGCCAGTCCGGATCTTGGAGCGATTCCAACTTTTTCAAAAACGGAAGCACTGGTGCTGTTTGTATTTCGGTTGACTTCCCTACGAATTTTCCGAATATCACGATTTGAAAGGTTTCTCCGGATGCCCTTATTTTTCTGGATTTGGTGTTCGGGTTATTCAAGAATGAGGCCAAGGTTCTTAGATCCCTTTCTAGCTCCGTGGCTAAATCTTTAATGGACAACCCTTCTGCGAGTCCAGTAAGTATACTTTGCTTTTCGATAACCTTTAATCGCCTGATTTTTTGGCATTTAAAGTGATCTGCAATAAAGCCATGGACAATACAATTTCCTTTAAAATAAAATGCTATAACTTCGTGAATATAGCATGAATTTAAATAAAATTTTGGGAAATAACTAACTTTAAAGTAGCCCTTTGATGGTACAATATTTATTTTTTGGGTGACGTATATTTAGTGAAATATTGATATTTTACTAATATGCAATAAAGCGATTGACAAAGTTTAAGCCCCCCCATATGTATATATATGAACTTAACGATGCGTCTACCTAACCTCGCATTATTAACTACACCCATGTGTTTATTTATTATTATTTATTGACCCCAACTTTACTTTATTTACTTGGTATATATATATATCTGTATATTTATATTTTTATAAATATGTATATTTATGTAATTATATATACATGTATATGGGTACATGCGTGTGTATATGTATGTATGTATATGTTCATCTACTTGTTACTGGAGATCTATATATCCACGTATATGTATATAGGTAGGTGTGTGTATATATATGTGTGTATATGTCTCTATGTATATATGTGAGTATGTATATGTGTGTAAGAGTTGTGTGTATGTGTGTGTGTGTCTGCATATAGATCCAAGTATGTCTGCATATACATTGTTTATATATATGTGTGTGTGCGTATGTGTCTGTATATGGATGTGTAGAAATGTGCATATGTATGCGTATTTGCGCGTGCGTTAACGTATGTATTAATTCTTAACTACCTAAAAACAACCCATTGTCAACTGAAATGAATAAGTCGACTTATAGCGACAACGAAAATTTTTAATGGAACCCTGTACTTGTCAAACACATGACATCTACACTAACCCTTTCCCCCTCTCTCTCTCTCCCTCTTTCTCTCTCTCTCCCTCTCTCTTATCTACTTAATATACCTTGCTGAACAAGCAAAAATCAGTCATAATTTAAAACCTTAAAATTGAAACTCCTCCCCTCCTCTCCTTACCCACTCTCTATTTTCTTTACCATCCTCTCTCACCCTCTCCCTCCCTATATGCATATATCTCCACCCACACCTACCTGAAACTGCTACCCCCACACACAATACAATCTAATGTATTTTAACCTTCAAAACTGAAATATTGTCGATACCCGTCTCCCTCCCACCTATTATCTCCTTCACCACTTTTTTTTTCGTATTTCTTCTAAAACACTTCTTCCTAATACTAACAACTATTTCTGTAAGGTCTGACGAGGCTGTGGATCGTAAACATGGTCCAACATCCGAAACATATGTAACCAAACAGATAAAACGGTAATAAAAAATAAAACTCATATTTGCTCTGCAATAGTATTGAGCACTCATTTCAGGTTTTTTCTAATTACCAGTTTTACCATATATATATATATATATATATATATATATATATATATATATATAAATTTACCATATATATATATAAATTCGTTTCTTATATATATATATATATATATATATATATATATATTATATATATATATATAAATTCGTTTCTTATATATATATATATATATATATATATATATATATATATATATATATATATATATATATATATATTTTAGTTTTTATGCCCGCAGAATTTACGTGGGTGTATATAACAGATTTATAACTATTTGGAATGTTACTATACTGTTATTCCTTATATATATATTTCCTTATATATATATATAAATGTTACTATACTGTTATTCCTTATATATATATATATATATATATATATATATATATATATATATATATATATATATATATATATATAAGGAATAACAGTATAGTAACATTCCAAGATCCAAATAGTCATAAATCTGTTATATACACCCACGTAAATTCTGCGGGCATAAAAACTAAAACCTTGCCTTTCCGCAAGTACATAGTACTCTACAGTACCACGTGACAGGGTGCCCAATTGTCATCCAATCCGCGCTCAGAGAAAACACTTATTAAATTCTTTGTTCTGATAGTTTTCTCCTGGAGCCGCTCAAAGCAGATAAAAAAGCACTGCCTATAAAACCCAACCAGTTAAGTCAGATCTTCCTTGTAGTTCAAACCAACCGCTCGCTCCGTCTCGTGACGTTCAACCGTTAATTAGATTTTGCGCGTCATACACATAAAGCTTATAAATCTCTCTGGATAAATTACCAAAGGGAAAAACATATAACTTTGTGTTGCGTCAGATATATTCATGGAACAGATTAAAACAACAAATTTTTATATTTGTTTTTCATAAAAAAATAAGAAAGACACATTTTTCTACAAACATGACACTCTGTCTCAGTCAGAGAAAGATTTCTCTCTCCTGCTTTTCATTACGTTTTAATTCAAATCCTATCAGACACTTTGAAAAATATATATAAAATCCTAGCGACTCTACATCAAGTTACAAACATAGCATTTATGGCAGAACACTTCTTTCAATCAAATTTTCACATTCTAGCAAACATCAGACGATTTATTCATTTATTATTTTTTTTGCTCGTGTGTTGAATCAGCACACACGTAAAAAAGTACGTAAACAATAAAAACATGATTTATTATAAAACAAGATTATAAATTTTTTATATTTGACTTCGTTTTGTCGCTGATTTTGACACCTTTTAATGTTTTTGTTTACGTCGAGGGACTAGAAAAATGTTATCACATTCACTCTCGTAACACTGATGACACCCTCCGTTAATCCGGTCCCTCGTCATAACAGGGATGATCATTTTATTATATATATATTCTTAGTGGTGATAGTGGGATTGACCTAGGGAGCTAAAGGACCGTTTGAATAAATGCAAAATGATTTACATTTGTAATTATAAAAAAACAAAAACAAAAAAAAAAACAAAAAACAAAAAAAAAACAAAAAACAAAACAAAACAAAAACAAGGAAAACTTGCGGAGGATGCTCTGTTTTACGGTTGTTCTAAAAATGGAACGGAAATTTAAATTTCGTTCCGTTTTAATTTTTATTTTTGTTATTGTGCTCCTCAAAAACGAAAGTAATCAAAAGAATAACATTCAACAATCGTTTTTTTTATATCGTTATACATATATATATATATATATATATATATATATATATATATATATATATGTTTAAAGATATATATCCTTTAAACATAACGTCAACCACCGCTGGTATATTTTTTCATTCCTTATACACACACATATATATATATATATATATATATATATATATATATATATATATATATATATATATATTAGCAAAAGTACCCGTCATTGACTGGGTTCAAAAACAGCCTACAGAAAATGGACTCTGATTTATGAAAGTATGATAGGTTATGAAAAAGAAGGGTTGTAAAGAGATAGCTTCGAATATGGGGTATCAAATCCAAAGCAAAATATGATGTCAGTAAAAGTATAATAGATAAACCCCATAATTTATTATACCATACTTGTTCACACTGAAACACTTATCACAATATTCTGTGGATCTATATTAAAAAAAAACCTTGTTAAACTTTGTGACATATTTCAATTCTATGAAGGCCAGGCCTTAACGAACACCCCATAATTTTATTATACCATATTTCTTCAAACTGAAACATAATTATCAAAGTATACTTACGCAGATAGATATAGAAATCTTTATTAAAGTTTGTGCCTATTTCCATTCTATGGAGGCCAGGCGCGAACGCAGACCCCACAATTATATTATACCATCCCTATTTAAGTTAAAAAATACTTATCAAAGTATTATTATGTACATCTATATCAAAAACACTTGTAAACGTGTTTTTTTTTAATTTTTAAATTTTTTATTTCCATACTTTGTGAACGAGGCGCGTACGCAGACCCTACAATTTTAATCATTATGCCAGATCAAACATACCCATTCCTGTGTCTCGATACATCTTCTATCAGTATATGTGATCAGTTTTCTATAATAGTCAACCATATAGGAGCCTATTCGTGACCAGACACACTCACAGACGTTCAACCTTCGAAAATAGGCGTCACTAGAAGGGATTTTAAAAAAACAAAAATGTCGCCTGCAAACAATTGTTAGACAGGCGTCATGCTGGATCTGGCGCAATTCGAAGACATTTGCAAAGAGAGCATAATATTGTCCACTTCTTCCGTTCTCAGGCTGCTCTTGAAAAAAGAAAAAAGGGAAAAAAAGGAGGAAAAAAAGAAAAAAGGGAAAAAAAGGAGAAAAAAGGGAAAGAAAAGGAAAGAAAAAGGGGGAAATAAGGGAAATAAAAAAGGGAAAATTAAAGAGTTAATAATAAATAAAAATTAAAATTAAAAAGTTAAAAATGAAAAAAAGTTAAAAACAACGTTTTTCCTCGGCTTGAATATGACAGGTAAATTTTTTTTTATCCTATTTATTGCTTTGCCCAGCAGCAA
This sequence comes from Euprymna scolopes, assembly GCF_053919585.1. Lineage (NCBI taxonomy): Eukaryota > Metazoa > Mollusca > Cephalopoda > Sepiida > Sepiolidae > Euprymna > Euprymna scolopes. Next base: position 28,260,526 of record NC_136486.1, read on the forward strand.
TAGCTGCTGGTGGCGCCAGGGGTTGGCAGTCCCGCTTTAGCCACCGAAACTGTGTCATCACTTCTGGTTAGCGGCTGATGAGGGCAAAGTAAAAGCACATGTGGTCACATGTTGTATGTAGAATTTGAACACTAAGACTCTCTGGAAAGTAAGATGACCCTTTGGAAAGACGAAGCGACCCTTTGGAAAGACGAAGTGACTCTTTGGAAAGACGAAGTGACATCTTGGAAAGACAAGAAATTCCTTATAAACCATGAGAAGTAAAACAAACGGAAAATGCCCTCAGGGTGACTGTAGCGGGGAGGGAGAATATATCACCCATCAACCTGATTCTAATGGCAACGACTTGGAATTGTACCCGGCTACAACATGTGACTGCGGAAGAACCTTTAAGAGTTTGCGCGGTTTGAAAATCCATAAGGCACGTTGGTGTCAACAACGTTATTCACCTAACCGTGAATATAAATCGACCGATGGGACTACGAACCAGGACTACACCCACAGTGTTCAGGATTCCATTGTTGAACATCAACCCCTAGGAGACATTCCCAGCAAACTAAAAATTCAATGGCCAAAAGGTAACCAGAAGGCTGTTTGGTCAAATCTTGATGAAGAGCTCTCGTTTTTACTATCGGTTCACCTTAAAGGTCCCATTGAAAAGCAAATGGGCATATTTTGCAAGATCACATATGACGTTTGTTATGATAGATTTGGCATAGTATCCGGCAGAGCAAAAAACGCGGAAAAAAACCAAACAGACGACAAATGAAAAAGGAAAATTAAGATCCGAACAACGGTTATTAAAACACCGTCTTAAAGAATCTCACTTGCAAGAAAAAGAGGGAATATTAATTCTCTTAAATGAAATTAAACAAGAAATTCTAAAAATATCAAGAGCAGAAAACTAACGGAAGAAACGAAAGAAAAGACGCCAGGCCCAGAAATCATTTTATACGAATCCATATGGATTCGCTAAGAAACTTTTCGTTGAATCAAAAAGTGGCCAACTTGATGTATCACAGAAGGAAATCGAGGACCATTTATATAAAACATATATAGATAAGTCGAGTAATATTCCAATTTCTTTCATGGAAAACCTACCAATACTAAAGAACCCAATATTTAGCTTTGACATCCAGCATATTAAATTTGGGGAAGTCCTTGATTTCGTACGTAAGGCTCGGGCTGGTAGTGCTCCAGGAGTTAATGGAATTTCATATAAATTATATAAAAATTGTCCTCATGTCCCCAGAAAGTTGACTGGCCTCCTTCAGAGGACTTGGAAGCAGGGTACTGTGCCACAAGACTGGTGCCTTGTTAATGGTATTTGGATACCAAAGGAGATGAATTCAAAAGGTATTCCGAATTTCCGTCCTATATCACTTTTAAATATTGAAGGAAAAATATTTTTCGGTGTTATTGCTCAACGAATGACATCCTTTATAATGAGTAATAAATATATAGATACATCAGTACAAAAGGCTGTGGTGCCCGGGTTTCCTGGTTGTCTGGAGCATGCGGAAATGATTTGGGGATCAATTATGTCGGCCAAAAAGACAAAGTCAGACCTTCATGTAATTTGGCTTAAATATTTTCGTTTGGCTTTCATGAGGTTTACAATGAAAAAATACACTACAAGATGGCAGTCACTTGAAATCGGCATTATGATGGGGTGCGTCATCTCCGCACTATTGTTTGTGTTAGCAATGGAACTTATATTAAGAAGTGCCGCTAACACTACAACGGGGATTACGACTAATAAACAAATAACCTTTCCTCCATCAAGAGCGTTCATGGACGATATTACCATCGTTGTCCCTTCCAAAACAGCTGCTAAGTGTTTGCTTGACCGGTATTTTGAGCTTACAACGGTGAAAATGAGGATTAAACCAAAGAAAAGTCGAAGTTTGTCAATCATTAAAGGGTCTGTAAGGCAAATTCACTTTAATGTCGGGGAGGATATTGTGCCGACAGTTAAAGAAATTCCTGTGAAGAGTCTAGGACGCCTTTACGAAATTCCACTAACAGACAGACATCGGGGTATGGAATTGCAAAACATGGCCCTGGAGGGACTTGAGGCAATAAATAAAACTTTTTTGCCGGGAAAGATGAAAGCTTGGTGCTATCAATATGGATTAGTACACCGTCTTTCGTGGCCCATGCAAATTTATGAAATAGCACTATCTCGTATTGAACGGATAGAACAACACGCAAATAAATATCTACGTAAATGGCTTGGATTCCCCCCCCCCCTGTTTTTTCTAAAATATGGTTATACACGAATTCTGGCAGCCTGCAACTTCCTTTGTCCTCATTAGTAGAAGAATTCAAAGTTGGAAAGGTGCGTCTTCAAATGATGATGAATGACTCAAATGATGAATTTGTCCGGGAAGCACATCCAACTGTAAAAGCTGGCACCAAGTGGTCAGTTACAAAAACAATCGAAGAAGCAGAATCCAGTCTTCGAACTAAGGAAATAATGGGCCTTGTTCAGGTTGACAGGGCTGGTTTAGGATCCACAAACTATGAGCTATTTTCCAAAATGGGCATTAAAGATAAGAGAAAAATGGTGACCGAGGAAATAAAAATGTTTGAGGAGGAAAAAAGAAAAGCTACTGCTGTTACTTAAGCCAAGCAATGTGCGTGGACAACATGGAGGGATATTGAGCCAGTTAAATTATCATGGGACACCTTAATCGAAATGGAACCACTGGCGATATCATACCTTTTGAGGTCTACATATGACCTACTGCCATGCGCATCGAATCTCAAGCAATGGGGATATATAGATTCTGATCTATGTACTATATGTCAAAAAGAGCGCGGTACCTTGCGTCACGTCTTGTCTGCATGCTCAAAATCCCTCCCAATGTTTACATGGCGACACAACCAGGTTCTAGAAGTGCTGGTTGAGATAATATCATCCCAGTGTATATTAGCTAACAAACAGCCTGTAACAATTAGTGAACCCAAGGTTCAATTTTGCCAGGAAGGCAAATATCCATCAAAGAGGAAAAATAAATTGAATCCCAATATAAAGTTCTTAAATGGGGCAAAGGATTGGAAAGTTTCAACAGATCTGAAGACATCTTTGAAATTTCCAGTGCACATCCTCCAAACAGAAAAGCGGCCTGATATTTTGCTCTGGTCTGACTCTAAAAAGAGTATATTTTTAATCGAGCTAACTGTCCCTTGGGAAGAAAATTTCTCAGAGGCTCATGAACGAAAGAAAGATCGGTACGAATGCGTGCGTGCCGAGTGTATAGAAAAGGGATGGATGTGCAATGTGATGCCTATCGAGGTTGGATGTCGGGGATTTTTAGGACCCTCCACCATTTCGCTTCTTTCGAAAATAGGCGTCACTGGAAGGGATTTTAAAAAACAAAAATGTCGCCTGCAAACAATTGTTAGACAGGCGTCATGCTGGATCTGGCGCAATTCGAAGACATTTGCAAACCGAGCATAATATTGTCCACTTCTTTCGTTCTCGGGCTGCTCTTGAAAAAAGAAAAAAGGGAAAAAAAGGGAGAAAAAAAAGAAAAAAGGGGAAAAAGGGAAAAAAGGAGAAAAAAGGGAAAGAAAAGGAAAGAAAAAGGGGGAAAGAAGGGAAATAAAAAGGGAAAATCAAAGAGTTAATAATAAATAAAAATTAAAATTAAAAAGTTAAAAATGAAAAAAGTTACAAACAGCGTTTTTCCTCGGTTTTAATATGCCAGGTATTTTTTTTAATCCTATTTATTGCTTTGCCCAACAGCAATAGCTGCTGGTGGCGCCAGGGGTTGGCAGTCCCGCTTTAGCCACCGAAACTGTGTACACCTCTGGTTAGCGGCTGATGAGGGCAAAGTAAAAGCACATGTGGTCACATGTTGTATGTAGAATATATATATATATATATTTTTTTTTTAAACGAAAAAAGTAAATTTGGTATACCTTTTTGGTATGTTTTTTTTGCATAAGTCCAACTCGCCGTTCACATTTGAAATGTCGACTTTTATATGTTTTCGGATATGCATGTAAGGAATAAACACCCCAACCTCCCCATGTTTAGATCGGCTTTTGGAATATACACCTCCAATCTTGTCAACATACCCCAAAACCTATAAAAGTTAATCTGTCGAATGTGAACGATGAGTTGAACGTAGTGTAAAAATATACCGAATTTAAAACGGATTGAAATTTAAATTTCAGTTCCATTTTTATAACAACCGTAAAACAGAGCATTCTCCGCAAATTTTACCAAAAATCATTTTAATTTCAGTTATTTTGTACTTTCACCTAACTATTTAATAAACAAAAAGATATTGTAAAACTTGAAGTTAACATGAAAATACTATTTAAAAAATAGCACGCTAATATAAGTGCGTAAGCACCACTTCATTTGATATTTATATTCCAAAGGACGGTTTGAATAATTTTTTCAGTTACGTTTGAGCTGTTTTTCTGCAATTTTGAATAATTCGCAATTATGAATGAAGTCACGTGTACTTTAAATAAGTTGTATTTCGTCATTTGCACTTTATTTCATTATTTTTACACCGTTTTCGAAACAGTAAATATGATAAGTTGTTTTTCGGGTCAAGGCTGAAATTGTAGTATCTGTTCTGATACTGCAAGTTCATGTTAACATAACGAATACATATGTACAAAGTAGGCACACACACACACGCACATACACATACTCAAAGCAAACACACACGCACGCAAGAACAAAAAACAAACAAACACACGCACATGCATGTGTATAAACACCAACACAAGCGTGTCCAAGTATACGCGGCTTAATAGTTTTATCACACACACACACACACACACACACACACACACACACACACACACACACACACACATTCCCGCACACATACCCGCACCCCCGCACACACAAACGCATACAAACACAGACGCATTCAATCAAACCAAAACACACGCACGCACACATGTATGTATGTACATATGCACATGTATGTGTAGAAACACAAACACGCTTGCGCAAGATTTTGCGGCCTATTAGTTTAATGACACACACGTACATGCACAAACACACGCACGCAAATAAACAAAAACAAACACACACGCACACGCACACACACACGCACGTCGTATGTGTGTAAACATAAGCACACGCGTGCGGAAGTTTATGCGTCCTATTAGTTTAATGGTGCACACACAAACAAATGTTTTTTTGCAATGTGTAAATACAGGTGTACTGCGTTGTCGGTGTGTTTAATGCGATAAGTAATAAACCAGAAGATTTCTCTTTTGTATGTATGTAATCGGAAGAGGCCCTATTGAAATCCAAATGAGCGCTCGGTTTTGAGGCTGGTACCGTTAATCTAGAATGTAGGAATACTTAGATTTCAGCGAATCGAAATCCAGTGAATACCTAAAGGGAGACATCAGTATTTGTGTAGATGAAAAGTGGTAAGAGTATGCGATGTGTATAAATTCATTAGTCAGTTAATGACGACGTAGACACAGGAAAGTAGGAAAACGTATCAATTCACGCGGTGGAGAATGGGGTTGTAAGAAGACTTATGGAATAAGGGGTAAAATTGGAACTACTTCCTCTGTAAGTTATAAGGATGATGATGATGTCGCTGCTCGGAATAAATGTAATGTTTTAATATTACGAATTAATGTGTCTAAAATGTCGTTCTATAGTTAAATAAGTTAATGACTAATAGTGCAAAAACAATAAATTTGTATGTGCCATCTGTTGTTGTAAACCTACGGTGTTTTGGTCCAGAGGGGAAAAACTGCGACTCTTTTATCACACACACACACACGCACACACACACACGCACAGATTTATATTATTAACATTAGTGCTGCTGCTACTATTTTTACTATTATTGTTATTATTATTATTTTTGCTACTACTACTACTACTTTTACTTTTATTATTAATATAATTGCTACTGCCACAACTATTTTTACTATTATTATTATTATTATTATTATTATTATTATTATTATTATTATTATTATGTACTTTTATTTTTTATTTTTACACTAACGCAAATCACTCTAAATCGATATAACTGCGAGAAAAAGCATCAACATTTCTTCACAGAGGGAATGTAAAGAATAGTTAACAGATACTCATCACAACGTTGAAAATGTTTTTCTAAACAGTAACATTATGTAGATGCTCATTCTTAACATGGGACTGATTTTGTTAACTATTCTGTACCTAAACTTTGTTTTCTTATTTTGCATACTAATCGTTAATTTTTTTTAATCGTTTATGAAAATTTGAAATGACATTAACGACGACCAAATGCAAATGAGATTTGTTTTGAAAGAAAAACAAATCTTGTCTCACAAGAGAAAGTATTTAGAAAGATCTGTTCTTATAATACGAGCCTCCTTCCCAATTGTATTTTACGTCTTGCAAAAATATATGCGGACATTATACGGGGAAAGGAGAACAGTCATTTGAACATTTTTAAAAAGCACCGAATCTTTAATTAAATGTTGAGAAATTTGAAAAGAATCGGAATTGGTACTTATATCGGAATCAGAAATTTAGAACAAAATCGGTAATTGTATTGGAATCGGGAAAAATTTTTGGAATCATCCGATCACTATTATATCTATCTATCTATCTATTTATCTATCTATCTATCTATCTATCTATCTATCTATCTATCTATCTATCTATATATATATATATATATATATATATATATATATAAGCAGTTATGAAAAATATATTTATAGTAATTAAACTACACAGAGGCTTTCACGTTTCATCCGCATAAGGGATTGTTAGACTAAAATTTGGCATTAAATTTTAATATTTTATCCTGACGATACCCTACAGAAATGATACGCGGACCCTTTGCGTTGCTTAATTGCTATATAGATTTACATAATGTACAACATAGCTCAACTCACATATTGTGCACTCTTGAAATAAGTAATAAATACTAGAACATATAAATCTGTATGGATAAAACATCAATACGAAAAATATATAGATGTTTATATCTTTTCTATATTTATTTACTATTTGTTGAGGTGTATGGATACAAAAAGTCTTTTGAAAGAAAACCCCGAAAATTTTTGTTCCAAAAGCACATATTTTCGACCGATCTTTCGGTCTTCTTCAGTGTGAATGATGCAAATATCAGAACATAATATACATGTCCTTACATGTGTGAATGCATGAAATACCGTTATACATGTACATATACCCCATATATATATATATATATATATATATATATATATATATATATATATATATATATATATATATATATATATTTACACGAGGGAGATTATATATAAATATATATATATATATATATATATATATATATATATATATATAAACTTGTATGTGCGTGTAGTTGGTAACATAAGCTACGATTGCCAATTAGTATATCCACTTAAAATATATTTCTAGATTTGCTCCAATGACTGACCGTGCTTTTTCTTGCATGGAGCATATCTGTCATAATACATTTCAGTGTGTGGTATTTTAATGCTCCTCCCCTGGGGACTCATTTTAGAAACAAAATGATTAATATGACCTACTCACGAAACTCTGCATACGAATGTTATATCAAGGTCAAATTCCTTTAAAAGATTCACAATGAAAATAGAAGAGTTACATTATATAAAAAAATGTTTTAGTCGTAGTGGCAACACATTTTTAAAACATTGTTTCGTAATAGAATTATAAAAAAATATTTGTAGCCGTGCTATAACCAAATTGTTCTTTATTACACCAGCAAGTCCATTTTTACATCGGCCAATGAAAAAAAAAAGAGCAGAAACGAAAAGCAACTCTTAAATTAAAATATATTTTATTTATTTAAACAAACACATTGTTATATATTTCTATGTAAAAAAAAACTTGAAAGCTTGAGAACTTTATTTTTTTCATTTTTTTTAAATTGCATTTCCCCCCAAACTAAACAGAGTACCATTTTGATTGAGGGGGGGGGCTACTATCTTGGACATAATTTGCAAGGATACTATACAGAAAGCTAAGCAGCAAGATGTCTGTTTACATTACGTTTGAACTTCTGCATGTCAGTACAGTCAGGGAAGTAGGGACCTGGAAGGTGTGGGATGTAGCTGCTTGTTGGGTTTGTCGGAGGTATTTACATCGAGGGAATACAAGGATTTGCAGTTTTTCGGCGCGCCTATTTTAAAATACTTGTAAAACAGGCAGAGGGATGCAACATTTCGTCGATAAGACAGAGGTTGAAGCATAGCTGACAGTGCGTGACCTATTAGGTTGGCGATTCTCTTCTGAACCCTGTCTAAGAGCGAAAGGGTGGTAGCAAATGTACTGGACCAAATACTAGACGCTGCCCTCGAATGTTTAAGGTCTCTCTGTGCAGCGGTTTGTCAGGACAACCTGGTATACAGATACTTTTCGTATAAGTAAATCCTGACCAAATATTCAAAAATCACATAGTATTTGTCACCCAAATAAGATCTTCTAGGTATGACTAACTAACACTGGCTTTTTTGAGGAATGTTTCACCTTCTCCAATTAACAGCACGAAGCTGGATGTTCCACTAGACTAGATTAATTCTTGTCCTGGGTTTCTTTGCTGATTTCATTCACTGTTCCTTCTTCAATTTGTTGTAACTCTTCTTCCATGTCTTTCAGCCATTCGGCATTTCTGTTATGTTCCTGTCGTTCTCCCCATATCTTATTCCAATAGAGTTTTGTTTCTGTCGGGTTTGGTGGTTCTGTTTTTATTTTTACTCCGTTCACATTTTGGTAGAATTGACTTTCATTGTTTTCAAATGTCCTTTTTTGTTGCACTGTTCATATTTGTATCTATATCGTTCCAATCTCCTTTCTTTTCTGCTATTTTTTGGTTCAGATCTTCGTGTTTCTTGTTTAGCCTCTTCCTGCTGGTCACATTTCCGACTTTCAATTTTCTCCACGTCGCTTCCTTTCTGTTTATCGTTTTGGCTTCTTTTTTATGTTTGCTGACTTGGGTTTCTAGCTTTATTTCTCATCCAGATTTTACTTGGCTGTTTTTCTGTTTTGAATTCCATATTACCATCTTGGCGCATACGTACATTAGATTGTTTAGGTCCGTGATTGTGTCTGTTGTGATGTGTGGGAGGAGCTTATTAACCTTTTTCTATTATTATTATTATTATTATTATTATTATTATTATTATTATTATTTAATGTGACTACACAAAATCATCATCATCATCATCATCATCATCATCATCATCATCATCATCATCATCATCATCACCACCACCACCACCACCACCATCATCATCAACTCACGAGGAATAGTCACACAGGCCATCATCAAATATTTCTCTTTGAGAATCTCGCTAGATTTCCAGTACTCTCCACCTCTTTCGATAACCTTTGCAAAAGAATCTGCGTTATCGCAACATCCGGTCACCATTGATTTATCGTTGGCAGTGACCGTTGGTCTTCACTGGGATTTGGGTGACAATAAGCCTCCCCCCCCAAAAAAAAATTGAACTTATAAATAACATTGGTTTTGGGGGTCGAGCGAGTTGTTTAAATTGTAATGATGGTGTTCATAAAATCAGGAACAAACAATAAGAAGGGAACCGCACCGCCTACTTCTGGAAGAGAGAGAGAGAGAGAGAGAGAGAGAGAGAGAGAGAGAGAGAGAGAGAGAGAGAGAGAGAGAGAGAGACTCCTCAGCTCCAAAGCATTGAGTGCTGAACAGTTCGATGGAATCACTTTATGTTAGATACAAAAAGTCTCAGTTCTCGGTAAGAAGGACAGTTTCCGGTAATAACAACAACACCTCAAAGTCTGGGCTTCCGTGAAGAAAGACGGAGAAGGAAAATCCACTCCTCACAAATTTGTTAGTTCGTTACAGAAACAATCGCCTCAAAACTCCACTGATCTTTGCGCTCCTTGTGCAAACCGCCTTGTAGTTCGCTACACACCATCTCCCAAGTGGTTTCTCACCGTCACCTTTATGCCAGCGAACGCCAACCAATTTGCATACGGCCAAGTTCACCTCTCGCCAATCCTCGCAGCTACGAGATCGCGTTTCCCATAAGACCGACTCACCGTAATGGTGGTATTTCTTCCATCGGATCAATTACTGCTCTGCAAGCAAGACACAAACGAACCCTTTTACGTCGAGAACTAAGGTTAGTCTCGCTTTCACAAATTAATTTTCATACGATTTTATTCTAGCATGATTTCTACATATATTTATTCAAGAGAAATCTTTCAATAAGTAAGCTCATTTTCATCTATAATATAAATCTCACCTGTCTGTTTAAATGTATGCATGTATGTTTTTATGTCCGCCTAAAACTTTCGATAGAGGCGGCAGATTTTCACGAGCTCGGTATAGCTTTGAAGCACGACCCCTCGGACGACAAATATTGAAAATTTGACCAAAAACATTAATTCCTTCAACCTCAACTAGGCAGTTTTCTACTGGGAGGGTAGTTCTTTTCGCTGACATTTTTTTGCAAGTCATTCAACCCTCGCATCCACGACGTCGGATAAAAGGCTTTATCTCGACCGCCCGTGACGACACAACCACGGTAGGCACGTCGGTAAGACAGTTTTTTCTCACCTCTTTTTCCTTTGGCGCATTGCGGGTTCGAGCCTGCTTACTAATCCTATTTTTTTTAAATTTTTTATTTTTTTGCGCTCGGAATTTCCCTTTTTTTTTTTTTTTTGCTCAACCAACACTCTTACACACCTCCACTTTCTTTTCCGCCTTCGCGCCACGTGTTCGAGCCTGCCTGCCTCCTACTTTTTTTTTTGCTCAACACACACCTCCAAACACCAATATAAATCTCACCTGTCTGTTTAAATGTATGTATGTATGTATGTCCGCTTAAGCCTTCGACAGAGGCGACGGATTTTCACGAGATCGGTATCGGTTTGAAGCTCGACCTTCGGACGACAAATATCGAACTATTTGCCAAAATTTATTCCTTCCCCCTCAACTGAACACTTTTCTACAAGGTGGGGTCGCTTTTTTTCGCCAATATTTTGGAAAGTCATCCCTCTTTTTGATTGACTAACCTTGAGTTAAACCTTCGCCACGTCCGCTTTGGTGATGGACGCAACGGCAAAGACGTCACGTTTTTTTTCACTTTCTTTTTCTCCTTCGCGGTACGGGCTCGAGCCTGCCTGCCTACTACCACCTGTTTTTGCTCAACACACACCTTCAAACACCCGGGCAACGCTGGGCACTTAGGCTAGTCTAATATATAAAAGGCAAAATGTGTGTTTGTGTGTGTGTGATTGTATGTCTCGCAAAAATTTCCGACAAACGCGTCGGAACGTGATGAAATCGGTACAGTTTTTAAGCTCGGTCTCTCGGACGACAAATATGAAAAAATTGGCTCAAAACATTAATTTCTTCACTCTCAACTGGGCAGTTTTCTATATGGAGGGGTCGGATTTTTCGTTGACATTTTCGCAAATCATCATCTCTTTTCGATTGACTACCCTTAATTCTAACGCTCGGGTTTTCCGGTCTCGTGATGGACGCATCAGCTAAGACGTTAGTTTTTTCACCTTCTTTTCCTCCTTCGCATTACGGGTCCGAATCTGCCTGCCTACTACCACTTTTGTGCTAACACCTCTTTCAATCCGGGCTGCCTACTGTTGTTTTGGTCCCCCCGCTACTACCACCTTTTTAGCACCTCTCTCCACCCAGGATGCCTACCGAGGTTCTTTACTACACCACCTCTCCACACTCGGACAACGCCGGATAACCCCGCTATTAATACATAAAAGAAAATTTATTTTAATAATTAGCTCGATGTTATTAATTATTACGTGTAATAGAATCATTTTAGTTGTTCTATTTAGAATTATTATTTAAATTTAATTTATTTAATTTATATTTAATTTAATTTACTTTTACTTAGTAATAGCTGACAACAATTAAGTTTAAAGCCGAAAGTAGCTTATTTATTTAAGCCATAAGAGTCATTTTTCCATTAAGATATGAGAGCTATTTCGCATTTGATTTAAACAGACCAAGATGGATGTGTTTTATGCTTCCCTAAACCCAACATATGGTTACTTTTCGTAACAAGTTGGTATTTTCCGTGTATCTTAAATAGTATGTGACTAATCCTTCCGCCCGGCAATATGTTTTCACTGGACAACGTCGGACATATTCAGCTAGTATGTAATAAACGTAAAATTTTAATGCTTGCAAAAATGCAATCGTGTTTTTTTTACATACATCGTCACACCATTTAGTCCAGTTAATCTAGCTGATTTTTTGGTTGAACCTCAAACAAATTGCTAACAAAGGTTTTTAACTTGGATATTGGGCATGAATAACCACTCTTTCAAATAAAAAGAGTTTACCACAAATAACTTTGCCGAAAGAGGTCAACGGTCACTATCTTTAAATATTGCCGCCGATTCTAGCCTCCCATCTTTCAACTCAATTACTGTCAATTCATCTTAAAAAATAAATGTGAAATTGGATAAAACTAACAGTTTTCATAAAGTTAAATATAATTATAATTTTATGCCAAATTTTTGTTTCTTTTGACGTATAACTACAGGAGCTTAATATTCTGTGACATTTTAATTTCAGGTTGGCCAAAGTGAAGTAGCGATAATTATGGATGCTAACAAGTGTGCTATTTGCAACAATGAACTGTCCAGTAATGAAAAAACATTCATCGTCAGCCAGAAGGAAATCGATTCCATTAACAGAACTTCTGAACAACGCGGAGATCATAATTCAAATTGGTTAACGTCTTTACAATAAATGCAGACAGCGTTGAATCAACCCCAAATACATAAACATTGACCGTAAAAACAGCTCCACCCATGATGAAATGCCGTCCCGTCCAATTCGTTCTTCGTGTGTGTTTAACTTTAAGGAGCACTGCCTTTTTTTGTAGCAAAGAGGTGCTAATGTTTTCCATGTCGAACATATTGAGTTTAAAGACAGATTGTAAAAAGTTTGTGAGAAAGTCCGAAAAAATGATGGCTGCGTATCCACAGATAAAGATTTATGTAGCTGATCTTGTTTCACAAGAAGCACATTATCATCGAACATGTTTTGCAAACTTTGATTACAATGAAAACATTCTAAAGAATTCTCTTCTGCTGATTCTTCTAAGAAACAAAATCTAGGTAGATTAGAGGATTAAGAAAGAAAGAAGGTATTTCTGGAAGTTGCTAATTATTTGCAGCAAAATGGCGAGGAGCAACTCACCATTGTCAATCTTGTTAAAATAATGGAGGAAATTCTTGAGGACACTGGCTTTAAACCATACATGAAAACTCGATTTCTAGAACATTTCAAAGACAAAATCATTGTGACTTAAATTAATAGGAACCCAAATGTTGTTGCATTCTTAAGTACAGTAATATGTATTCTCCATGAATTCTATGCACAGAGCCGCTCAACAGACAATTTAGAATCAGAGGTCATTAGAATCATAGAGACGGCAGCCAAGCTCATCAAGAATGACATTAAAAGTATCCAGACAAGTTCAGAATATTATCTGCCAAAGAATGATTTTGAACAGGATGCGATTCTTGAATATATTCCTAAAACATTGTTTATCTTTCTCATGAAAATATTTGCAGGTAAAGAAATGATTTGAAACTTTCATTAATAGGTCAAGCGATAATGCAGGTTGTTAGACTCAGAGTTCTCCTTGAACCTCAGAAGGTTGGTTTAGCAACGGAAATGCATGACCAATTTGGATCGAGGTTTTTAATTAACACCTTTTCTTCATATTACTCGCAAGTCCAGAAATTCGAAATTCAACGATTGGTTTGGATGTTATCACTGGCAGAATGCGCTGAAATCAAGTTTACAATGCCAGAACTAGCAGGTATTCGTTATGGCACTAATGACCAGTACATAAGACTACTTCAGCAAGAAAAGCGCTAGATGTGAAGAATACATGAAAGCTTCTTGCGTTTCTTCAAACATATGACCATTCCACGGAAGATCGGTCCATTCACAGCATTTCAAGTACAGTAACTGGAGACAAAAAGGTGAATGTGGACAGAGCAAACTCCATAGAAGAAGCAATCGTAGCTTCAATGGTTGGAGAAAATGTTCACGAGTACACTTAAAAAAAGGATAAGACAATTACACTTGGGCCAAAAGTTTTGCTCAGCAAAGATGAAACAGTTGAGACTATTTCAGAGTCTGTGTATGCTATCTACCAATTAATCCTCAACTCAGCAAAAAACATTTGCAATATGAGCTTTGTGGTAACCCATCAGCACTTTTTAACTTTTTTGGACTACAACGAAAGGCAAAAAAATAAATGACTTTGGCAAATGCAATATGGGAACTGACTTTCTCTGTACAATCAGGTCCACAGTCTTCAGATCCACAGTATCTCTTAGATGGTTGATCACTAATTCAACGCCTCCCATGGCAAAAAGGACACACATTTGATAAGATCTGTGTCGAATACTGCAGATACGTCACAACTTTGATAAGTATGAAAGAGGTACATTCATTAAAGACGGGACTCACCGACGACAGACAGAGGTTTCTGTTGATGTTAATGTGTCACTGGCTCATTTAATGGCGTTAAAGTTAAATTAGAATGTTTTCCTTGCTAATCAATAAAACAAACAATTCTTCATCAACTTGCTGGGGAAGAGTTTGGAGGAAACAGACTTTAAAGTAGTCCATGCATCTGGAGACGCTAACGTATTAATTGTGAAAACTGCTCTAGAACTGGCACAGACAGGAGAAACCATTTTGATGGTAGGTGACACTGACCCATTGACCTGCCTATGTTACCATGCTAATAGAGATGATGGTTATAGCAGCTTCTTCACACCACAACCAAAAGCTAGTGCAAAAAGTGTGCAAGTCTGGAACATCAAAGTGATGAGGAAATCTTTGGAGATGTAGTCTGTTCCAACATTATTTTCATCCATGCACTACTGGGTTGTGATTCTACATCCAGTGTTCATGGAATTGGGAAGGCAGCGTTTCTTCGAAAAGTATGACTAATAAAAACTTCCTCAAACTGACAGAAGTGTTTGGCAAGTATAACAGTGCAGAAGAGGTTATTGAAGCTGGGGAAAAGGCTTTAGTGTGCTTGTACAATGGTAATGATGGGGAAAATATCAACCATCTTTGACTGGTGCGCTTTAAGGAAAAGGTTTCAAAAAGCTCAAAGTATGTTGAGGCCAAATCATTGCTGCCAACAAGAGCAGCTACGAAATTCTACAGCCTTCGAGTTTACTTCCAAATTCAGGAATGGAAAAGTAGAAACCAGCTAAAACCTGACGAGTGAGGATGGAAACTTTCAGATGGTAAATTACTACCAAACAAGACTGACTGGCCACCTGGTCTTGTAAATTTGTTGGCTATAATTAACTGCATTAAGGTATACTACGGCAAGATGCAGTTGCAGGAAACATGGTATTCACTATTCAAACTTGTTTAGTAATTGCAAAAGCCTCCACTGCACCAACTCATCACAGCCAGATCTTGATGATAATGAAGTTACCTAGTTCTTAACAAGAAATCCTCTTTGGTCGGTTCATAAACTTGTTCTGTGGTGGTTATGTAAGAGCCTTGTCCCAGCATTCGATCAACTGATTATTTCTTTATTGTAAATTATACTTATTTTGTACCTATTTTTTTTATGAATGTCAGAAATTAATATGAAAATTGATGTCTTGAAAAAGGCTACTTCATCTGTTTTTGTATCTTTTATATTCATATTTGTATAAGAAATAACTAAAAGCATAAAAATAATGGCAGGGGCTAATGATTTTTTTTGTGTTAATTTATTATTAAGCATATAGCTACCTATCATTAAAATTTAAACACCAAGAAAATGTCAAGCTGGCTTCGGGTGGGCTCTGTGTGGGTTTTCATGCAAAATGTTTTTTTTATTTCTAATTTAATAAAGGTTATTTTTGTCAGGAAAAAACGTTTATTTTTGTCAGTTATTGTCACGAATAATGGACATACTTGTCAGGAAATGTCAGGAATGTTGTGTCTCGAAATTTAGATATTATTAAGATAGATTTTAAAGGTGGCGTCCGTTTACCCTTTTCGGCAAGGTTATTGGTGGTAATTTTTTTTTTATCTGAAAGAGAGGTTATTCATGCTTAATATACAAGTTAAAAAATAATGTTAGCAATTTGTTTGAGATTTAGCCACATTTTGACTGGACTAATTAATTTGATTTCTCCGTCGTCAATATTTTTATGTTTGAATGTTTATCGCATGGGGCCACCCGTCTAACAGCAAAATCTCACCTCTTCACTGTAGAGGTCCTTAGTTGCTGGAAGATTATCTACTAAGTGTAGATATCATACTAAGCGTAGCTTTTTTCCTTAGGCCGCGTGCCTTTGGAACTGCTTCCTTTCTCCTGGTTTTCCGATCGTACTAATATGCATAAATTTAAATATAATGTGAACAAACATCTTGCTGCTAATGTCACCGTTCAGGTTTTCCCTACAGATCTGGCTCCTATCACAGTATCCTCTTATGCTTTAGAGACTATATGTTTTGCATGTGGGCGAACAAAAGCTAAAGAAATTATTGGTAGTTACAATTAAAATCATATTTCAAGTAAATAAAAACGTTGATGTACTTACTTGTCATGACGAAATTCATAAAATAACCAGCAATTAGAAAAATAATACAGTTGAAGATTGACTAAAACTTTTTATTATAAAATTAAAAAAGAAAGTCTTATCGTATTTGTGGGAACCAAGTTTCACATACAAGCGGACACATGCACACAAACTTTTAACATTGGGGTAAACCTAATTATCGCCCTTTAATCCTGACAATAATATTCTTTGACACAACGCGGCGTTAACATCTCACATCCGCTTCCACTTCATATTACTCGCCCTCTTTTTTCCCTTGGACACGGAACCATGCAGACGTGTCAAAACTATGCTCCTGTTTTGCATACAGTCTAACGCATTGCTGGTATTTATCTCTAATATATCTCAGTGCTTCAGAAGCAATGGAACAGTTTTGTAGTTTTGTAGTGATTTAGCAGAAAAACAAAATTTTATGCAGTTGCCTTTCTAGAATAAAAGGTTGTGCAAACAGTCTCAAGATGGTTGCAGGTCTAAAAAAAATTTTGGCACAAAATAGGATTGTTTGGTTGGTTCGGTGAATTCTACTGTTGAGCTTAAGAATCTGTTATTAATAAATTAATAGTTATTGCGTAACAAAAAGAATGGTAATACTATTGAGAGGTTTGTACAGGTACTTAATTTTCTTAACTCGCTGCGCACATGTGGAAAATTAAGTTTTTGTTAAATGTCTAAGCCCATATAGACGTTACACAGAGTTACAGAAAAATAGACAATGCCTTGGAAAAGTAAAACAAAAAGACTTGTGAGCAGGCAACTTGTGAAACTGAAGGAACTGTATTCGAAAACTGACTTCAAATCCAATTTCATTGAAGGGAGGTATTGGGGATAATAATGTTTATGGATTTGGAGATATTGAAGAGTTGTTCCCCTTTGATCCTTATTTGTCAGTGATATGGATTCTAAGCGATTGTCTCCCTTTGTTCTCCAACTGATGACGTGGATTTTAAATTGGAGACACTGGATTATCTCCCTTTCATTCTTTTTTGTATAAAAAGGCACATAATTCGAAGTGCCCTTTCTCTTTGGTGTATAACTCCCTTCGTGTAAACATGTAAAATCAACAAACGTGAATTTCTCCGTCTCTTGTGCGCTGAGAAAATGTTACGTTGTTAATTCATTTGTTGCCTTTTTTTTTTACATAGGCATCACCACTTATCAAGGCACAGAAGCCACTCGAGGATAAGGGTTAAAGAGTGTACAGAAGTCAATTGGACAATATAGTAATCATTAGTAATGGAAATTCGGCAAATTTGTGAACTTAAGCGGAACAGCTCACCAAGAACTTGTTTATGTTGGACTTGAAGACAACCATATTGTAGTCAGCTGGAAAGTAGGGAAACGGAAATCCAGGCATGCAATTCTAAGAAAGAAGCTTTGTTCATGGAATCTACGTTTAGGTTTAGGCACAGGTAAAGACTGGGGGGAATTATTGATAGTGTTTTCAGCTAGACGAGTGTTTTTCGTGAAAGTTTTTCGAGGGGGGACCATATATTAAAGCTCAGTCGAGCACTTGCCATGAAAATAACGATAAAGCAAAGACAAATTCGCAACATCTCTTCTGTGAGAAAGAGGTTGCAGAGAAAAGGACATCTCCTACGAGGCTACGAAGTCTATTTTGAACTTTATCAAGGCAGGTTAAGTCCTTTCTAGCAGCTCCTGCCCAGATGTGGCAACAGTACTGCATCCTTGGATATACCTGGAATACTTTCCACGACATTAAGTTATTTAAAGAAAAGGTAGGCACGCTTTATTTACTTCACAATTAACTAAGGTTATTAATTAAAGCAACATCTTCGCTATAGAAATGTTTCTCATTACTCCAGTAACATGTAGGGAAACGTGCGACTTACCTAACTAGCACGTATGCATAATTCAACGGATCCGTCGTGGAATGAAATGAATGAAGAAGAAAGAAACAGAAATGGCTGCCTTATCTCTTTATATGCCTGCAGTGTGACCACCCGATATGTAAATGAGATGCTCCTGGTTGGAGATAAAAGAGGGTTGATTTTTTAGAGGGACGTTTATTTTGAAGTTGGATTTCGAAGAAATAAGTTGAATTAGCAGAAGTTCGTTTGGAGTTGAGAGAAGGTGCGTTACGTATACAGAAGTTTGGAAGTTGGAAGTTTGGACAACAGTGTTAACCTTACCCAGGAAATTATTGGTGTGACGGGCGGAAGAAATAACACTCAAGTTATTGAATTATATAACAATTACCGTAAATAAACGTATACAAGTTGTAAATTATAATCTCAACGCATTCATGTATTCATTCTTGATCGGAGGATCAAGCGACCATTATACATTATTCCTCTACACACAAAGGGATCCCCAACTCTGATCTCATACCTATTTTTTCAATCAGTCATTGATAACAGCAGAAATACCGGAAGTTCCTGTAAAGCAGGGGAGATAAATCCTTATTTCATTTAAGCAAGTAAAAACGAACGACATAATACGATAAAATTGTAATTTACAATAAAATTAAATATTACTTATAATTAATATTTTACTCGCTCATTTTTATGGTTATTTTTTTTTTACTTTTTTCAGCATTACTCATAAGTACATACATCAAAGTGTTTTTTTTTTACTTGAAATACGATTTTTTTTACTTGAAATACGATTTTCAATTGTAAAGAAGCGCAATTTTTTTTTACTTTTGTTCGCCTCAAACAAAGCATATTATCTCTGAAGCGAATGGACTACTGTGATAGGGGCCAGATTTCTAGGGGAACCCTAATAATAGTAACGTCGCAAGAACAAACAAACAAAAATAAATATGAAAGAAATAACTATTCGACTCGCCATTTTTTTAAAACGCAAAATGAAATACATTTATTTGTGGTTCCTCCAAAACAACGCATTTTATTATATTTCCAAAGCCGTTTCGCACACACATGTGCTTTTTAAAAGTTTCTGTCCTCGCAACTTCACGGTAGCGCTAGCCAGCGCTTTCTCGCCCTTGTATTTACACGTCCATCTTCCCAGGTTAACTTGCTTCTCCTCTTCGACCACGTTGTGTATTTTTCTCCCATTTTCTTGCGACGCAAGTTCGCGCACTTTTGCTAATTTGCATACGTGCTTTAAGGGCTGCTGCTGCTAATACTTTCGCTAGCCATCCATCATTTGGCTGCTGCTGATTCTCTCACACGCGCCCATAGGCGCTCTGTTATATAATGAAGAAGCACCAAATATTAATACAGTTATCAATATTTAACAGTCATTTGTGTGTGTGTGTGTGTGTGTGTGCGCGTGCGTGTACGTGCGCTTGTCTGTTCTCGACGGAATACTTGCAGGAGCCGATGACTAATTAGTACTTTGACTTCGGAAATCTGGTATTTTCTGATGTGCTTCAACGACGGGCCAGGCTTCGTCTTGAATCGTGCATATCAATCTTACGAGAAAGGATGTTTTTCTTTTAAACGACCCGTCGGTCGGAATTTGTTTGGATAAAAACAATATCGCGTGTTTTCCAGATGTTAAAACAACACCATTTAGACTCGTGCGAAAGGACACCCACGTAGGACAGAAACAAACGCCTATGTAGATCTGTGAGAAAAGGCCACTTGAAATCCACATAGGTGTCTGCACCATACGCAAATGCACACACGCAACCATGTGCATGAAATTGTGTGTGCGTATATATATATATATATATATATATATATATATATATATATATATATATATATATATACTAGCATTTCAGCCCGGCGCTGACCGGGTATTTGGAGGTGTATGTTGAGCAAAAAGAAAAAGAAAAAAAAAGCGGTCAATTTTTTAAACTTTGATCCCTTCCATGACCTCTTAACATTTATTGTTTTGGGCTCAAATCAAATTATAAAATTAGATCCATGTCCAAGGAACCTATATGTAAGATTTCAAGTGTTTAGACCCAAAATTCACAGAGGAGTTTTGTAGAGTTCTCAAAGGTTAAATCGTTGAACTTTGACCCCTTAATCGCCAAATTTCTGGCCGAAAACCGATCATATAAATTTTCCCAAATCTCAGTACCCTGTATATTAAAGTTCGAGTATGTAGACTTAAAATTGACAAAGTTATTGCGTATGGAAATGTACACACACAGACACACACACAGACAGACACTTTCACTTTTATAGATATACTAGCATGGGTACCCGGCGTTGCCCCAGTAGGGTATTTGGAGATGTATGTTGAGCAAAAAAAAAAAAAAAAAGTGGTCAATTTTTTTAACTTTGACCCCTATTATGACCCCTTAAAATTTATTGTTTTGGGCTCAAATTAAGTTATTAAGTTAGATCCATGTCTAATGAACCTATATCTAAAATTTAAAGTGTTTAAACCAAAAATTCTCAGAGGAGTTTGGTAGAGTTCTCAAAAGTCAAATCGTTGAACTTTAACCCCTTAATCGCCAAATTTCTGGTTGAAAACCGATCACATCAATTTTTCCAAATCTCAGTTGCCTGTATATTAAATTTCGAGTCTGTAGACTTAAAATTGACAGAGTTATTGCGTATGGAAATGTACACACACAGACACACAGATACACAGACAGACAGACAGACATTTTCACTTTTATATATATATATATATATATATATATATATATATATATATATATATATATATATATATATATAACGCTTCGGGTTTATTTTAACGATCTTGTTTTTAATCGACTTATTTATTTTACTAAATTGTACATTTGTTACATGTAACTTCTCCCCAATTTTTATTTTTATTTTCCTCACTCCGTTTTCCATCATATTTCAGTCGATTGAATTTCCACTATGGTTCACTTTTTTATAAATTTAATTTCGATGGTTGTCATTTTTTCATTTAGTTTTTTTTAATAGGTTGTTTATCTCGTTGATATATATCGACAAGTAATATCATCGTAAAGCAGCGTTACAATAGAATACCAACCAGATAATTGATCCCAAACGATAACTAAGCACTCTAACTACAGAACTCTAGGAAGGAATACTCCACAAATATCGATAAATATATACTATTATGCATCTGTTTGCACGTGTATGGTCTAAAGAACCTGTCCCTAAAACGAAACATATAAACCTATCAAATATATACACATTCTAGGATTGCGGAAAGGATAAACAACACGATTGAAAAAAAATGACAAACATCGAAATTAAATATATATATATAGATATAAAAACCTTTGCCACGATAATTACCTCAGACACCATGATAGAGGAGAAAATATAACTACCAGTATACCACCTTTATTTAAATCATATAAATTAACCAATACATCTATTCAACTAACTATTAATTTGTATCATATGGACATATATCTTATTAATTAATTAATTAATTTATTAATTAAAAATTTGAAAACTAGAAACAAATGAACGGATAAAAAAGCGTGGAATAGAATAAAAAAATAAAAATAAATATATAAATAAAATAAATAAAAAATAAATAAATGATAAATACAACTTGTCAATAGGAAAATGAAGTTGCAACCAGAAAATAGGACAACCATAAAAACCTAAGATAGGGAAGTATCAACGATAAGCGTATAGCATTATTTCAGATCAAAGCGAAAGCTTAGGCCAATAAATAAACAGCCAAGTTTAAAGAATATCAACACATCTCCACTGCAACAGCTTAACCACACGAAATCGTATTTCCCCCTCATCCCTCACCCAACTCTCTTCCTTCACCTGAACTCCCCCCTAAAACTTACTGCCACATTCACAAAGTATGCACTCTACTTTCTTCCAAAACGTTAACCACACCAAAATATCTTATAAAACTCATGTAATTTTGACTCCCGCTTCATTATCGATTCTTTTTTGGTCTGATGAAGTGTTACCCTTGTATTGGGATTCCACTGAAACATGTATGCACGTATGTAACCAAAAATGTTTGTATAATAAACAGGCCACACACACACACACACACACACACACACACACACACACACACACACACACACACACACACACACACACATATATATAATGTATCGTATACACATAAAATATAAGGTGATATAATATGTTATGTGATTTTAAAATGGAAGAGGAAAACCTAAATGCTTCCTGTTTCGCCCATCCTACTCGGGCTTTTTCAAGAGTGAAACAGCTAAAAATGATTAATGACAAGAAAGTCAATTATTTTAAGAGTATATATGCTAAAGGCGAGAGCACAATATTTAAATTTATTAAATTAGGAAATTACATTAGTGGGTGTACATACGAGGGGTGTGCAATAAGTAATGCCCCTGATCCATTTCCAGTTGTCTGATCTAGCTGAAATTTTGCATGTGCAATGATTTATATCTCTACGGGTTATGTGGCAAATTACAGCTCTGAACTAAATGTGGTTTCTGTTTTACAGGTGTTTGAACTGAGTCAGGTGTGAAATGGAGCCTGTTGAATGTCGAGCAGTGATCCGGTTTTTGTATTTGAAAGGACGCACACCACAGGAGACTTTTGATGAAATGAAAGAAACTTATGGTGATATATGACCTTGTAAAATGCTGGCATCGTGAATTCAAACATGGCCAGAAGTCTGTGGAAACAGCTCCCAGACCTGGTCGCCCCCTTTTACCATTGATGAGGCATCTGTCCGTCAAGTCGAGACTACCATTTTGGCAGATCGGCGCATTACTATTCGCCAAATAGACCAAGATTAGTACAGGGTCTGTGGAAACTATCATTCATGACCATTTGCATATGCATAAGGTGTCTGCTAGATGGATTCCCAGGTTGCTCACACCATTCTAGAAGCGAGAACGCGTCGAGTGCTCGAGGATGAATTTGGATATGTGCCAAGAAGATGATTCAAACTTTTTCAAAAGATTGATTACACAGGATGAAACACTATGATCCAGAGACCAAAGCCCAGTCAATGCAGTGGAAGCACTTGGACTCACCACCTCCAAAGAAGGCAAGGGTGTAGCCCTCCGCTGGCAAGTTCATGCTCACAGTCTTCTGGAACCAGGACGGAGTAGTGATGACAGATTTCCTGGTAAAGGGTACCACAATTACAGGAGCCTATTATGCTTCACTTTGAGGAAATTAAGGGAAGCTATCAAAATCAAGAGGCGAGGCAAGACCAGCAAAGGTACCCTCCTCTTGCAGGACAACGCTCCGGTCCACAACTCACATGTCGCCAGATCAGAAGCACGGGCGTGTGGTTATGGAATCATACCCCATCCTCCCTACTCTCCTGACCTTGCACCCTCTGAATTTCACCCCTTCCCAGCCATGAAGTTGTTTTTGAAAGGAAAGCGTTTCTCAGATGATGCAGCCTTGATTTCTGAAGACCAACCTGGGGTGTTCTACAAAAACGGCAGAGCTGCATCAAACGATGGGAGAAATGCATACCTCTGGGTGGTTCCTATGTAGAGAACGACTAATAACTGTGCCAAGTTTCGTTGCTCTACTGCTATGGGAAGTGGGTCAGGTGCATTACATATTGCACGCCCCTCGTATATATAAAAACGCATTATATATGTAAGATTTGTTGTTATTTTTAGCGGTTTGAAGCGCTGTCTATTGTATTAAATTTCACATACCTTAGTGGAGTTACCCGCCCTTTGTTTTTGCATATATATGCGCCGCCCCCTTTAGTGATAAGATGTATTTATTTATTTTATCAAAGACGATGGAAAGACCGAAGAGAGAAAACATTAACCAGCCTTGGATAAATGCAAAGATGACTGGGCCGTTGGAAGGCTTGTTCGCACTCTAATTACAATGAAAGCCAATGGTCGTTGCTAGCGAAAGATCAATGGTAAACGAATGTTGCGATAACGCACATTCATTTGAAAAGATTATCAAAAGAGGTGGAGAGTACTGGAAATCTGGTTGTTACCAGTGAGTAATCTTTTGATGAACTGTGTGAGCACTCCTAGTGAGTACAGTTATTATTATTATTATTATTATTATTATTATTATTATTAAGCATAAGCCAGCAACAGTAATTGAAAACGAAAATCACAAAATCCTATGAGACATGAACATACAAACGGATAAACCCATCCAAGCAAGAAGACCGAATGTCGTAATAATTAACAAGAAAGAAAAGTCCTGCTAAATCATAGACTTTATTGTTCCAGCTGACCACAGGATAAATATGAAGGAAAAGGAGAAACCGAGCAAATATACAGAGCTAGCCAGAGAGCTGAAAGGGATGTGGATGATGAAAAAAAATCAAGATAGTACCTATAATAGTAGGAGCACTAGGAACAATTCCGAAAAACATTAAGTAGAGAATGGGAGAAATTGGAATAAGAGGAATGGCTGGAAAGATATAACAAATTAAGGAAAACCCTGGAATGCGGAGACTAATACATGAGCCACATACGCGGGCCAGATGAGCTACTGTAGAGACAAAGTATGAAATGTCACATGGAACCAAGAAGAATGATGCCAAATAGCCGAGAAGGCGCAAGGAGGATGGAAAGAGCGCTGACCAGATCTCCGCAGGACAAATGACAAGAGAACTGGTACCTTGAGGAGGCTTTTTGCCACTCAAACTCCAGTGGAGACCAATGGCCGCTGCTAGCCAGAAATCAATGGTAAGCGGCTGTTGCGATAATGCAAATTCATTTGCAGATTTTATCGAAAGAGGTGGAGAGTACTGGAAATCTGGGTAGATTTGTTGTCACTCAGCTTCCAGGGAACATCACAGGTTGTTTTCAAGGAGAAATCCTTTATGACCTGTGTGAAAGCTCAAGGATAATGAGAAGCGGAGCAAATACACAGAACTGGCCAGAGAACTAAAAGGGACCTGGAAAATAAAGAACGTGAAGATAACACCACTAATAGTGGGCCCGTTAGGAGCGGAGAGAGATTGGAATCAGAAGGATGGCAGAGAAATACACCGAATTTCAATAATGAAAACTGCAGAAATATTTAGAAAACCATTGAATGCGGAGATTACCACCACACATACACCACACATAAACTGGACACAGAAACTGGGCACAGAAACGGCTACAGATGCAAAACACAAATGAACACCACATGGAATCATGAAAACTGAAACCCTTTTTTTCCTGTGAGTGTCACCATAAACGGGAACCACACCAAATAATGAAAGTCAAGGAGGAGGGAAGGACCGAGGAGAAAAAGCACTAGCCAGACTTCCGCTGGAGATGTACAAAGAGGACTGGGACCTTGCGGAGGCTTATTACCATCCAAATTCCAGTAAAGACCAATGGTCGCTGCCAACGAGAAATCAATGGTAAGCGGCTGTTGCGATAACGCAAATTCTTTTGCAAAGGTTATCGAAAGAGGTGGAGAGTACTGGAAATCTGGGAAAACTTGTTATCACTCAGACTCCAGGGAACAACAGAAGTTGTTCTCAAAGAACAATCTTTGATGATGGCTTGTGTGAATACTCCTAGTTAGTAAATAATAATACTGACGGCACAACTGAGAAAGCAAATTTACCATTCCTTAATAATTGTGGACTGATTTATGAGGAACATAAAGGATGCCAAAAAGTAAAAAGAGGAACACATGCTTTACTATAGATAGACGAAAAGATCTGGTGCTGGATATGCCCTTAAACTATATCCGATGGTGAGGTCCCAGCTTGCGGGCTTTGGAGGGGAGGTGGAGCCACCCTTTAATTGCCATTGCTCCCAGGTCCACTCTGACCCGGAGTGGTAGTACTTGTTAGGATCCCAACTATGGGTTAAATAGAAACCGACTTGAAAAAAACAAATATATTCTATTAAAATTTTTTTCTTCAAAATCATTATATAACCTGAAAAGGGTTGATATGCCGTAAAACGATGGAATGGATCGACTACAAGAACGCATATAACAGGATCTCTTAAGTATGGATAACATGCTTGAGAATGTACAAAATATCAGACAAGATTATCAATTTGATTAGAAAAAAAAACAGAAAGGTGTTAATGTAGGTGCATTTGTGTCAGCGAGTTATCTTCGGACAGCCTAATCTGGTTGCCCCAGAGAAAAGGAATGAGAACATGGAAACTTGAACTGACAACTGATAGACAATACATAACTGAGATAAAAATACAAAGAGGTATCTTCCAAGGTGATTCTCTATTATCACTACTTTTCATCGTAACCATGGTATCCCTTTGTAATATACACAAAGAAAATGTCAAGTTGGATACAAGTTTACTAATACAGATGAAAGAATGAACCACCTTATGCATATGGATGAACTGAAACTTTTCACAAAAGCATAAAGGAACTAGAGACATTAATAAACACAACTAGAATCTTCAGCTAGGATATCCATATGGAATTCGGCATGGAAAAATGTGCACTGCTAGTTATAAGAAGGGGAAGACAGGAGGTAGCGGAGGGTATGGAACTGCACAATCAAGCTGAAATGAGAACACTAAGCGAACATGACACCTACAAATATTTAGAAGTTCTGGAAGCGGACACCATCAATTCAACAGAAATGAAAGGAAAAAATTGCAAAAGAATACCGTAAGAAGGACAAGAGACTGATGCATCTCGACCAGAAACTTATGATCGTGTACAATGCACTTCACCCAAAGGATGATGATAAGCGATTCTACGTGGAAAGCCAAGACGGAGGACGAAGCCTGGCTTGGATAGAAGAATGTGTGATTGAACCCCCCCACACACATAAGAATTAGAAAAATATATAACGCAGAACACAAATAGGTTAATCACTGCAACAAGAGACACTGAAAAAATGAACAAGAAAAAGAACATAGAGGCAAGAAATAAGATAAGAAAATAAAAACAACAAAGAAAACCTCATGAACGATGAGAGGAAAACACTTATATTTGGTTATGAAAAGGACACCTAAACAGAGAAACTGAATTCCTAATGGTAGTCGCACAAGATAAATCAATAGAACCAACAAAACAAAGATCGACAAGATTCAAGAAAACAGCAAAATTTGTGGACAAAAAGACGAAATAATAAACCTCATAATAAGTGAATACAGCAAATTAGCTAAAAAAGAATATAAAAATAGACACGATCAAGTGGGGAAGGCAATACACTGGGAACTATGAAAAAAATACATCTTGAACACCCAGACAAATAGTACATGCAAAAACTGGTAGAAGTACTTGAAAACGGAAATTACAAAATTCTATGGGACATGGACGTGCAAACAGATAAATCAATTCAAGCAAGAAGACCAGATGTTATAATCGTTAACAAGAAAGAAAAGCTCTGCCAGATCATAGGTTTCACTGTTTCAGCAAAACTACATAGTAAACATCAAGAATACAGAGAAGCGAAGAAAATACACGGAACTGGCCAGAGAGCTGAAAGAGATATGCAAGAGGAAGAAAGTCAAGAAAACACCAATATTAGTAGGAACACTAGTAGCAAAAACTTCTGACAAAGAATAGGAAATATTGGAATCAGAGAGACAGCTGAGAAGATACAATGGATAACAATAATGAAAACGACTAAAATATTAAAGAAAACTCTTAAATATGAAGACTAATACATATGAGTTACAAACGCTAACAAATCATATAGAAACTGCAACAGAAGTAAAACAAAAACATAGAACACCACATGGAACCAAGA
The DNA here is from genome assembly GCF_053919585.1 of Euprymna scolopes. Classification (NCBI taxonomy): domain Eukaryota; kingdom Metazoa; phylum Mollusca; class Cephalopoda; order Sepiida; family Sepiolidae; genus Euprymna; species Euprymna scolopes. The sequence continues at coordinate 28,288,658 of NC_136486.1, forward strand.
AAATTGAAATTGTATAATTATAAGTTAACTTCCACGCTCCAAAATGTAGTGTCGGCATCAACTGGCATCACATCAAATAATCGCGAAGAGTCAAAGTAATATGGGGGGGGTGACTGAAGAGAGAAAGCATTAAACAGACCTCCATTAGATGAATGCGAAAAGGACTGAGCGCTTGGGGAGGTTTATTGCCATCCGAATTCCAGTGAAGGCCAATAGTCAGTGCCAGAAAGAAATCAAAAGCAAACGGCTATTGCGATAATGCAAATTTATTTGCAAACGTTATCAAAAGATGTGGAGAGTAGTGGAACCCTTGAGAGATTTGTTGTCACTCAGACTCCAGGGAATACCACAGGCTGTTGATAGAGAGAAATCTTTGACGATGGCCTGTGTGGAATCTCCTAGTGTGTATAAAATAATAGGTTTAGACAAGAAAAAGTTATACAAAGAACGTCATAAAAAATCAAATTGTTTAATTTAAATACTACATTCAGAAGAATCTATAAGGTTTTGGAGTGATAAAAAGAAACATACCGGAAGTACTTTGTGGATAAAAGACGTAAAGAATGAAATAGAAACTTTAATTAAGGTGATGAAAATGAAGAAAGAGAAAGTTAAAAAACAATGTAGAAAAATTCCAAAATAGAAAGCTCCCAGACAAAATGGTGTTTAGGGAATCTTACCAACTTGGATGAAAGGACTGCATCTCAAATTGATGAAATTTTGACAGGAGATGTACTTCCTGGATTAAACACGCATGGACGAACAGTGCTCTTCCAGAAGGATTCATGAAAGGGCACTGCGGTCGATAACTATCGGCTCATCACCTGCATTCCATAGATGTGAAAACTTCAGACAGGCATTTTAGCAGATGAGATTTACAAATATCTGGTACAGCAAAAGACCTTACCCGAGTTATGAAAGGGATGTAGGTAAGGTAGTAGAGGGGTCAAAGATGAATTACTTAATAATAGGACAATACTTCGGGATTGCAAGCGAAGACTCACAAGAATCGTTATTTTCGGGACAAGTGTTGGACTGAACTTTAATCTATGCCTCCTTTTGCCAAACTTTTACAAAAAAACACTCGACTAGCTACAACCAGTATATGCGATTCCCCTCACTCTCTACCTGTCACTAAATCTAAATGCAAATCCCATGAACAAAGCGTCTATCCCAGAACTACCCGCCTGTGGAACATTGTTCTACTGACCTGTTTCCCGGTTGAATACAGCATGGTAGCCTTTAAATCCAATGTAAAGTTCTTGTTGAGTCGTCCCCATAAAGAATCAAATTCTGCCCAATTTACACCATTAACGTTTACTACACTACCACCTTACACTCATTAACCCTTAATTGGGATGCAAGTGCGTTCTTTCAGTGAGGCATCAGATGTAAGCTTATCTCGTACCACTGCCAGAGTCTCATCAGTGGGTATTTCACTACGTCTAGACTCACAATCTGGTTGGAACGAATGGGAGCATTTTTTTTTATTATTTCCACAAAGTGAGCTGAATTCTTGACGTATGATAGAAATTTGCCGATAATTGGGGTGATTATATCTACCAGGAATCAGCTTAATGGATGGCATGCTGAACCTCAGACACTGACAGTGGGTCTTAATGGAATACCGTCCGTGTGAATCTTAGGTAGGCCATATAGGTGTGGTAGCTTGCTGTAATGTTATACAAACTGCCTGTAATTTGTAGGTAGTATTAGGTCCTTATTCTTACTGAGGATTCCAAATTCGCGAGTTCGACAGAAACATTCGCGAATTCGAAAGATACACATGAAGAAGGTCGGAGGTTACTTCAACTGAAACGTTGTTAAAATGGCACTGAAGATGAGAACAGTTGCCCGAAGAATCCAAAAAATGCGAATAACCATTTCTCATCTTAAAAATTCAGAAATAAAATGTTCGAAAGATCGAGAAAATCAATAGGAAAAAAACCCAAAAAACTCTCGTATTGAACAAAACTTTTCATAAAAACGACTTGCTGTCAAAATATATGCATTTATATACAACGTGTAAGAAAAATGGTCACACATATTTTTATAAGTAAACAAAAATTTATGCAATTTTTTTTACAACAGCAATAAATTATATGAAAGTAACTCACACACACACACATACATATATATTCTGTTTGTGAAACGTTGTAAAATCACATTCAAGACGAGAACAGTAGTCCGATGAATCCAAATAATACAAATAACCAATCCTCATCTCAAAAATTCAGAAACGTCAAATCACTTTCACTCAGGATGTTGGCAACCTTCAAGTAGTTCCTCTCGTAATCCCTGATCTCTTTCCCGAAAGAATTCTGACAAGAAAAGTATTGGGGAAACCGATGCCAACAACAGAATCTTTGGATTCATATGATGATGATTAAAAATGGTTAACGAAAGAAGTGAAGAGCACTAAAAATCTGGGTAGACTTGCTGTCATTCGTATTCCAGAAACACCAAAAGCTATTGTAAGTGAACAATCGCTGATAACCGCCTGTGTGAGAACTCCTAGTGAGTAGATAATAAAGGAAGGAAAATTCCTGACAGCTGGAAGATTTCGCCGTTCCAGCAAACCACAAGGTAAATATCAAGGCGACTGAAAACGGAGCAAATATACAAAACTATCCAGAGAACTAAAAGCGATATGGAAGATGAATAAAGTCAAGACAACACCAATAATAGTAGGAGCACTAGTAATTATCCCTAACAAAAATTTGAAAAAAAGAATGGGAGATATTGGAATCAGAGGAATGGCAGATAAGTTATAACCGATAACAATAATTAAAACTGCTGAAATATTACGGAAAACCCTTGAATGCGGAAACTAATACACATGTGTTACAGGAATTAATCGGACATGTAGAAATTACTACAGAAGTGAACCACACACAAAAAAACACCACAAGAAATCTGAAATAGTACAATTGTATGTACCTTCCCCACGACAAAAAGTGTCAGCATCAACTGGCACCACATCAAATAGTTGTGAAGGGTCAAAGAGGATGTAAAAAAGCACTAACCAGACCTCCACAGGATGAGTGCGAAAAAAAAAACTTAAACCTTATTGCTACTCAAATTCCAGTGAGGACCAATGGTCGTTGCCAGCGAAAAATCAATGGTAAACGGCTGTTGCGATAACACAAATTAATTTGCAAAGGTAATCGAAAGAGGTGGAGAGTACTGGAAATCTGGGGAAACTTATTGACACTCAGACTCCATGGAACACCGCAGGTTGTTCTTGAAGAAAAAAACTTTCATGATGGTCTGTGTCAAAACTCCTAGTTTTAACACAGACCATCATGAAAGTAAATAATATAGTAAAGATGTTGAATAATGGGTGTGTTGACCTGCTAGCATAGATTTTGGCGCGTGTGGATGAGTGCGATCATAAACGACCTTGCTGATGATTATTTACACGTATTGTTAACAAATCAGAAGGAGGCAGGAAATAAAGGGATCAGGGAAGGTTGAGCTCTGAGCCAGCCAACAATTGATAATGTCGACGACAGTTGCTGATAAATTAAAAAAAAACAAAAAACAACGAAATAAGTTAAATCGAAGCCAAGGCTCAGAACAGATGCGGATAAAGAGTCCCAGGATATGATATCAGGTGGGACTAACATGAGAAAAATGGTTAGATTTTTAACAAACAGACTTGGGTGTTTGAAGCGGACGTCCGCAAACAACATGTACAAAATTCTGATGGTCACATATAGCGATCTGTACACTGGTCTATCCATCTAACTCTTTATCTATCAAGCTAATAGTTACTTAGATTAATAGCTTTCTTTCTTCTACATTTCTCTTGGCTGTACTTCACAAACAAAGATTCTATGAAGGGGGTTGTCCACGTCGACCGCAGGCACGCTTGTGGCTGATGAGCCCGATGCAGGACAAGAAGGTTTGGCCACAGCGGCTGCAGTCAAAAGTCGCGCCAGGTGTGGCTGCTGAGACTTCCTGAATCTTCCTCCTGCAGTGCTTCTCTTGCAGATTCTCTGTGCGGGAGATCTCAAAGGAGGCGACAGCCTGGTGGACAGTACATCGCCAGGTAGCACGGTTAGCAGCGGGAGCAGACCACTGGAGGTGGTCAATGTGGCAGTCACCGAGGGACTTCTTCAGAGAGACTTTATATCTTTTCTTCGGTGCCTCTCTGTCAAGATGGCCAGTAAAGAGTTCGCCATATAGGACTATCTTGGGCAGGCGATGATCCTCCATTTTGGAGAGGTGCCCGACCCAGCGTGTCTGTGACTTCAGCAGCATGGCTTCGATACATAAAGAAGTGTAAATTGTATGTGTAATTCCTTAATATTTTTCTCTCAACAAATCTCCATTTCCGAACCCGTCATCTAAATTTTTTATATAACACAATAAACAAAAAATTCCCCGATAAACATGAATGACGCGTGTTGTCAGACAGAATCATTACTACCAAAAACAAAGCTTAGTGTGTATGAATCATATCTCTTGTCTATTCCCCTGCATTCCTCATAAGATGTGGACCACATATCTTTAACACACTAAGGTCCTGGAGAGTTTCCACCAAAGATGTCTCAGGAGGACCCTAAATATTAACTGGCAATCGTTTACAGCAGACGCCGCTCTTAACTGGTGAAACTGAACAGATCTAGCGGTTTATAGATAATTTAGGAAAGCATTTGGACCCGATCTCATCCCGGCTATGCTATTAAAAAAAAAAAATGCTCCGCTGAGGTTGCTCCAGTTCTCTCAAAACTTTACAACAAATGCCTTAACGAATCTTGCTTTCATGACTGCTGGAAAATCACTTTTGTGCTACCAGTTTTCAAGAATTCTGGCGAAAGAACTGACCCATTATATTATTGCCCCAGTAGCCTTCTTCCGCTCTTCGCCAAAATATTTGAGTCCTTAGTTAATCAAGCTCTAGTGCATCATCTTACAGCTGCTAAACTCCTAACCGACAATCAATATGGATTTAGGCAAGCCCGTTCCACAGCAGATATCCTAACTGTAATCTCTGAACGCATATACCGTTCACTGGACAAAGCAGGGGAGGGTAGAGCGATAACCCTCGATATATCTAAGGCTTTTAGCAAGGTATGACAAGATGGGCTCCTAAGGAAAATTAGATCATATGGTATCACTGGAAGAATACATAATATAACTAAATCCTTCTTAAGTAAGAGAAAAATTCAGGTTGTCCTCGACGGTCGTACATCTAAACAATATGATATAAATGCGGGAGTACCTCAGGGGTCTATCCTCGGACCTCTATTATTCTTGATATTCATAAATGGCATACCTGATAAAATTGTTTCTGAGATGGGTATATTTGCTGATGACACCACTCTCTATAACAGGCACGAGGAGAAAATTAATGAACACATATCCAAGGAAATGGCAGAAACACTAGAGGATGACTTCCAATCTGTAGTGGAATGGGGACAAAAATGGATGATCACATTCAATGCTGCCAAGACTAAGCTTGTCTCCCTCAATAATTACAAGAAACCTTCACTACCACCAATAGCAATGGCCAAGAACACATTACTCGAAAGTACTTCCTTTAAACTCCTCGGTTTAACGTATACAGGGAACATGAACTGAAATAGATACATTGACAGCATTTCTGCTGCGAAGAAGGTGGGCCCTCGCTACCGTGCTAGAAAGCTACTTACGCCCGAAAGTATCCTGTACCTCTATAAGGCCACCATTCGCCCATGTATGGAGTACTGTTGTCACATTTGGGATGGCGCATCTGCTAGTTGTCTCTCACTCCTGGACAGGGTTCAAAAGAGAGTCGCCAACCTGATAGGTCCTGAACTGTCATCTAAGCTTCAACCTCCCATCGACAAAATGTTGCATCCCTCTGCCTGTTCTACAAGTACTTTAATGGTGAATGCTCTGACGAACTACAAGCACTTGTACCCCTCGACGTGAATACCCCCGACAAACCCGACAAGCAGCTAAATCCCACCCTTTCACAGTAGAGATCCCTAGGTGTAAGAAAGCATTCTACTCTAATAGTTTCTTTCCCAGAACAGCTAGACTTTGGAACTCCCTTCCAGGATTCTGCTTTTTCAATAGTACTGACATGCCGAAGTTCAAGTGTAATGTGAACAGACATCTTGCTACTTATCTCTCTTCATAATACTTCTGCAACTTGTCCCCTATAGTAGCCCTCTACTTCAAAGTGGAACTGTGCCTTGTTTGGGGTGGAGTCATCCACATACAGTACTGTTTCGCTGTTTCATCAGTGCGGCTAGACAAGCAACTACCCCAAGCCAGGATTGAAACCCGACCGCCTGTACGACAGTCGAGGCTCCTAACCATTACGCTATCGGCGGCTGCTGTTCGAGTCGTGAATAACATCGTCCGAAATATCTAAGCTCGATTTGTTTACACAAAGAGCATCGCTTTATACGCTAATGGTAATTCGTGTATCACTTCTCAATATGCTCAAAGTGTGTGTGTGTGTGGGGGTGTTCATGGGCTCCCGATTTCGAATCTTGTTAGATTCAGCCACTTTGATGGATCGTAGATCACGAAACACGTGTCAGTGCATAATTATATTAAAAAAAAAAGCAATACATATGCCGCTCCCCATTTGGGGATACCAAAATTGGTCAAAGGGAAAATTATTCCCAAATCGCATTTAAGTAAAAATGTACTTTCGTTTAACACACACACACACACACACACACACACACACACACACACACACACACACACACACACACACACACAAATGTATTGTTTCCATGCATGTTTGTCTATAAATAATGCATAAAACATCATATTAGGTCTTTATCTGACCTCCCTGCAACATCCTTCGGGTATCATTATTTGAATCGAGACATGGGAGACTGAACGCATAAAAGAAACGAAAGACGTAATTATTTCATGGTTTATTATTATTATTATTATTATTATTATTATTATTATTATTGATTCAAATATGTCAAATCCCTCAGGCTTGCATAAACCACCGATTAAAATCCCAGAACGATGTTCTTTTGTTGATTAATTTTACCATTTTTGAGAACTTTGTTTATTTCTTGTTTACAGAAATTCTTTAGTTATAGAATGATTGGTGCTTATTTAAATTGGCACTCATGGCGGCAATTAAAAGTAAAGAAAATACATAACACTCTGTATGATGTACGTACTCGTTACAGAACGAAGATTTCACATTCCAAAAATTATGTAAATCAGTCAATTAATTTTTTTTAAATTAAAAAATTCTAAATTTACTATTTTAGCGATTTTACTACTAAACTGTATTGAACATAAGGCTGAGTTTTAACCTCAACATTTCGATTTGAGTTGTTCGCCCCCTTATTTATTTCACCGGATTTCATCATGCCCGATGAAAACATTACGACAAGCTTCGCCGTAAAAGTTGATTTTCTTAAATAAAAAGAAACTACTTTATCAAGTTACGTATTTTTTGGAATATGACATCTTCGTTCTATAAAGATTACGTACATCAGACTTTTCTGTATTTTCTTTACTTTTTAATCGCCACCATAAGTACCAATCAAAATACCGTATATACTTGTGTATAAGTTGAATTTCTGGGAGACGATTTTAGGGTTATTTTCTTGGGGTCGACTTATACATAAGTAATGTTTTTGAAAATTTTAAAGAACGACTCGACGCTCGATCATGATATAGAAAACGGCATTTTCTTTGTGCACTCGGTATATACCGGTAATCATAGTAATTAATCGCGCTACTTCCGAACACCACTGCAGTGTGTTTGCCAGCATGTGATTACATGCGCAGTTTTTCAGTGGGAGGCTTAATAATAATTGGAATAGCTCTCGCAATGTTCACTCTCTAGACGTGGCTATAGGCCTAAGTTTGATATGCGCTGATATGACGTTTTTTTTCTAGGGTAGGAAATGTACTGTTTATGATATGTCGATCTCTCCTAAGTTCCACAAGTTTGAACAATTTAATGACACCTATTTACTGAAACCATTTAATGTCACTTAACACATGCGTTCAAATTATAACGGTATATTACGGCTCATGCAATGTATGTGTTTACGTTATTATGGTACGCGACATAAATTACGTTTAAAAGCATTAACTGCGCCTGGAATCTACAGCATGTCATTGATCAGAATGTGTGATTAGCAACATTTGCGTTTGTTGCATGTACGTGTGCAGCAGGTTGGTTCAATATATGAAAATCGAATAATAAAATGCACGTATTATCGCTCGCGGATGCCGAGAAACAATTTATAATATGTCTTACAAAATAAAAACAACCCCCCCAAAAAAAACACCAAAAAGGAAATTACCTGTGCAAGAAAGAGCCATGAGACGGACCACTTAACTTGTCTAGAATCTACAGTCGACTTATACACAGGTAATACCTAAAAATGACACAATTTTTGGTCTTTAAATGCACATCCATTTATACACAAGATCGACTTATACACAAATATATACGCTGAGCACCAAAAGGTTATATTAGAAAGAGTTTAAATTTTGAAAATTCAAATCAGAGCAAAGTATAATGATTTAAATGAAGATCTTTTGGACCGAATCACGTGCTGCACGTTTGGAAGTCACAATTAGGGTTATTGTGGTCATGAGATATTTTTCAAAGGTTACAAATCAAAATTTGAAAAATATGAGACTACGACTATCCCCAGAAAATTAGAGCATACAAGATATGGATCATTTTGTAATCAATAATTTATTTTTCATACTATAGAGTCATCGCTTATCAAGACGCAGAGGCACCTCAAAGATAAGTGTTAATGGGTAAGGGTGTTTTAAAATGTTTTTTTTATTACTGTCATTAATTGTTTTATTATTACTCAAGAATTAATTTAAAAAATGCTATATTTTAAAAAGGAAAATAACATTTTTAAATTGCTTTTTGTTACTATATAGTTATCACTTATCAAAGCCCGAAAGGTTAATGAGTCTCAGGCAATGATGGTGGAAATTGGATGAGTTAATTTATTTTAGGGTCTGGCTCATCAAGAACTTGTTTACGTTGGAGTTTAAAACGACCATATTATAGTCAGCTCGGAAGCAGCTGCGCGGTATTGTTAAAAAAATAGAATATTATATTTATTAAGTTAAATATGAACTTAATCTAATAATACATTTCGTTATTGTAATTGATTTTTTTTGTATTCCATTTTCACCTGCAAACAAAGCACAGAGCCAATTTGATGTAGGGGGCTATCGGGGACAGTAGTCGCAGGAATAGTATGTAGTGAGTTGAGCAGCAAGATGTCTATTCACATTATACTTGAACTTCTGTATGCCAGTACAGCTGGGAAAACATTAACCCGGAAGGGAGTTCCAGAGTCTAGCAGTTCTGAGGGGAAAACTATTAAAGTAGAAGGCCTTCTTACATCTAGGGATCTCTACTGTGTAGGAGTGGGACTTGGCTACTTGTCTAGTTTGTATGTATGTATGTATGTATGTATGTATGCATAAAACTTTCGACAGAGGCGATAGATTTTCACGAGATCGGTATCGTTTTGAAGCTCGACCTTCGGGCGACAAATATCGAAAAATTGACTAAAAACATTAATCCTTCACTTTCAAGTGGGAACTTTTCTACAAGGAGAGGTCGCTTTTTTCGCCAATATTTTCGAAAGTCATCCCCTCGTTTCGATTAACTAACTTTAATTTAAACCATCGCTACTTTCGGTTTGTCGATAGACGCAACAGCAAAGACGTCACGTTTTTTCACGTTCCATTCCTCCCTCACGGTACGGGTTCGAGCCTGCCTTCCTACTACCACTGCTTATTTTGTTGTTCAACACACACCTCCAAACACCCGGGCAACGCCGGGGACCCAGGCTAGTTTTTCAATATAAAGGATAGCCAATCAATATAACTTTGTTTATTATTTTCACGAATAAAACGAGACTGACTATGTGGGCCGTACCATCCACCATTTAGAGATAAAAATTTCTCAACATGTCATTACGTAGGTATTGACAACGGCCGACATCTGGGCGATTAAAATGGTTTCCATTTATTAAAATGTTAATTGCGTACTAGCGGGTACTCTGATTATGCGTTTTTTAATGCACTAGGTTGTTATTTGTTGTTTTTTTTTCGAAAAATTATCTCAAGATTCTCGAAGCTGCTGCTATTAACATACATTAAATCATCTCTGTGTTTACAGAAGGAGAAAAATCAAAACTCTGAAATAATAGGTATGCCTCATTTTTAACTCTCATCTGATAATTTATTTTATATTTTACTGCGTTTTTATTCGTGTTTTCACCCATATGTAAACGAGTACCTGCACAAATGATGAACTAAAAAATTTATTCGTAGAATAATATTTTCTTTTCTCCTAGTCATCATTTTTTTAAACCTGGTTGTTAAAGGGTTTTCTTTAATCTGAATAAATATATTATTTGATCCCCTTTTCTTGTGTTTTTGTTTTGATGGTAATTATGGCTGTTTCACTATTGTTAATGAAGAGTACGTTTATACATTTGCGTGTAAAGGATTCACTCCTAAACTGTAAAAGATAGCCATTCAATATAATCTTTGCTTGGTCGAGTAAATAACCCCAGAGGGAAATTAAAGAAATAAATTAATAGTAGCGGGTGGAGGGGGGCGAAACAATAGTAGACAGTTTGGGTGGAGAGAGAAAAAGTGATAGTAGGCAGTCAGGCTTGAACCCGTAACGCGAAAGAAGAAAAAAAATGTGACGTGTTTGCCAATGTCTTCATCGTTCGACCGGAAATTCGAAATGCTGAAATTAAGCGAATTCAATCGAACTGATCCGATGACTGGCAAAGTGGCATAAAAAAGAAAAAAGAAAAAAACAAAGCAAAAACGAACCCTCCTTGTAGAAAACTGCCGAGTTTAAGGTGAAGGAATTAATGTTTTTGGCCATTTTTTCGATATTTGTCGTCGTAAGAGTCGAGTTTTAAAACGCTACCAATCTCGTGAAAATCCGTCGCCTCTGTCGAAAGTTTTTACGGGACACACACATACACACACATTTTGTCTTTCATATATTAGACTAGCCTGGGATCCCGGCGTTTCCCGGGTGTTTGGATGTTTGTGTTGAGCAAAAACAAATAAACAAAAAAAGTGGTAGTAGGCAGGCAGGATCGAACCCGTACCACAAAGGCGGAAAAGAATGTGAAAAAGAAAAAAAAAAGAGACGCGTTTGCCATTGCATCAATCACCAAACCGGAACAGATAAATGTTTAAATTAAGGCTTGATCTTGACAATAACCCTAAATAATCACATCAAAAAATATTTTTGAAATTGAAAATAATATTAAACACAAATTTACTTTTCAAAAATAATAATTAATTAATCATTTTTTTGTTTTCAAAATTACCCTTAATGTACATACGTGGCTTTGTTGAAATGGAAAACAAAAAAACAACAAATATTAAACACAAAACTTGTTTTTCAAAAGTACTATTTTTTAATAAACCATTTTATTTTGTCTTCAAAGTTACTTTCAATAAACACAGGAGAGCATATTTTTTTCAAATTGAAAGCAATAATATTAACACAAAATAGATTATTCAAAAACAAATAAACCATTTTATTGGGTCATCACAATAACCCCCAATACAAACATGCGAGCATTTTTTAATTGAAAATAACAGCATTAAATACAAGATATGTTTTTAAAAATAATATTTTATTCAATGAACAATTTTATTTAATTACCCAAATATATAATTTCACAATTTCTGCTAATGAGATGGGTGTACTTGGTGCAGGGATATTAGTTTCTCCACGTTCGGTAATTCTAAGTCTGTTCCTTTGCTTGGAAAGAAGAAATGCAACTGCACCGAAGCCCCGTTCTACCAAATATGACGTTGTTCCATAATATTGGAAAGATGTCAGACATCTTTTTTTTTTTTTTTTTTTTTTTTTTAGCCAAAAGCCTTGATACGATTTCTTGAACTTCGGACTTTGCTCAATGTCGTTTTAGATTACAATTAATTCTTCCTCTGCCTCTCATGTTTTTTTTTTACTGCTGACATATAAGAATGGATTGATTACCCAGTCTGGTATTTTTACCAATACAAGATCCTGAAATCTTTCAGACATGTCTCTTTGCAACTCTTTTAGGTGAGCGCAATACACTTACTTGAAGGTTATCACCTGATATGGTCTTTTCTTTATCCAATACACAAAGATTTGGAAACTGGTAGAGTTCATGACGGTTTAAGTTTCGTTTGAATAACTTACACTTAGACACTTATATGGCATAATCGCGTTGGCACACCGGTCCTCACCAGACCATTGAAGTTAAGCAACAATGAGGCTGGCTAATACCAGATGAATTGCCATCGGGGAATATCAGGCGCTTTATAAGGTGACAAGATAGTACTGCTTTCAAAGGAAAAGTTAGGCGCCTCTTTCTCTCCGCTAGTTAAGTGTACCAAAACTATCACTGAATATATTTGTGAAATGTTCCAAAAGTCTGTACATGTCTGTGTGTGTATGTGTGTGTATGTGTATGTGTGTACATGTATATATATATATATATATATATATATATATATATATATATATATGTGTGTGTGTGTGTGTGTGTGTGTGTGTGTGTGTCTGTCTGTCTGTCTGTGTGTGTCTGTGTAGAGGGGCGGATTTTTGTGTACATATCTGTGCGTGTATGTGTGTGTGTTTTTGTGTATATGTCTGTGTGTGTGGGCTGTTGTGTATATATCTGTGTTTGTATGTGTGTGTGTTTGGGTTTTTGTGTATATGTTGGTGTGTGTGTATGTGTGTGTTTGGGTTTTTGTGTATATGTCAGTGTGTGTTTTTGTGTATATGTGTGTGTGTATATAAATTACAGTTTTTATATTAAAATTTCTTTCAGAAGAATAAAATTTTCAAACCAAACATTTATTGTTTGAATAAAGAAAACAACATTTAAAGTATACATTTAATGTTGTTTACTGTAAATGTTGTATACTTTAAACACTTTAAATGTTGTATACTTTAAACACTTTAAATGTTGTATACTTTAAACACTTTAAATGTTGTATACTTTAAACACTTTAAATGTTGTATACTTTAAACACTTTAAATGTTGTATACTTTAAACACTTTAAATGTTGTATACTTTAAACACTTTAAATGTTGTATACTTTAAACACTTTAAATGTTGTATGCTTTAAACACTTTAAATGTTGTATACTTTAAACACTTTAAATGTTGTATACTTTAAACACTTTAAATGTTGTACACTTTAAACACTTTAAATGTTGTATACTTTAAACACTTTAAATATTGTATACTTTAAACACTTTAAATGTTGTATACTTTAAACACTTTAAATAGTGTATACTTTAAACACTTTAAATGTTGCATACTTTAAACACTTTAAATGTTGTATACTTTAAACACTTTAAATGTTGTATACTTTAAACACTTTAAATGTTGTATACTTTAAACACTTTACATGTTGTATACTTTAAACACTTTAAATGTTGTACTTTAAATGTTGTATACTTTATCAAACAATAAATTTTTGTTTTGAAAATTTTATCTTTCTTAAAAAATTTAAATATAAAAACTGTAATTTCTAATTTGCTTTATCTAGTATAATAAGAAATTTTATTTGGCTGTATGTGTGTGTGTGTTTTGTTGCGTATATGTCTGTGTGTGTATGGGTGTGCATGTGGGTTTTTGTGTATATGTGTGTGTATGTGTGTGTGGGGGGTTTGTGAATATGTCTGTGTGTGTATGTGTGTGTGTTCTGACTGACAGACAAAAGAAAAGAAGAAAAAGAGAAAGAGAAAGAAGAGAAAGAGAAGAAGAAAAAAGAGAAAGAGAAGCGGAAAGAGATGAAGTTAGACCAGAATGTTTTTTCCCCCAAACCGCGATCTGGTCTACATTAGAAACATTTCACTATCGTTCTGAGGAGGGGTGTTTTGAAGCGTATTTTCGCAGATTTGATGACGTATTCAGAATTGATTCTAAATCATGGAGCGAACAGATAAAAATTCGTTTGTTATTACAAAAAGCTGGGAGCTGCGGAACATAATAAGTTCGTGGACTACATCATCCCTAAACAGAGGAACGAATTGTCCTTCGACGAGACAGTGAAATCTTTGATGGAATTATACTGTCCAAACATCAGCTTATTCCATAAAATCAGCTTATTCCAAACATCAGCTTATTCCATATTATTATCAACCCGACACACAAAGAAAACCAAGATTACACCACATTTGCTTCAGTCGTAAATAGACACTGTGACGACTTCGGACTATCCTCATTGACGGCAGACGACTTTAAGGTCGTGGTTTTCATTCAAGCCTTAGTGTCGATCAAGGACGCTGAACTTAAACGCCGAGCACTAAACAGATTGGAAAACGAACCAAATATAATTGGCTGAGGAATGCCAAAGAATCATCTCTGAGAAGCAAGACTCAAAATATAGAATAGGCAGGTGTAGCACACATTAGAAAGGTAGGAATTAACAAAATATCTTACTCTCCAAACAGTCAAGCGAAAGCCAAGCATAACCCCCAGAAAAATCCCAAAAGAAGCCGCAGTTACCCATTATCTATGTCAAGAATGTGGAGAACTTCTCTCGCAGAAGCATTGTCCATACGGGTTCCGGAAATGTGATCGGAGCAGAGGCAACGCATACAAAGCCTCACATTGCAGAACAAAAAGACCCTGCAAGAGCTACGTAAAAACAACGAGGACTAAAGCGGAGGACAAAAATGTACGGAAGTACGTAATGGGAAAAATTGGGGACAAGAATGTTAGAATTCAACTTGACAGTGGTTTACATTTGTCTATCATAAACCACCATACTTGATGCAAAATCGGAAAACCGGAGATGATGAAAACCAAGAAAGTTGTTCGTTCAATAATTGCAGAAAAATAAGATTTGAATGTGAGGTTACCACTAACGTAATGTTGAAGAGAAAAATACTGAATTTCAAGATGTTTGTATTAAAAACACTAAAAACCTTTTTTTTGGGGGACAGACTGGTTAAAAAAATTGAACTCTGAGACTCGCCCATTAGCGATTTTTGTCAAAGCTGAAAAACTAAAGAAAGACCTAAATTAGTCGTTCCCCAATGTTTTTTTTTCGGACAAACTAGGCCGCTGTACAAAAACGGAGGCGTAGTTCCAGTTACAAGACAATACCACCTCAGCGTACCGTTTGCCTCTATACAAAAGATTGACGTAAACTTGGACAGACTCGTCAAAGCAGGAATTTTGATTCCAGTCGGCTAAAGTGAGTATGTAAAGAAAAAAATCGAAGGATATCAGAGTCTGCGCAGACTTCTCGACTGGTTTGAACACAGCACTTAAGGATCATCATTATCCGCTACCCGGCCCGAGGAAGTTTTACGAAACTACATGGAGGGAAAATATTCTCCAAAATAGATCTGAACGAAGCTTACGCACAGATTTCCGTTGAGGAAGAAAGTTCAAAACATTTGTGCATTACCACTCACAAGGCACTATTTAAGTTCAATATGTTAGCTTTCGGGATCAAAGTCGCACCAGCTATCTTCCACCAGATAATCGACAGGATGTTGAACAGCCTCGATTTTTCCATCGGATACCTGGACGATATTCTAATGAAAAAACAAATAAATACCGAGAGCACACGCCTAGTTTAACCGCTCACAGTGAACACCAGGACTCTTTCACCTTAATAGTGTAACCCCCTAAACAGGACCACAAATGCCGTATAACAAAACAACCAAATAACCAAAACCTGCATACACACACTTTCATATACGTGTATGCTCTAGTAATAAAAAATGTGCCTATTTTCTCTCTCTATATACGTATGTGTGTATTTTTTAGTTACCACCGCAACCACCCATTTTTGCGTGACTGTTACCCCCCTCCTCACGATATCAAGGCACCGACTACTTTGGGAAACATTGGTTTAACCGTTCGTGAACTGAGTGCTAAAAATTACCTAAAAGAATAATTAGGTTCACTCTGACCTCATCCTTTTAAATAAATAATGTAGGCATTTAGAATTGTCAAACTTTACGTATGTATTTCTCAGGCCTTTTTTGTATATATTGTAAAATCATTTCTTATATGTGTGTAAGAAATGAAAAATGTACTCCCCTTCATCATTTATTTCATAATGTTCAGCATTAGATATTCCACTGTCTACCATCATTTTCTTCAACTTGACCTTTTTGTAATAGTTTAACCTTCGAAAGTTGTATTGGGCTTTTACGGAAGCGTAACGCACGGACTAACTAAGGAGGGGACACACAGAATATTATATAGATTACTAAACGTGATGCAAGTTATAATAATAATAATAATAATAATAATAATAATAATAATAATAATAATAATAATAACTAGCGGGACCTGTGGAAATTCCACAGGGAACTCATATGTAATGTATTGATGTTGGCATTTTGCAGATGTTCAATGTAAATGGAAACGCTCTGATATTGTTGTAGCTTTTTTGTTAAAACTGCAAACGTATTTATCTAAACTAGCATAAACGCTCGGCAAAGCCCGTTCGTAAAGTACGCTTAAATATGCTATTTTAATTCTTGCAGATTTCGTATGTATTATTATATAGTTAATGTACTATCGATTTTATGCTATAAAGCTGCGATTTAAAAAAAATATATCCATGTGATTTGGGTGCATTAGCTTGAATCAAAACCGAAATAAAAACTTAAGAAAACTATATATGTATATATATATATATATATATATATATATATATATATATATATATATATATATATATATATATATAATTTGAGTTCCTTCAGCCATAATCGAAACCGCAACCAAAACTTATGCACAATTCTTCATAAAATTATTTATAAAAAAAAGATGATTTAAGTGCCATCATGTTACATGAAAAGGGCTGTCCCCTTTTCATGTAAGTAAAAATAAAAGAAGAGAATTAGTTAAATGAAAATAATATCAGATAAAACGGGAATCGAACCCGGTAGATAAGTTTTAAAGAACAATAGGTTTTAAATGGAATGTCCAGTAAATTGTGGATTCTGTTAAAATATTTAATAAATACAAATTTGGCTGGAAACTATTCACATTGTTAGAAAGAATGCATAATAAAATATGGGTTATAGAATTAGAGAAGTGGGTTAAATTCCTTTGTAAAACAACAAAGAGAATGGGGAATTTCCTGGTCGTCAGAAATGGTTTCAAAAACGTGCAAATCGCGCATGTTGATGACACGTGACTTATAGTCCCATTGAGCAGACATAGGTGATTTCTCAATATAGGAAAGAGTTCGAATTTAGTTAGGGGAGTCGAGGAGTCAGGAGAATTAGATCAGTCCGACCAGGGAAGCAGAGAGGTTCAGACCGAATCTTGGCACCGCCTGGAAGCGAAAGGGTTTTAAAAGAAGAAGATGTAAAGAAACTTTGAATTCCCTGATGCAAAGCCATTGACCGGTCATATGGAAGAAATAAATGATCATCATGTTTTTCATAACATGCGTCTTCGTGTTGTAATTCAACAGAAAACGTATTGTTCATTTATGTTATAAGAACCTTTGATAAAATCATCATCTAAAAAATATGTGTTAGAAAGTATATGTGTCAAACTATAAATGTTATATAAACACTCCCGTTTCATACAGAAATGTCAAAAGCATAAATGCCAATTTCTCGGTCTATCTATCTATATATCAAATCGACTCTCAAAGTGTATTAATATGAACTTTGTGTTTATAAAAATGCACAACTGTCTCTCTCTTTATATATACTTGTTAATGTCTCCATCTCTTATACATGAACACGCCTAAGACTCTAATCTCTCCTAAGACTGTCTATCACTCCAGACCTTCTAATACAAACAAGAACACTAAATAAGAACAACGAAACATATACGAATATTTAGTAATTTCTTCTAATAATAACAACCACCACGTAACAGCTATAGTCGAAACCGGAACCAAAACTTATGAAGAATTCTTGGTAAAATTATTTACGACAAGAAATAGAAGAACATAATTAAACGACCCGGGTGTAAGCGTGACACACAAAAGAACACACATGTCGTCGTCTTATTATTATTATTATTATTATTATTATTATTATTATTATTATTATTGGCAGCTCACATGGAGCTTTAACACAAGTCAACAAACGATATGATTGGAGACCTGAGGTGTTCTCTGGAAGCTGAATGACAACAAGTCTCCCCAGACGTCCAGCTCTCTCCACCTCCTTCGGTAGCATTTGCAAATAAATTTGCATCATCGCAACAGCCTCTTACCATTGATTTCTCGCTGGTAGTGGCCATTGGTTTATACTGGAATCTGAGTGGCACTAAGCCTCCCCAACATCCCAGTTCTCTTCACACTTGTCCAGCGGAGGTCTGGCCAGTGCTCCCTCCTCGGTCTTTCCATCCTCTTTGACCCTTCTCGGTTCTTTGGTATTACTTTTCTATTGGGAGCACGGTGGTGAAACAATGGGGGGATGCATGATGGGGGTGTAGAACTTATAGATATGCAGCTTCGGTGTACTTAATTCCCTGTAATGCTTATTCGTTATATTGTCTTCTTGTATTATTCTTCGCATTCAAAGGGTTTCCTTAATATTTCCGTCGTTTTCATTATCGTTAGTCATTGTACTTTTGCAGTTATTCCTCTGATTTCAATTTCTGACATTATTTTTTCGAAGTTTTTCGGAATTGTTCCTAGTGCTCCTACTATTATCGGTACTATTTTGATTTTCTTCATCATCCAAATCCCTTTTAACTCTCTGGCTAGCTCTGTGTATTTGCTTCGTTTATCCCTTTTCTTTCATACTCACCCTGTGGTCAGCTGGATTTTCTTTCTTGTTGATTATCACGACATCTGGTCTTCTTACTTGTATGGGTTTGTCCGTCTGTATGTCCATGTCCCATAGGATTTTGTGGTTCTCGTTTTCGAGTGCTGTTGCGGGTTTATGCTTGTACTATTTGTCTGTACGCTCAAAATGCAGTCGTTTGCACAATTCCCAGTGCACCCCCCCACTTTGTCATGCCTGTTTTTGTAATACTTTTGGGTCAGTTTGCCGCATTCACTTACTATATGGTTTATCGTTTCGTCTCTTTGTCCACAGAGTATGCATTTGCTGTTTTCTTTTGTTTTATCGATCCTTGCTTTGATATGGTTGGTTCTTAGCGAGTTATATTGTGCTGCAGTTATTAGAGATTCTGTTTCTCGGTTTATATGTCCTTTTCGCATCCATGTCCAGGTGTTTTCGTTATTCTCATCTTTTGTCGTTCTTATAAATCTTCCGTGGAGTTGCTTCTCTTCCTATTTCTCTTTTCTCGTTTTGTCGTTTGTCTCTCTGTTTTCTGTTTTTTTTTCAGTGTCTCTCGCTGCCATAATTATCCTTTCAGTGTTTTGCATTATGTATTTTTCTAGTTCTTTTGTCGTATCCTTCACACAGTCTTCTATAGAGATCAGTCCTCTCCCGCCGCCTTTCCTTTTCACGTAGAGTTTGTCAATATCGTCCTTTGGGTGTAGTGCATTATGCATGGTCATAAGTTTCCTGTTTTCTTGTCGAGTTGTCTCAGTTCTTCTTTTGGCCACCCTATAAACGGCCCAGAGTATCTTACTAGTGATACTGCCCATGTATTAATACATTTTATTAGGTTTCTACTATATAATTTCGTTTCCAGGAGTTTTCTTGTTCTCCTGAGGTATTCCTTTCCAATCTTCTCTTTCATTACTGTTGCTCTGATGGTGTCCGCTCCCAGAATTCCCAAGTATTTATAGTCGTCTTGTTTCCCTAGTGCCCTCATTTCTGTTTGGTTGGGTAGTTCCATACCTTCTGTCGTTTCCAGTTTCCCCTTTTTTATAACTAGTTGTGCGCACTTTTCCATTCCAAATTCTTGACTGAAGATCCTAGTAGTGTTAATTAGTGTCTCTAGCTCCTTTTCGGTCCTTGCAAAAAGTTTCTTCTTCTTCTTCTTCTTCTTCTTCTTCTTCTTCTTATTATTATTATTATTATTATTATTATTATTATTATTATTATTTATTTATTTATTTATTTATTTTTTTGCGAATCAGTCCACTGGGCAAATTATTCCTCGTAATAAATAATATTTAATAGAGGATTGATTGTATAATAATACATATACAATCTGCATAAATTAAAATATCATGTTTAAGCGTATTGAACGACCGGGCAACGCCGGGCGTCCAGCTAGTAATAATCATGGATGAAAGAGAGGAACACAATTCTGATGAATTTAAATAATAACAAATAAAATGGCGGACTATTTTTTTGTTGTTGTTGAAAATGAATAAAATGTAGAGAATGCTTTCTGTGTATGAGAAATAAATTAAATATAAACAAAAGAGCAAGAAAAAAAATAGATGAGGAGAGACACAATATCGTTGTTATTAAAAGGTTAAACAAATAAGAAAGATGCGGGGCGAAGGAAGGATGGCGAAGGATGGAGAAGCAAACGAAAAAGAAGTGGAGGATGTGAAATTTATTGTTAATGGCAAAGCGAGTAGAGATCCAATTGGTTGGTTGAGCTTTTGTCACGTAACAGCCAAGTGTGAAAGACACACACACACACACACACACACACACACACACACACACACACACGGACGCGCGCGCACACACGCACACACACACGGACGCGCGCGCACACATGCACACACACACGGACGCGCGCACATATACAAAAAGCAAATCAAATTTAAATAAAGAACTTCCCAACCCCTGAAATCAACCGACGCCTGAAATCAAAAATGAACTCGACAGACACAAACATTTTTAATGAATGAATTGCAAACCTAATAAAAAAAGGAGGAGGCATTTTTTTTCCTCCAATTGTTATTGCCTGCAGGGTGGTCTCACCTTTCTCTTTGGCAGTTGGTGTCGCTGTTATGCCAAATGATGCCATTGTTAAATTGACAAAACCAGCCTAGAATAGAATAATGATGATAATGACGAAGGCGGAATGATAGCGATGAATTTAAAGCTGCCCCCCCCCAAATAAAAAAATAAATATAATAAAATAAATAAAAAGTAGTACCCATGTAGGTATTTATCCCCTTCTCCCAGAAGTAGGAGGGGATCCGATCCAATGTCGGACGGTGGCTAGAAAGAGCCAGCATCCCTAAAGAAGTTCTCATGCCCAGCAAAAATGCACGAGTAGTCCCGTCTACATTCCCCGGTAAGGGCTCCTCAGACAACAAGCAATACATTTGCTCCAACCAAAAGCCGAGAGGCAAAGCCTAGAATGGTGGACCTCTTAGTACTACACAGAACAGATACCTCAGTCCGACAAAGCCTTGGATGGTGGACCATACCAAAATGGATGTCTCAGCCCGACAGCTATAAGACCACCGAAATGACAGTTTCTGACGGACTGATTGTGGAGATCGAAACCTCGACTGGTATGTACCCCCAATCGCAACAGAACGCCAATTCATTTTTTTTATTGCTATTTAATCCCAAAGACAGTGCAATTTGAACGTAAGGACCTACTATTTGGGCCAATTTGACAGGGATACTATGTAGGGATTTGAGCAGCAAGATGTCTGTTCACACGACACTTGAAATTCTGCATGTCAGTACAGCCGAGGAACTAGTAACCCGAAAGAGAACGCTAAAATCTAGCAGTTCGAGGAGAAGAAACTATTAGAATAGAAGGCTAGGAACTCTACAGTGTGAGGTAGGATTTTGCAGTTTGTCGGGTTAGTCGTGTGTATTTACGTCGAGTGTATACAAGTGCCTTGAGTTCGTCGTTTGCTTGATCTATGTTAGCTGAGAGACTTTCCTGTGTATGACGCGGTTGTTCAAGTGACAGGGAACTCGCCTCGCATGCAAGAGATTCAAGTTTCGAATCCTGAGTTCGGATGTGTCTAACTGATG
The DNA here is from genome assembly GCF_053919585.1 of Euprymna scolopes. NCBI lineage: Eukaryota > Metazoa > Mollusca > Cephalopoda > Sepiida > Sepiolidae > Euprymna > Euprymna scolopes. The sequence continues at coordinate 28,310,498 of NC_136486.1, forward strand.
AGCCCAGATGAGGGCGAAACTCGAGGCTTGAACTTCCGGTGTTTTGGCTCTCATGACTTATGTGAGCTGCAACGGTGTTTGACTGCAGAAATACTCCCTCTCTCTTTATCTCACACACACACACATATATGATAGCTTACATCCAGTTCTATATTTTCTATTTTGTTCTAGAAGTTCTGATTTGAATTTCATATTATCCGTTTGATCTTGTTTCTATTTTCGTCGGCTTAATAGTATCCTCTTATAATAATCTTGAAAATATATTACTTATACTTACATATGCACACTGATATTTATTTTTGATTATATTTATACATATCCTAGAAGAGTACCTGCTCCATGACGGGTACAGTTGATTTCCCAAACAGAACGGTTTACGCCATTTAACGAAGATTCACTTCCAGATATAATGATACAAAACCTTGTGGCTATAATCCTTATTCCAATTTTGATCAAAGTCAGTTACATGTTTTTGATTCTAGAACATACCTAAAATTATGGCTTAAGCTTATGGATTCTTGAGAAGAAATTGAATTAGTGTCTATGTATCCAATTGAATGCAAATCTGAAATATTTAAATTTTAAAATGGAAGGATCTACTCATATTATGACCCTTGCAAACCTTCCAATACTGCAAAGAAACTAAAGTTTTGGGAATATTTATTAAGTGGCTCATAATATATAATATAGACATATACACAATCCTAACATAAGAACAAAAAGGAAGAAAGGAGCAACCTTAGTAGAAGTTATTGTCCCCAACGACGCTGGGTTAAAAGTGCTAAGTGGAATAATTTAACAAAATACGATTTAGCGAAGTACTATGTGAAAAGAAACTGGAATTTTAGGAAGATTTCTGCCATTCCAGTATTTATAGGACCAACTGGATTCATGAAAAATAATTTAAAAAACTATCTGGCGAATATACTCGGTGAACAAAGTGCAAGAGGTATTCAATGTCACTAATTAGGACGAAGATAACAAGTGGACGATGACAACTCGTGCAGTAAACGCACACAAACATAAGCTCACACATGTTTGTCTTTATTATCGATCCGTCTTGGGACAGGTATTCTGTTCAGTAATCCGCAAAGGAAAGGTGATTATTGAGGAGTAGAAGAAGAGGATGAAAGATAAAGCGTTAATGTAGTAAACTTCTATCTGCTTCATTTTTATATGAATTAAGAATAAGGATAATCTCATATAATCTCAACTAAGATGTTTGTTTTTCTCTTTCCATGTGTCTTTACATTTCGTTGCGTCGGATTTATTCTGTTATTTTATCAATGAAAAATCCTAGCATAAAGCCCAACCCACGAAAGGATTAGTACAACGTTGTTGAAGTGACAGGCGTCAGCGATTGGGAAGAACAGAGCGACGAAAACAATAAAGCGAATGGATGACAATGTTGAGATTAAGAAAATTGGTAAAATTACAGAATAGTTAACGCTCGCTAACCCGTAAACAAAAACAAAACAACATACAATTGATATCAAACGAATTATAATATAATTCTTTACTTATGCACCCACCTTTAATGTTTACTAGCGGATATACCCGGCGTTGTCCGGGTGTGGAGATGTTAGGTTGTTGATGAACGGAGCCCTAAAAAAAAGTTTCAAATCCCTTTCAGAAAAATGAAGATAGCAGTGAGTACCCGTGCGAGCGCAAAAAAGCAGGCAGGCAGGCAGGCAGGCAGGCAGGCAGGCAGGCTCGAATCTGTAACGCTAAAAGGAAAAGGAAGTGAAAAGAAAAAAAAAACAACGGTTTAGCCTCCGCGCCCACCGTGACATATGACGTCGCTGCCGTTCAAATTAAGCTTAGTCATTGTAGGGTGTATGATGACTTAGCAAAAATGTCAACGAAAAAAGTGACTCCTCCTTATAAAAAACGGCCCAATTGACGGTGAAAGAATTAATGTTTTTGGCCAAGTTTTGGATATTTGCTGTCCGAGAGACTGACTTTTCAAACGCTACCAATTTTGTCAGTGCTGGTCGCGTGTGTCGAAAGTTTTAGCGAGACATACAAACACACGCACACACTAACAAGTGTTTGAGATTTATTTTAATAATAATAATAATAATAATAATAATAATAATAATAATAATAACTTCTTTTATTTCGTGCATTTTCTTTCAAAAAATCGACAATCGATGCTTACACATAATGGGCGACAATTAAAGATCGTTATCGATTATTGAGTAAGCAGATTTAATTGGAAAAACAACAATGAATAAATTAAAAACTTGTTATAATCATTAAAACGGCGATTTTTTTTCAGAAGAGTATTTAATTAGAATTGACGTGTCACTGTTTTATTTTGTTTACTAGTTATTGAATGTTAACTATTCTATACTTTCATCGGGAAATGATGCCCAGCCTCCCAGGTTATTTCTTCCCATCTTTCGGATGGAGTAAGTTTATTGCTTACTGTCTGATGCTTCCTTGTTGAAAGAGTGCCGACGGGGCTTCTCAGGAATTGTTTTTAAAAGGTCAGACTCCCCATTCCTTTAGGGGCACTAACTTAACTTTTCGGACTTTCCGACCTTCCGACTTGTGTCACATGTTCCTGTAATGGGAAGAAAGTAAATACCTACTAAACAATAATTAATTTTATTTCAATCTGCTCTGGCACCCCTCTTTTTATCGACGTCGCCCACGATGGAATTGACATATAGTAATAAAAATATGTTCAATATTCTTAGTATAGCATGCGTGTCCAAACGGAACTTCATTTCTTTTATTTATTATTTGCTATTCCTGCCTGTTTAATTTATAAATCTCACTATGTCTATCTGTTTCCGTTTTTTTTTTCAAAATGCATCTCCTCCGAAACGCAATTTCACAGAGCGGTATGAGGCGGACCAAATAATTGAATTTTTTTTTTTTTTTGGTGGATTGTTGTTTTATATATATTTTTCCAATAATTTGATTGCATTAATAAGTTAATGGCCAAATAATATCAGGTGTAGAATACGATCTGTACTATTTTTTAGATAGGCTTTTTAAGTTAAATTAATATTTTACGGTATATTTTGTTAAACTGTTAGGTGAAAGTACACTTCAATAGATACCAACGCCCTCCCCTCCAGATATTAAAAATGAGTTTTAAAATAATGACGTAATTATGTTAGTGCGGTCTGTATTCTGGATAAGTACTCAATATCGTAACGATAAACCACTATATCTATGTCTTTATTTATCTCCATTTTTTCGAAGTGCATCTCCTCCGAGACGTAAGGTCTCAGAGCGGTGTAAGTCAGGTCAAATGGTTGCATTTTTGTGCGTTGTTATTTTCTGTTTTTTAGCATGTAAAAATAGCTGCTAAGTAGATAAAATTGAAAAAAAAAACTGGAACATGGTAGGTGTAAATCGACTAAGCGCGTTATTTATATATATGCGTAAATATATACATCTATAAGTTAAAATCGGTTAATTTTTAACTATTTCTTATCCGTCTGACGATAGCTTAAACGATAACGACTAAGGCGGAAGCACTATATGTTTTGTATTCGATTCTAGCTGATGGCATCCAAGTCATATTTATTTTACTTTTCAAATTACTACTATGTATTGGATAAAATATAATGTATAATAATCGACAGAGAATCGGCTCTATAATAATAAATATGACATCTGCATAAATTAAAATATAATATTTAAGCGTATTTTATAAACGCGCCACGCCGAGCGGCTAGCTTGTAGCTAACGTAACGATCAGAAAAAACGAAACGTATAAAACACAAAATATAAAAGGAAAATTAGAAAATATAAAAGAGAAAAAGGGAAGCAACCTGGAGAATTATAAAATGGACGATATTAGTTGAGAAAAATAATGATAAACATGAGATATAGTACACACAATAATAAACATAGATATACACATAATAATAATGTAACCTTGCAGGCCAGTAATAATCAAGCGAAAGTATATTAGAAAAAAGTATGTTGAACAAGTACACGTCATTATTCTGGGGGCCATAACTGCCACGGATTGCTAATGAAAAACATTATTCGTATTATTTGGATTCTTCATTCTACACCCAGAAAAAAATTGCGAATTACTTAGGACTTTTGCTCAGTCATGGCTGACGGAATGAGAGCACGCTAACCATGTGGATTAAATAAAGGGTTACGTTCGAAATCCTGCGCAAATTCTAGAGTTCAATAGATAAAATATACAGGCAACAATAAATACACGGTATACACAAAGTGCTTACAAAGTAGTAAAAGATGTTAAACAACAGTATAAAAAGTAAAAATTAAAAGAAATCTTCGGACATTAATATTTAAAAATGTTAAACGTATATGAAATGTAAAGTCATTAGAAGAATTATTAAAAAGTACATAAATATCCCAATGTGTTTCGTATGCTTTATGTGTATCTGAACAAATAAAGGGTTGGAATCCGAAGAAAAGAGTGGAAAATGAAAAAAATAAATAAATAAAAAAAATAAATAAAAAAACAAAGAAACAAACAAAAAATAAATAAATAAAAAATAAAAATAAATAAAAAAGAAATAAAAAAGAAATAAAAATAAAAATAAAAATAAAAATAAATAACTAAAATAAATAAAAAATAAATAAAAAATAAAAAAGAAATAGAAAGAAAAAAGAAACAAAAAAATAAATAAAAAATAAAGAAAATAAAAAATAAAAAAAAATAAAAAAGAAACAAAAAAGAAATAAAAAAGAAAAAAAAGGAATAAAAAAGAAATAAAAAGACATAAAAAATAAAAAATAAATAAAAAATAAAAAAGAAATAAAAAAGAAATAAAAAACAAAAAACAAACAGAAACAAAAAAATAAATAAAAAGAAATGAAAATAAAATGTTACAGTTAGATCTTTTGCATATAAAAGTATACTCTTGCCTTTAACGTGCACATCAAACACAACTTTAATAATGTTGACCATTTTCGGCGAAAGAAATAAAATTACATCAGAATAGTTTTATGTAAAAACTAGCCTGGGTGCTCGGCGTAGCCCAGATGTTTGGAGATGTGTGTTGAGCAAAAATAAATAAATAAATAAATAAAAGTGGTAGTAGGCAGGCAGGCTGGAACCCGTATCGCGAAGGAGGAAAAGAACGCTGACCCACCCCCTAAAAAAACAAAACAAAAAAAAACAAACAAAAACATGACGTCTTTACTGTTGCGTCCATCGCTAAACCGGAAGTGACGAAAGATTAAATTAAGGCTATTCAATCGAAGGGAGGAGATGACTTTCGGAAATATGGAGACAAAAGGTACCCCTCCTTGTAGAAAAGTGCCCACTTGAGGGTGAAGAAATTAATGTTTTTAGCTAATTTTTCAATATATGTTGTCCGAAGGGTCGAGCTTCAAAACGATATCGATATCGTAAAACTCCGTCGCCTCTGTTCGAAAGTTTTAGGTAAACATACATACATACATACATACATACATTTAAACAGACAGGTGAGATTTATATTATGGACTAATCTGGGTGTGTTAAATAATTAACATTCTTAAAAGTTAATTAGTTATTATAGATCTCTCTGTCTATCTATCTATTTATCTATTTATTCAATGATATTATAAAAATAGTTTATATAACAAAGTAACCTTGAACAGGCGTACGTGACACAGACGATCACGCTAAGAAGACGTGTTTTTTAATTGGTTACGTCACCGGAACTGAGGTCAAGAGGTCGGGAAGTTTATAGTCGAAGAGTTGTAGTTTGATCACGAGAGTCAACAGACGGTCAGGAAGCGAGGCTGGGTAGAACAAGCATGTAGACAAGAAATGCAGACTCTGTGAAGACTATTTGAGACAACTGAAATAAATTTATATTTTTAAAATATAAAGTGTCGTTCTGTGGTTTCGCAAAAGAAGGAAGTACAAATGTTTCAATTGGTCATTTCATGTTTCGTCACGAAGCTCACAGGAAGATAGAAGAACTCTTGAAGAAAGAAAGGTATGAAGCATATATTATTCTTCTTCTACAAAAATGATACCATTAGTAAATATGAACTGTAATATGTACCCGTGTTATAACTCTCTGATACAACATGACACAGTTTATATGTCGATATCATATCCTCTGGCTAAACAACATACATACAATTTATACGTTTATAACGGGTGTTATAAGAACAGTATCTCTAATATCTCTCTCAACACAATATAACTGTTTTAATATGTCCCCACCTCTCATTATGTAATATGACTGTTTTTGGTGCGAGTTCAACTTCTGTAAATACAACAGGTGCCCGGCGTTGCCCGGGTGTTTGGTGGTGTGTGTAAAAAAAAACAAATAAATAAATAAATAAATAATAATAATAATAAAATAAAAATAAATATATAAAAAATTAGTCGTAGGCAGCTTCAAACCCGTACCGCGGAGGAGAAAAAGAACGTGAAAAAATGACATCTTTGCTGTTGCGTCCATCGCCAAATTGGAAGTGGTGAAGGTTTAAATTAAGGCTAGTCAATCGAAAAGAGGAGATGACTTTCGAAAATATCGGCAAAAAAGACCCCTCCTTGTAGAAAAGTGCCCAGTTGAAGGTGAAGGAATTCATTTTTTTTAGCCAATTTTCGATATTTGTCGCCCGAAAGGTCGAGCTTCAAAACGATACGTGAAAATCCGTCGCCTTTGTCGAAAGTTTTAGGTAGACATACATACATACATACATACATTTAAACAGACAGGTGAAATTTATATTTTAAATGGAAACACTGAAAGTGAAACGAAATACGAAACCAGCACGCTACTCAATAAACTTGTTTATTTTAATTATTTTAAACTTATTTTATATTATCCAGAATACGAACCAGAATAATATACCATAAGCACTGACTTTTACTGTGCAAGCATATCTAAAAATAGCACGGTTCGTGTATTGCATGAATACTATTTTAAATTCTAGAATAAAAAGCTGTATTTACACTCCAGTGTACTGTTAAAACTATTAATGTTTTATTTTAAATAAAAAATAATCTTTTGAATAAGCCCAATTTGTATACTGCACGAGTACCTTTAAAATAAATAAACTGTTATTGTTTTGTTTAATTGTTTAATATTGTAAATTATCAATTTCTATTCAATTTCCCATATTGCCCTTTATCACAGCGATTAACCTATTAACAGTTATCCTCGAGTGGCTTCTGGGCTTTTATAAGCGGTGACTCACCCTGTAAAGATATCATTTTTCTGGTCGCAAAGAATATGTTTGTCCTCAAAAGTTACAATTTAAATTTTCTTGTAGCTCAGGGTGAATTATCCTTTAAGACTTTAACGTACGGATGTTTTCATCAATGTAAATCTTATTTTAGATCCATTAAACGTTTGGAGTATTTAGTCTGTTTTAATTTCTTTGTTGGGGGAAAAGTGTTTATGTATGTATTACCTTTATTTTCGATTTTAGGTAATACGAAGATACACTCTAAGAAATGACGAAAATTGTTGTCTAGTGCACGGTGTTGTTAGCATTACAATTGCAATTTAGCGGACATTGTTCACGTTTCCTGCAGTTACAGATGTTTGCTGCTATGTTATATATTAATTGCATTAGTTTTATTGTTGTACGTTCTAATTATATTGTCTAAGATATTATGCATTAATAACTAATGTTGACTGTATGCCTATTAAAATCATATAAAGTGGATTGTTTCTATTAAAACATTCATTAATTAGTTTAAAGAAGGGTTTTTTCTATGTTTGTATCGATCAGTTTACGGAATGGTGGCTTAAACCATATTGATGTTCATTTCCTGTTTATTGTTCTATTCTTCATTTTATTTCTTAGTACTGTATCATATATTTTCATGGAAAACGTTTCGATAGATAAAAATATTCTGGTATTAGCCGCATTACTGTTTAAAGATGGATATAATGTGGTTGGAGTGAACGTTTATGTATGTGAGTTTTTGGTTGCTTTTACAGAAAGGTTTAAAGATGTTATCCGAATGGTTGTAATTTGATATCTAAGAATTTGACTATTTTACCATTACCATATATTTCTATTTTTATTTGTAATTATTACCTAAATGATATTGTTACCTCTTCGGATCTAGAAGAAAAAAATTTACACTCAGACTCGTTTTTCTTGTTTAGTTCTTTCGTCTTTGTCAGCCGTATTACTCGTAATCAATCGTTTTATGCTTTTTTTAAATTTTAATTTTTTTATTCAATTTTCACCCCAAACAAGGCACAGTGCCACTTTGAAGCAGGGGGCTACTATCAGGGACAATTAGAGGGGTAATTATGAAGGGAGATGAGTAGAAAGATGTTTGTTAACATTACACTTGAACTTCTGCATATCATTGCAGTTGGGAAAGCAGAATGCCGGAAGGGAGTTCCAAAGACCTGCAGTTCTGGGGGAAGAAACTATTGGAGTAAAAGGCTTTCTTGCACCTAGGGATGTAAAGGAATGAGACTTACTAGCTTGTCGGGTTTGTCGGGGGTAGTTACGTCGGGGAGGTACAAGCGTTTGCAGTTCGTCAGAGCATTCACCATTAAAGTATTTGTAGAACAGGCAGAGGGATGCAACATCTCGTCGATGGGACAGAGGCTGAAGCCTAGATGACAGTTCAGGACCTATCAGGTTGGCGACTCTCTTTTGCACCCTGTCCAGGAGCGAGAGACAAGCAGCAGATACACTAGCCCAGATGTGACAACAGTACTCCATACATGGGCGAATGGTTGCCTTATAGAGGTATAGGATACTGTCAGGCGTAAGTAGTTAGTAGTAGTAAATCGATACCCATTAACACCTAAAATTTCCTAGGCATGCTCCTGATTATAACTCCTAACCCATAACCAAGCTTCTAAGTAAATACTTACTAGCCATAGTCCTATACACAGACTTAAAGTAATCTATAATGAACAGCAACCATTAATATCTCTTTGTTAAGAGATAGTATTGCAATAATTATTACACAAACTAAACCGTTACTCATTGAAATAAAAACTTCCGGATATTAAGAGAAAGGCGAAGTCATTCTCCTTCGTTGTAGTCTAAAGGTAACTTACTCAAATTGTCTAAAATTCCATGCATTCGTATACAATACTACTTATCCATCCATCTATATTTAACTATACTTACAGAATATGCAATAACCTATATCTATCAGGTATAACTGTACTCCATATCAAATGCTCTCTTGTATCTATACTGAGCATATCTTATCTTTCAGTCTTACTAAATATTCGGTTTGGGCACCAAATCAGAATTTATAATAGCAAGTAAATCATACCCTAACACTTTATCCTAATCCTAAACCTACTAAACCATATCTAACCATATATTCCTAAACCTACTAAACCATATCTAACCATACATTCCTAAACTTACAAAACTATATCTAACCATACATTAACTCGTCTCTCTCAATCCAATACTGTAGCAAATTTAGCTGCTTCCACTGCATGAATTTTTACCTATACCCTCTCCCAGTAAAAATGAAAATGGACAATAGTAATGCCCTTTTTTAACCACGTTTGAGGAGTGAAAATTTTCTGTAGAAGTTAACCTAAATGCCCGATTTTTCAGGAGATATTAACCTAAATAACCAATAAATATTAACTACCCATGCGGGGTCGCAGAAATACCTGGATTAGGACCCAGGCGCGGGGCGAACCCGTAGGTCTTCCCAGGTCATCCGTCTAGGAGAAGGAAAACTCTGAAACTAAACCTAGGGGAGGGAGGCCTCTTCAGTCCTGGACGACAACCTTCCTAGAGCTGGTGACTCAAACAAATCACCGGTTGGCAAACCTAAACTGCTTAAGGAGGAGATAGGCTCTGTCTATCGCCCGGCTTTCATACTCCTTCTTTGCCTATTGGCCAGACGTAGAGGTACTATTACAGGGACTCATCTGAATCACCCAGTTGTTGACCTTGTTTCCTGACTAGGGCAATGGACGCTGCTTTTCCCCGCTCCCGCCACATCCCATCCCCCTAAACTGGACACAGTGGGGTGTTTCAGTACCATATATGTCGGTGCAGTTGGACTGGGCTGGCTTTGCCTAACGGATTGAGGGTACCGGATTGACAGTTCCTGGCTGCTGTTTCCGACTGATAGTACAGGATCTAACTCTTTGGTAGCGCTTAGAGCGGCTGCTCCATCAACAGTTGTAAAATATCGGGATGTTTGTAGTGCCATGTCGCGCATGGAAAGGGACCCTGCACTCATCTCCGGCGGGCTTTCCTGAGGCCACAATCCTGTGGGTGAGGACAGCTGATGGTCTACTTGTATTGCATGTCTGGTATTCTGCACAACTACTTGTCCAGCACCCCCTCACTCACTCACCCTCACTGAAACTTTTAAATAAAATAGAATGAAATGACAGCTCAAGCCAAAGTTACGTTTAAACCAGGACCAAACTCAAAGAAAACCAACCTGCCTCCTCCCCTGCGGCTTGCATTTACTAATATCCGCGGGCTTAGAACTAACTTAGATGATGTTGAGTCATTTCTCCTTGTAAACACCCCGGATATCTTAGCATTAAGTGAAACTAACCTTCACTCCTCCATTCCCTCTAACCACTTTAACATGCCTGGTTATCTCCCACTCTACCGTAAGGACTCGGACAGACATATGCATGGACTTGGAGTCTATATTCGTAACACCCTCCCCCTGACTAGAGAAATAAAACTAAAATCAGAGGACCAGGCCTTTATGTGCTTCTTTGATCTTAATTACAATTTCAGTTTTTTTATGTAATCTGTTGATTTTGGTTTTTAATCTGATTTTCTACGCGGTTTTTGTTAGTCATTTTTTTACATCGTTTGTTTTTATTATTATTATTATTATTATTATTATTATTATTATTATTATTATTATTATTATTATTATTATTATTATTATTGGCTCACATGGAGCTTTAACACAAGTCAACAAACGATCTGATTGGAAACCCGTGGCGTTCTCTGGAAGATGAGTGACAACAAGTCTCTGCAGACGTCCAGCTCTCCCCACCTCCTTCGATAGCATTTGCAAATGAATTTGCATCATTGCAACAACCGCTTACCTTTGATTTCTCGCTGGTAATAGCCATTGGTTTATACTGGAATTTGAGTGGCACTCAGCCTCCACAAGGTCCCAGTTCTCTTTGCGCTTGCCCAGCCGAGGTCTGGCTAGCGCTCTCTCCTCGGTCTTTTAGTCCTTCTTGACCTTTCTCAGCTCTTTGGTATCACTTTTTTTTATTGGGGGGGGGAGCGGTGATGAAATAATGAGGGGGATGTATGATAGGGGTGTAGAACTTGTAGATATGCAGCTTCGGTGTACTTCATTCCCTGTAATGCTTATTCGTTATATTGTCTTCTTGTATTATTCTCCGCATTCAAGGGGTTTCCTTAATATTTCCGTCGTTTTCATTATCGTTAGTCGTTGTACTTTTGCAGTTATTCCTCTGATTCCAATTTCTGACATTCTTTTTTCGAAGTTTTTCGGAATTGTTCCTAGTGCTCCTACTATTATCGGTACTATTTTGATTTTCTTCATCATCCAAATCCCTTTTAACTCTCTGGCTAGCTCTGTGTATTTGCTTCGTTTATCCCTTTTCTTTCATACTTACCCTGTGGTCAGCTGGGACAGCAAAGTCTACGATTTGACAGGATTTTTCTTTCTTGTTAATTCGTTTATCCCTTTTCTTTCATAGTCACCCTGTGGTCAACAGGATTTTCTTTCTTGTTAATTATTACATATGGTCTTCTTACTTGGATGGGGTTGTCCGTCTGTATGTCCATGTCCCATAGGATTTTGTGGTTCTCGTTTTCGAGTGCTGTTGCGGGTTTATGATTGTACCATTTGTCTGTACGCTCAAAATGCAGTCGTTTGAACAATTCCCAGTGCACCCCCATTTGGTCATGCCTGTTTTTGTAATACTTTTGGGCCAGTTTGCCGCATTCGCTTACTATATGGTTTATCGTTTCGTCTCTTTGTCCACAGAGTCTGCATTTGCTGTTTTCTTGTGTTTTATCCATCCTTGCTTTGATATGGTTGGTTCTTATCGAATTATCTTGTCCTGCAGTTATTCAAGATTCAGTTTCTCGGTTTATATGTCCTTTTCGCATCCATGTCCAGGTGTTTCCGTTATTCTCATATTTTGTCATTCTTATGAATCTTCCGTGGAGTTGTTTCTCTTCCCATTTCTCTTTTCTCGTTTTGTTGTTTGTCTCTCTGTTTTCTGTTTTTGTGTTTTTCTTTTATACATTTTTAGGCATTCTATTATCCATGCTGGGGGATCCTGTTGTACGCTTTTTCGTAGTCGATCCATGCCATGGCTAAATTCTTTCTCCTCCTTTTTACCTCCTTTAGGATCTTTTGATCTATATATAACAGATCATGTGTCCCTCTTTTTCCTTTTTGGCATCCTTTTTGCTCCTCGGGGATGAGTCCACGGTTATTCAGGGAGTGGTAGATTTGTTCCCTCAGTTGTGCTGTCAGTATCTTCCACATAGTTGGTAAGCACGTGATTGACCTATAGTTGCTAGGGACGGTTCCTTTCTCTGTGTCCTTCTGTAGCAGTGTGGTTCTACCTTTTGTCATCCAGTCTGGTACGCTTGCTTCCTATATACATCTTCTCAGGTTTTGGGGTAGACTTTCGTGTAAGGTTGTGAATTTTTTGAACCAGTATGCATGTATCCCCTCATGCTCTGGTGCTCTCCAGTTTGCCATTTTTCCTATGGTTTTCTTTAGGGGGTCCTTGATTTCATTCACTGTTTCTTCTTCTATTTGTTGTAACTCTTCTTTCATGTCTTTCAGCCATTCGGCATTTCTATTGTGATCTCGTCGCTCTTCCCATATTTTACTCCAGTAGAGTTTTGTTTCTGTCGGATTTGGTTGTTCTGTTTTTGTTTTTCATCCGTTCACATTTTGGTAGAATTAGCTTTCATTAGTTTCAAATGTCCTGTTTTGTTTGCATTGTTCAGATTTATATCTATTTCGTCTCAATCTCGCTTCTTTTGCTTTTATTTTTTGGTCCAGTTCTTCAGGTTTCTTGTTTAGCCTCTCCCTGTCAGTTACATTTCCAATATTCCGTTTTCTCCACATTGCTTTCTTCCTGTTGACTTCTTTTTTATGTTTGTGTATTTGGATTTCTAGTCTTATTTCCCATCCAGGTTTTGTCGGTCCGCTTGACCCCCGGTGGTTTTTCTGATTTGAGATTCATACTTACCATTTTGGCGCCTGCGTAAATTATGTTGTTTAAGTCTGTGATTGTATTTGTTGAGATATGTGGGAGGAGTTTGTTAACCTTCCCTGTTTCTGTTTTTAATTTCTTCTGCTCTTGGTTTCTTAACGATGGGATCTTTGTTTTTTCCTCGTTCATCAGCTGTATTATTTTATTTATTTCATTTGCTTCATTCTCTGTTAGTTCTGTTTCATTGTTCTGTTTCATTAGTTCTGTTTCATTGTTCTCGGTTTCCACGTTTGTAGACTTCGTTCTTTGTTGGTCCCCGGCCTTTGGTGTTTTTACGTGCGGTTCCGTTGGAGGATGCTTCTTGTTCAGTTTCATCATTTATTTTTCGCTGTGTTTCTGTTAGTTCTAGTTTAGAGAGCCAACCTTCATTGAGTATCAGTCTTGCTTGGTCCGCAATTCTTTGTTCTGTCATATGGAAGTCACTGGGTAGGTCCCATAGTTCTTTCATTCGTTTCCGATAACCTCCATATCTATATTTAGGATGACTTTTATAATAGCATTCCATTACGAGTCTATTCTCTTTTGTTGTCCATTTCTTTCTTTGTTTTTTTTTCCTTTTGATTGTTATCATGGTTGTGCTGTGTTTGTTCGGTATCATTTTGTTCCCTGAAATTAGAGGTTATACTTACCTGTTCAGCGTCCATGTTATTTGAGTTTCTGAAACTAGAAAGTTGGCCAAATTATTATTATTATTATTATTATTATTATTATTATTATTATTATTATTATTATTTGTACACACTAGGAGCTCTCACACAGACCATCATCAGAGATTATTCACTGATAATAACCGGTGGTGTTTTCTAGCGTCTCCCACATTTCTAGTACTATCCACTTTTTTTTCGGTAAAATTTTCAAATGACTGCGTTATCGCATCAGTCGCTTACCATTGATTTACAGCTAGCAACGAACATTGGTATTCACTCGAATTTGGATGGCAATAGGCCTTCCCAAGGTTCCCGTACTATTCGCACTCATCATCCAGTGAGAGATCTGGTAGGCGCTTTTTTCTCCTCTGTTTTAATGCGTGGTGTCTTTTTCCAAAATTATTTATTTACTGGGGAAGCATTTATAAGATTTCTTGCAGCAGTTTCCTTGGGTTCATCTGGTGTTCCTTACATGCGTATGTTTTACTTCTACTGCACTTTCCATGTGAGGGTTTGTAATTTGTCTGGGCTAGTTTCTGTATTTCAATATTTTCCTGAAATTTTTATCATTACCTTATATATATATATATATATATATATATATATATATATATATATATATATATATATATATATATATATATATATATATATATAATCTCACTCTTTCCATTGATTATTATTGGCTCACATGGAGCTTTCACATAAATTATCAAAGATCTGATTGAAAAACCTGTGGTCTCCCCAGACGTCCAGCACTCTCCACCTCCTTCGATAGCATTTGCAAATAAATTTGCGTTATCGCTAGCAGCGGCCATTGGTTTGTACAGGAATTTGAGTGGCACTAAGCTTCCCCAAGGCCCCAGTTCTCTTCGCGCTTGTCAAACAGAGGTCTGGCCAGCGCTCTCTTATCAGTCTTTCCATCCTCTTTGACCCTTCTCAGCTATTTGGTATCACACTTTTTTTTTGGCTGGGGGATGGTGATGGGACAATGGGAGGGGATGTGTGATGGGAATGTAGAACTTGTTGATGTGCTGCTTCAGTGTTCTTCATTCCCTGTAATGCTTCTTCATGTTTTGCCTCTGCAGCACTTTGTCTGGCTCACGCATGTGGTTCATGTGTATTATTCTCCGCATTCAAGGGGTTTCCTTAAGATTTCAGCCGTTTTCATTATCGTTAGTCGTTGTATCTTTGTAGCCATTCCTCTGATTCCAATTTCTCCCATTCTTTTTAAAAAGTTTTCGGAATTGTTCCTAGTGCTCCTATTATTATTATTATTATTATTATTATTATTGGTTAAAAGTACTGAAGCTTTTGTTTGTGCAACACAAGAGCAGGCATTAGGAACACGATTTTTCAAAAAAGTGGTTGTAGAGGAGGAAGTTGCTGCAGAGTGCCGGATTTGTGGTAAGACCTCAGAGTCAATTGCGCACCTTGCAGCAGGGTGTAGTGGACTAGCCCAGAGAGAATACCGCAACAGACATGATCGCATGGGACTCCGGATATATTGGGAGGTGTGTAAGAGGGTTGGGGTGAAGTGTGCTAGAAAATGGTTTGAAGAGGTGCCTGATGAAGTGAGAACGAGTGAGCATGGCAAGGTAGAGGTATGATGGGACAAAAGTGTCATAACGACCAAGCAATTGGAACATAATCGTCAGGATTTGATTGTCATTGACAAAGTCTAAAAAAAAAAAAAAAATCTGGCAGATTGTAGACTTTTCAGTACCCTGGGGCAGGAATGTGAGAGAGAATAAGAACGAGAATTATGCTCCATTAGCCTTGGAGATAAGGCGTATACACGAGGTTAAAACACAAATAATCCCGGTCGTAGTTGGTACACTAAGAGTAGTATCAAGTCGTCTGGAAGGACAATTGAAAAAAAAAAGACCCCAAAAAAACTACAAATCCCCGATATTTTAGGTGGCCTTCAGACCTCTGCAATTGTAGGTACCACCAACATCCTTAGGAAAACCCTTGATCTTTGAAGCTCCTGATTTGATTTCAGTTTTCTTGATTTTAAATGGCGTTTCCCTATCTTTGTCTTATTTCTGTTGCAGTTTCAAGAGTTTTCCTTACTATTTCAGCCGTTTTCATTATTGCCATCCGTCAGTCACTCTCCCGATTCCAATTTCTCTCATTCTTTCTTGGAATTTTTTTGTTATTTCCCTAGCGCTCCTACCATTAGTGGTGCTACCTTGACTTCCTGCGCGTTTCATATGCTTTTCAGTTTTCGGATAGTTCCGTATATTTGCTTCGCTTCTCCGTCTCCTTGGTCTTCACTTGGTGATCTGCTGAAACGGCGAAATCTACGATATGGCAGGACATTTCCTTTTTGTTAACTATTATGGCATCTGGTCTCTTTGCTTGGAAGAATTTGTCTGTACGTCCATGTACGATAACATTTGATGATTTCCGCTTTCAAGTATTGTTACCGCTTTTTACCTGTATCATTTGTTTGAGTGTTTAAGGTGTAGTTGTTTACATAGTTCATAGTGTACTTCCTTCCCCACCTTATCATGTATATTCTTATATTCTTTTGGGGGCAGTTTGCCGCATTCACTTATGTGGTTTATCATTTCATCTTTGTCCACAGAGTCTGAATTTTCTGTTTTATTGTCTTGTCGATTTTATCTTTGATATAGTTGGTTCTAATCGAACTATTATGTGCAACTGTTATTAGAGATTTAAATGTTCTTTTCGCAGCCATATCAAAGTGTTTTCGTAAGTCTCATCTTTTGTCATTCTTATGGATCGTCCGTGTGTCTGTTTTTCTTCTCATTTATTTTTTCTCGTCTGATTCCTTGCCTCTCTGTTCTCTGCCTTGATAATTTTACGGTGTCTCTTGGTGTAGTGATTAGCCTTTCTGTGTTCAGCGTTATATATTTTTCTAATATTTTTATGTCATTCACACAGTCGTCTTGTTAAATAGCCGGTTGGAGTGTATATGTACTTCATGTATATATGACGTGTTTATAACGCGTGTATAAATGAATTTACTGTTGACGCGTCATCTATTTGTGTTCATATATTTCGTGTGATCGTCTCTAGTTATGTGCATATTTATAACAGTTTATTTTGTGTATGTGTGCGTTTTCACATATAATAACAAAAAGGAAAGAATGATACAATTCTATGGGGTGTACATCGGAGAATAGGAAAACATATCTTCTATCTGGTTGATCTTGCGTTGACGGATCCTTGCATAAAAAACTGCAATATGAGGATTCTTACAACAGAAATCTTGCTTGTATTTACAGCCTTTATTTTCCGATGCTTCCCCATTGGAAAAACCACGTTATCAACCCTTCACTTGCTTGGGGCATCTTTATTCGTTGACCGTCTCTCTCGACCTTTGATTTCGAACTCCCCGTTACAGACTAAACTAACTTCCTTCTGTAAATCTAAAATTTATTACGTCATCAACTCCACATGACTAAGACAGAGATCGGTTGATCTACCTTCGTCACGTATTTTGCTTATGTTCTAACATTCTTAATGCTAGCATATATATCAGAATGGCATTTCATCCATCAAGTTACATTCCCAGAAACTTTTTCATGTAAATATTCTTATTCTTCTAAAACATAACTTTTCACATCGATAACATTTTTCTATTTAGACACTAATAATCATCATAGCCAACTATCTGCAAGACTAACCGGTATTTTCCGGGATGCTAATAACGTAATACTCTTGTTCTTTTTCACGTAAATTTGGTCAGCACTATCCTTTGGATGTAATGCGCTGTGTATGGTCATGAGTTTCTGGGTCAATTCTTCTTTGGACCATCTATGAACGGTCAAGCATATCTTACTAGTGATACTGCCCATTTGTTGATACATTTATTAGATCCGTATTATATAGTTTTGTTTTTAAGAGTTTTCTTGTTCTTATGTATTCCTTTTCAAGTTGGTATTTCATTTCTATTGATTTGATAATGTCTACTTCGAAAACTCCTAAATATTTATAGGTATCATGTTCACCTAGTGTTCTCGTCTCCCGTTGGTTGAGTAGTGCCATACCTTCCGCTGCCTCGAGTTATCCTTTTCCTATAGCTAACAGTGCGCACTTTTCCATTCCGAATTTTATTCGGATATCCTGGCTGAACATTCAGATTGTTTTTAGTTGTCTCTAGTTCCCCCTCTTTTTTTTTGTAAAAATTTCACGTCGTTCATATATATTACATGGTTCATTCTTTATTAGTTAACTTGTACCCGGCTTGAGACTTCCGAAGTATATTGTTGTGGCATCATGGCAATGATGAACAGTAGTAGTGATAGTGAATCTCCTGGGAATTTTGGATTTTTATCAGTCATGTATTGCCGTTCAACTGCTATTCTAAGTCTAACTGTTCGCATTGCTTTTACAAGCAAATTGATAATATTATCAAGTATTTTGTACAATCTCAAGCGTTCTATTATTCATGCTTGAGGGACCATGTCGTATGCCTTATTGCAATCCTCCTATTACTCAAGGAGTGATAATTTTTTTCCTCTTAGTTGTTCTGTTAAAATTTTCCTCATGGTCGGTAAGCAAGTTATAGACATGAGGGCGGTTACCTTTCCCTGTCGTTTTGTATTAGTGTACTTCCACCTTTGGTCATCCATTCTAGAACGTCTGTTTCGTGGATACATCTGCTCATCTTCCGAATTAGTATTTCGTGTAGTGCTGTTAACTTTTAAACCAATATGCGTGTATTCCAACGTGACCTAGTACTCTCCAGTTTGCCATTAATCCTAGGGTGGTCTTGAGGGTTTCCTTGGTGATTTCATTCTCTGTCCCTTTTTCAATTTGCTGTGACCCTTCTTTCATGTCTTTAAGCCATTCCGCATTTCTATTATGATCCTGCCGCTCTTCCCATATCTAACACTCTAGATGCGTTTTATTTCTTTTCCTCCGTTCACATTTTGATAAAACTGGTTTATTATTATTATTATTATTATTATTATTATTATTATTATTATTATTATTATTATTATAAGAAGGACCTGTGGAAATTCCACAGGGGACTCATTCATATGTAATATATTGATGTTGTCATTCTGTTGGTGCTCAGTGAAATGGAGATGCTCTGATATTATTGTAGCTTTTTTTGTTAAAATTTCAAAAGTATTTATCTAAGCTAGCAGGAATGCCCGATAAAGACCGGTGGTAAAGTACGCTTAAATATGATATTTTAATTCTTGCAGATTTCGTATACATTATTGTAGAGTTAATGGTCTATCGATTTTTATATGTCATAAAGTTGCGATTTCAAAAATATAAAAAAATACATCCATATGACTCACGAAAAAAATATATGTATATAAACTTGAGTTCTTTCAGCCATAATCGAAATCGAAACCAAAACTTATGAAGAATTTTTGGTAAGATTATTTATGATAAAAAAAATAGATGATTTAAGTGCCATCAGCTATAGTCGAAACCGAAACCAAAACTTATGAAGAATTCTCGGTAAAATTATTTATGACAAGAAATAGAAGAACATAACAATTAAACGACCCGGATGTAAGCATGACACACAAAAGAACACACATGCTATCGTATTCATATATAGATTATTCACTCACTCATTAGGAGTTCTCACACGGGTCATCACCTAAGATCGCTCGCTGAAAATAGCCTTTGGTGTTCCCTGAAGATTGAGTGAAAACAACCTTTCCAGATTTGTAGTGCTTCCCAGCTCTTCCGATAACTAACGCAGGTGACTTAATGTTATCGAAACAGCTGCTTAGCATTTGGCATCAGTCATTGGTATTCGCTGGGGGTTAGGTGACAGTAAGCCTCCCCAAAGCACTAGTCCTTTCTACACTCTTTCAGTGGTCTGGCTAGTGCTCTCCCACTTCGAACCTTTCACGTCTCTTTCACAGGGCACCATCCCATGTAGACATCACAATTTTTAGCGGGGCAGGGTGGGTAATAGTTTAAGGCTCCGGTTTCTTGATTCTCTGCGGTCATGTTATTTTTGTTTTGTTTTATTTCTATTACAGCATTCAAACTAGGAGTTAATGTTCGCAATTTATGTGAGTTTCGCCGTTCTAGAGGTTTTCTTGGGATTTCAGCTGTTTTAATTGTTGCTATCCGTTGTATCCTCTCAGCCTTCCCTATTATTATTATCATCATTATTTTATTATTATTATTATTATTATTATTATTATTATTATTATTATTATTATTATTATTATTTTATTATTATTAGTAGTAGTTGTAGTAGTAGTAATGGTAATAAGTAGTAGTACTACCAGCAGCAGTAGTAGCACTCATAATAATCGCTTATGTCGGTTTGTTTCCGTAATGGAGGATTTTCCATAGGATTTTAGCTGTTTTTATCATTGCCGTTCACTGTAAACTCCCTTTAATTTCAATTTCTCTAACCCTAACCCTAACCCTAACCCTAACCCTTTAATTTCAATTTCTCTTTGTCTTTTTTTTCAGTTTTCTTTTGGGGACTGTTTCTAGTGCTCCTATAATTACTGGTATTATATCGACTTTTTTCTTGTTCCATATTATTATTATTGTTATTATTATTGTTATTATTATTATTATTATTATTATTATTGTTGTTATTATTATTATTATTATTATTATTAGTAGTAGTAGTCATAATAATCGTTGATATGGTGACTTTGCTTTGAGTGAGTTGATTGAATGAATTCAATATTTCTATTCTCCTGTTTTCCTTATACTTTGTGTTTCTTTCCCAACTCCTCCCTCTGCCATTGTTCGCATCATGTGCATAATGTGTGGACAATTAATTATTTATGTTACATGAATGTAAAAAGATTAAAACTGATGTCGCTAAAATGGCAAACCATTGTTTAATTCAATAGCACTTGCAGGCCAATTGTTGTCGCTAGCACGACGAATGATAATGTGTAATAATGGAATAGAGAAGGAAAAGAGAAAACATCACAAAAAGATGTTCACCCATTCCGTGCGCCATCGGAAAACTGAATCGGAAAGAAATCGGTACGAGAAAGAGGAGGATGAAGAAAATTACGAAAAGGAAGGATGAATTGGGATGAGCAAAGTTTAATACAGACAAAGGCAAAAGCGATGACTAAGTAGAGGAACAAGTCCAGAAAAAACCCCAAGGCTGGAACGAATTAGGTATTATGAAGACAGAGACACACAAATGCGGTCATCAGTCCATGTAACTCCCTGTGTCGAAATAAACACACACACACACACACACACACACACACACACACACACACACACACACACACACACACACACACACACACGCACACACACACACACACACACACATATATATAATTTTTTGTAGTCATCCACATACCGTACTATTTCGTTGTATCAAAACTCATTAGTGCGGCTAAGCTAGCGCCCCTCCCAAGCCGAGGATTGAACCTAGAACCATCGCGTTGACAGTCGGCAGTTCTACACATCGGCGGCCGTAAATAAACTCCACAAATGTCTATTTTAAACAAACACTCGCCCACTACTTTTACAGTGATCAAACCGTTTTTTACAAACAAACAGCGAACGTTGCATTTAATAAAATAATTGTTTATATATATAGTCTTTGAAGTTTTCAACCTTTAAAACTATACAAGAAATATTTTTTTATCATTCGTTAGAAAACCATCTAGTCACTAAGTTATTTAACCACCTGCAATCACTGCATCAACTCGCTCTCGAATTTACTATAGTACCAATAATTTATTTTTCAAGGGATCATCAGTTGTTTACCATGAAACACTGTTTCGGGGATTTAAAAACAAAACAGTATATTACATCATGACTCCCCAGCAGTGTTGATCAAACACCACCACCCTTATTCTTAGGAAGAAGACATGTTACAAACATTTGATCCAATTTCCTATTCTTAATTGCAGTTACTAACCTTTTCATTCTATAAAAATGAATTTCTTACCTGTGCGATTCAGCAATTTCCACATTTAAACTGGATATATTTTTTAATTTATCAGTCTTGTATTTATAAGATTACGGATTAATCCATTAAACTACTTATCACCCCCACTATAATTAGTATTTAGTATATTTACATTCCTATTTCTTTAAAATTAG
This sequence comes from Euprymna scolopes, assembly GCF_053919585.1. Taxonomy (NCBI): domain Eukaryota; kingdom Metazoa; phylum Mollusca; class Cephalopoda; order Sepiida; family Sepiolidae; genus Euprymna; species Euprymna scolopes. Next base: position 28,332,363 of record NC_136486.1, read on the forward strand.
ATATATAAAGGTTAAAAGTATTTTTACATATATACATTTTTTTTTAATTTTTATTATTATTATTATTATTATTATTATTATTATTATTATTATTATAATTTTATTATATGTAATTATAAGACATTTTATACATTGCTAATATAGTTTTGGATTTCCTTTATTAATATAGTCTGATTAATCTTAAACGATTCAAAAGCATCAGGATATCGAACAAATGCTTTATTTAACTGTTTAAATATTTTATTTTTATCCCCACCTTGTTTTATCATCCTTATTACTAAGTTAGAAACTGGTGGTATAAAATCTGTTAATTTTAAAGTAGCGCGAGCTATTCTCAGAAACTCTGACATAATGGTTCCATAAAACATAAAAACAGGGCAGGTGCTATCTTTATGCGGCATACGTACTATTTTAAAGGGGAAGGCGTTTCTTTTATCAAATATTTTATAAAGTAAATCCCATCCTCAATTTTTATATCTAAATCCAAAAATGTAGCCTGTTGTCCTCTATGTTCACAATTCAATTTTAATTCGTTTGGATGCATAAGATGTTTATTTTTTTCGAATTCATCATTATCGTTTATACATATAAGATCATCTATAAATCTCCCACACCCATGAAAGTTATATGTTTTAGATATATCAGTTTTTAATAGTGATGACATATATATATATATACTCGAGTCTATGTAAATACAAATTTGCCCAATATATATATATATATATATATATATATATATATATATATATATATATATATATATATATATATAAACAAATATCAACAATTATTTTATTAAATGATTTTTAACTAAATAATTAAAAAAATAATTGTCAATATTAAATAAAAATGTGCTTCTCTCATAATTTTTATACCTACATACACTAGTGTTTCATGCTTAAGAAATCAGCAGTGTAGGAAGTTATAACTACTGCTGGTCGGAAGATTCGAATCCAGTCACAAAGTCAGACTTAACTTCGTAGGATAGCATCTTTCTCTCAGGTCACCGACAATTCCCAGAAAAATTGAAGAAAATTAATTATAAATGCCAGGTTCTCAGGCATTCATAGTAAACATACAGGAAGAATATTGAAATCAGAATTTTTCGGCGAGCATAGTGCTCTCGTCAGGATAGAAACAGTTTGTGTTTTTTTTCTTTTTTCCATCGCACGGTGTTACTGGAAAATCGTGCGGTTTTGTTCAACAGTGATATATATATATATATATATATATATATATATATATATATATATATATATATATATATATATATATATATACTAGCGGGGGTACCCGGCGTTGCCCGAGTGTTTGTTTCCGGGACGGGGGGGGGAGTTTTAAAAAATATTATGGTAGGTAAGTAGGAAGGATCAAACCCGGAGTCATGAGTAAAAGTAGGAAAATAAAGTGTGAAAAAAAAACAAAAACATCTGCAACGTTAACAGTTCGGCCACCAAGAAAAGTCCATTCCAGTTGTTTAGGAAAAAAAAACAAAAAAAAACGACTACGGTAGGTCGGCGCGAACGTGAAAATATAATGTGAATTGTCCAGCACGCTAACCACTAAGCCACAGAGCACTGCAGCATAGTTTAGTGATTTTAAATAACTTCACATGAAAGAACTACGAAGCCAAACCGGTGTTCTCTTCTCAACTGTTCCTTGTGAACGATCCCCAAACGGTGTATAGTGGTGGCAGGGGGAGGAGGAATTTATTAGAGAGAAAATATTTTACCACTTCCAATGTATCTTAACCGATTTTGGCTGTGACTTCTCAGCAGAAAAAGTATAGAAATCTAAGATTATCGAGGAATTTGAGAAATAATAAGCCTATAACACACCTCAGATATTGTTCTGCCGTTTGTGCATATTATATTTGCATGAAATATCTTGATTTTTAATCCTATTAATGTCAAAATCAGACGGGAAAAATGAGTTCATTTTATATATATATATATAATTATTTCCACAGCCAAACAACGTCGCAGCCTACAAGAACAATGACAGGCAACAAACCGGAAGTACAGGACTCAAGTTTCGCCCTCATTTGGGCTCATCGGTTAGATACATCCGAACCCGGAATTCGAAACCCGAGCCTCTTGCATGCTAGGTAAGCACTCTGCCAAATAAGCAAACGCCTTGCACACAAGAAATTCTATTAACTGACACAGATTAAGCAAACCGCGGGGAAATCCGACTGTAGAATGGACCTACTTCATCTTAACAAGAGACGCGTTCATTCAACCAGCTAATAACCCCAAGCCGATGCCTCACAAGTAGGAATTTTCAAATATATATATATATATATATATATATATATATATATATATATATATATATATATATATATATATATATATTTCTGTTTCCTTATGGATTACCATTGGATTTACAACGGACCCATTTCGCATTTTTCCTGTACTGAATCTTACCGTCTTTCTTGGATTTTTACCACATCCTTTTTCTCTCTTTTTTCTGTTTCTTGCTTTCTCAATCGCTTTCAATCCCTTCAAACTGTCTCAAATTGTTAAATGACTTTTTTTTCTTGCGCAAATATGATAAACTTCATATTAATTGTTTGCTGTGATGCATTAACCTGTAAAATTTATTGTACATTTCGCAAACCTCTTCCCTCTGATGAGAAAAATTGCATTCTTCTAAACTCCATAGAATAAGGTTTTTCTTGTTTTATTTGTACTCCTTGTCGAATAATCAAAATTTCATATACCTTTCTTACAGGTTTATAAAGCCTTTTTTGAAAATTTGAATAAATTTTCAATTCACCCCAAATTAAGCAAATTGACACTGAGATCGAAAGGGGCCACTGCAATATATATAATGCAATATTGTGTTTTTAGTAGAAAAAAATCACCAGAGTGCTCAATTACCTGTGTAAATGCATATATTATTTTTATTTCAATGAAAACTGTACATTGATCAACCATCGATTCTTTCCGTTTCATAGAAACGCATGAACCTCAGACCGCAGTATGAGGTATCGATGAATGATTAAACTAACTGATTGTTTTTTGAAATAATATATATTCGTTCCCAACTCCGAGTCGAGTTATCTAGTTCAGGTAATGACAGTTTATTCTCCAGCGTAAAGCATTACTCTTTGTAATTAAAATAGAGTTCTCTTGGCAATAGACAGTGCGATCCGTCTAGTCGAGCTTTGGAGACAGTGTTTTATACAAACTGTGTTATTCTTGGTAGTAATTAAGACTTAAATTAATAAATGACTATTCCGAGAATTCTGAGAATCATATTGTCTCTTTAAATTAACACAACTGCCATTTATGTTTATTTATTCTGGCAGAATCGGGTAAGTCAAAAGTGAAGGCCGATACTCACTGTCTAATTTTCTTCTTTTTTTTTTTTAAATTAAAGTTTTGCTCAGTCAAGTTGTGGGTTCACTTCCTTTTATTTCCCTCAAAATGTCACATTCATATTTTTAAATATTATTTTATTTCATCTGAACTTATGCATGTACCACTAGCCTCTCCCTCTTAGACAGGGTAGAAAAAAGTCTCCCGCCTAATATCAACCAAATTTCAACCTCTGTCTCATCACCGCAATGTTGCACCTCTATCCCTGTTTTATAAGTATTTTAATGGAATATGCTCTGACGAACTCGTTGCACTTGTCCACCTCTCTCGACGTAAATACCACTGACTAAATCGACAAGTACAAAAATTCCACTCCTTCACCCTAGTCCTTAGATGCCGGAAAGCGTTTTATTCTAATTATTTCTTCCCTTAAACTGCCAAGCTTTGGAATTCCGTCTCAGTCTCCTGCTTAGCTGACTGTACTAACATGCTGAAGGTAAAGTGTAATATGACCAGACATCTTGCTGTTCAACTCCCTACATAGTGTTCTTGTAGACATTTTCCCAAAAATTTATTAAGTACTTGCTTGTTAGGTTAAAATATATAGAACACTAATTCATCCAGTATTTTTGTTTAAAAAGTAAAATTTTACCCGTGAAATTTCTCGACGGTCATTTTTGGCCGTCTTAATGCTTAGGACATAATTCAAACTTTAATTTACGCAAGGAAAAATTTCACAAATCCCCCCTCCTCATGTTATGAATGGTTTTTCAAATTTGCACGAGGATGATTTTTTTAAACAAAAATACTGGATGAATTTGCATAACTTTTGATATACCTCCTACATTCTTGCAAATAAGCATAATAATAATAACAGCGACTAAACATCTTTGTATGCTTGGCAGTCAAACGAGACACATACCTTCTTCATAGTCGCAACACATCGGACAAAAAGACACATGCCTTTTTTCTGAGACGCAACACTTTGACGTATCCTTCTTTGACGTGCTACTGAAAATGTAAACCATTTCTACTCCTAAACCTATGAAAACCAAATTATATTTCACATATAACATTTATTTTCATGGTTGCTACTTCTTTCTGTTTCTCTTTAGTAATTACAAATCTATAACTTCCCAGCCTAATGATTCCCAGTTGACAACTCCCTCTATAATCGAACCTCTCTGTGGACGGATTAACTCTCAGACAAAAAACAAACAAACAAACAAACAAACAAACAAACAAACAAACAACAACAACAACAACACTGCCAATATATGAAAACCCTTTCTTTGTTAGTTCGACTGACGTCACATAACTAGGTCAGTCTATATTCCAGGTCATCCTTGTTTTGTCTTGATAACTATTATCGTTGTTTATGTTATTAAAATTCCAAAATTATTATATAAATATTTAATATAAAGATTTTATTATTCTAAAATACCTAATCTGTTTCAGTGACGTTCCTTTTTTGTTAGTGAAACATTTTCTGTTCAATATATTGACAATCACAACAACTTTCACTTCAATTAGGTAACCCAGCGTTTTCCGGGATAATAATATACAACAGCAAGTACATGCTAATGCTTTTGTGCAATAATTATTTGTTTTTATATTGGGTTGATGGAGGCTTCCATTCTAGGGCAATTGCTCTTGACATATCAATAGGGTATGGCATAAAGGTCTACTACACGAGATCTTCAGCCACGGTATACCTGGAAATGTCCACAATCATGAGTACATTCCTCTCAAGGATCTTATGTTATATCCTATCAAAGACCTTTGATAGAGTATGGCATAAGGTCTACTCCACAAAACCTCCAGCTACGGTATAGCTGGAAATGTCCACAATCATGAGTACATTCCTCTCAAGGATCTTATGTCATATCCTATCAAAGGCCTTTGATACCTGAAAATGTCTTCTCAATTATTAAATAATTTCTCTCTGATAGGTTCATGAAAGTAGTGATTGATGGGCAGAAATCAGAAGCTCTCAGTATTAATGCTGGAGTCTCTCAGGGGTCCATCCTGGGCCCAACTCTCTTTCTGATCTACATCAATGATCTTCCAAATCACATCCTTAGATCATTCGTAGGCATTTATGCTGACGACACTACCATCTATGGCGGCACATCAAAGGCCGTAAAGTTCTCTCTGATTCTCTCTTCTTTGTGGTAGAATGGGGAAAGAGGTGGATGGTTACGTTCAATGCAACTAAAAGCAAGCTTCTATATTTACATCACCAACGCTCTGATCCCCATCTGGCATCAATTGAAATGAATAACTCTCGTGTTGGCGAGGCTCCATGTTTTGACAAGCTTCTGGGCTTGACCATTACTCCTGATCTGAAATGGAACACATACATCAAATCCATTGCCAAGGTAGCTGGAAAAATGATGGGATCCTTCTATCGATCCAGTAGACATCTCACTGCTCATGTAATTCTCTACCTACATAAGAGCCAGGTATGTCCAAGGATGGAATACTATTGCCACATCTGGGCAGGAGCTGCTAGGAAGACTTTATCCTGCCTTGACAGAGTTCAAAATAAACTTCGTAACCTAGTAGGGATGCCTTTTTTTCCCTTCCTTGCAGCCTCTTTCTCACAGAAGAGACGTTGGGAGCTTGTCTCACCTTTATCGTTATTTTCATGGCAAGTGCTCGTCTGAGCTCCAATCTATGCCCCCCGTCTTTCTAGTCTGACTTTAACAAGAAACACTCGTCTAGCTGAAAACACTATCAATAATTTCCCCCACTCTTTATCGGCGCATAAACCTAAACGTAGATTCCATGAATAAAGCTTCTTTCTTAGAACTGCACGCCTGTGGAACTCTCTTCCGTTTGACTGCTTTCCAACTGACTACAATATGGTCGTCTTCAAGTCCAACATAAACAACTTCTGGATGAGCCATTCCCCTTAAGTAATCCAATTTACCAAATTTCAACTTGTAACGATTACTACGCTATTGTTCCATTGACTACTGTACACTCTTTAACCTTTATCCTCGAGTGGCATCTGGATCTTGATAATGGTGACTCCTATGTAAAAATATCTTCAAAATGCTACTACTAAGTCATGGAATTAAATAATAGGTACTTATGCAGTATAAGGATCGTCGGAAACGTGATATTTTTTCACGCAAACGCCACACAATTTTTACAATAAAAATGTATTATTTCTGTGAGCAGGAGGCTAATTTAATGAAAAATTAATTGAAAAATGGAAACAATATTCATGAATAATTATTGGACAAGTTTTACTAAATTTTAGAAAATCAAAATACAAACCAAGGAAAACATTCGTTGTAAGGTACGTTTCATGAAGAAATATTTTTTTTTGAATAACAAATAACTGATAGCAAACAGCGAATTATTTCGATTTTTAAACGATTTCTGTTCTTCATTTTATGATTTTTTACGATTTTTTTTGTTCAAATGAAGATAAATATTTATTTATTTATTTTTTTGAATTTTTAAAAAAATAATAAGCAAATGTTTTCTTTATGATTTCTTTGTATTAGGGATAAGGCGACCAGCATTTCGGCACCCCCCGGAATTTTCCGTAAACCGTCCGGACGATTCCGACGATGGCACGGTTCTTATAATACATAAGTAACCGCTGTAATTCGATGCTCGGGACATCTCTCCATAGTTCAACCAAAATGGATGTGATTCCTGAATTGAATGGTGGAAACAGTTTTAGCTTACCCAATTACTGCCATAAAGAGTTTGTCTCTGCCTGGCGTGTAGAATCTCGTTCCGTATGCAGAATAATGACTGCGCTATCGTTGGTAGTGTCCGGACGGTTTACGGAAAACGCCGAGAGGTGTTCAATGAGGCGTATATTATTTCTATCAGTACGAATATAATTAAATGAAAAATTAATTGAAAATATTTTTTTCGAATAAAAGTATTTTATTTCTGTTAACACGAAGATAATAAAATGAGAAAAAAAAAGAAAAAAAATTGTTTTGTTACGAAGAATAAACAATGGATAATTATTGAAAGCTTTTTACGGAACTTTAAAAAGAAATTAAAATTCAAATAAAATCAAATCATTTTTTTAATGTAAATTTCATAAATAAATGTTTAGCAAACATTAAAAAAAATTTTTTTATACAATTTATTATTTTTAAAAAATAATATTTAATGTTGTTTTTTTTTGTACAAATCCAAATAATATTTAGTTTGTTTTTATGATAAAAACCAATAATAAACAAAAGTTTTCTTTATTTTATTGGCTTAGCATTTCAATACCTTCCGGTGTTTTCTGGAAATCGCCTGGACAATTTCAAATGGAACATTAATTCATGGGCTAGCTTGTTCTCGTTCCGTCAGCCATAACCTTGTAAAAGTCTGAAGTAATTCGGAATTACATTCTTAGTATTGCTTGCATTGAGAATTATCAGCAAGCACATAAAAGGCTAACTGTAACCAGTTTTAAGTGAGTCTTCTGGATGGTGAAGGTTCAATTCCTAGTGCAGTCGATACTAAGAATACAATTATGAATTACTTAAGATGTCTACACAGTCATGGCTGACGGAAAAAGAGCAAGCTACCCTTGTAGAGCGAATAAAGGGGTTCGTTCAAAATTTTGCACAGAATCGATAGAAAGATTTTCAAGTTCAACAGACGTACCCGAAGAAGGTCGGAGGTTAAATCGGCCGAAACGTTATGAGAATAACACCCAAAACGGGAACTGTAGTTCGAATAATCCAATTAATTCTAATCATAGTCAATACAGACTGCAACTTTTATTTCACACGTGGCGGCGAGCTAAAGAAATCAAAGAAGTCTTTCTTTCCCTCTTCACCATAAGTTCATAAAGAAGTAAGAAACACTCGAGCATTAACGTTTTTGAATTTTTGAGATGAGGATTGATTATTCGTATTATTTGGATTCCTCAGACTACTATTCTCATGTTGAGTGTCATTTACACGACGTTTCAGATGTGATTTTCATAACGTTTCGGTTGATGTAACCTCCGACCTTCTTCAGATGTATCATGTCGAACTTGGGAACGTTTCTGTTGAACTCGGGAATTTGGACGGAATTTCGAACGGAACCCTTTATTTACTTCACGGAGGTAGTATGCTCTTGTTCTGTCAGCCATGACTAGGTAGAGGTACTAAGTAATTCGCAATTGTACTGACGGAACAAGAGCACGCTACCCCCGTGAAGTAAATAAAGGGTTCCTTTCAAGATTCCATCCAAATTTCCAAGATCGATAGAAACATTCCCGAGTTCGACAAGATACACCTGAAGAAAGTCGGAGGTTACATCAACCGAAACGTTATGAAAATCACACTCAAGACGAGAACAGTAGTCTGATGAGTCCAAATAATACGAATAATGTACTAGTTTTATTTTATTTATTTCAGGGGTAACATGCTCTCGTTCCGTTCTAAGTAATTCACAAGTGGTTAGAGTACTTGGAAAATCAATTGTAAAATTGATACTCTCCTGAAGGTTGAAGGTTCAATTCTCAGTTTGGGTGACCGAAAAATACAATTACGAATTACTTAGGACCTTTATTCAGTTATGACTGACGGAACTAGAGGATTCTACCACTGTAAAGTAAATAAAGGGTTCCGTTCGAAATTCCGTCCAAATTCTCGAGTTCGACACAAACATTCCCGAGTTCGGCAAGATACACCTGAAGAAGGTCGGAGGTTACATCGAGCAAAACGTTGTGAAAATCACACTCAAGATGCGAATAGTAGTCCGATGAATTTTTTTTTTTACATGGGGTCACCACTATCAAGGCCCAAGGCCACTCAGGGATAAGGGTTATTGCGTGTACAGTAATCGATGAGATAGTATTGTAGTAATCATTAGTATTAGGGGTTTTGATAAAGTGTCTTACTTAAGGGGGCGGTTTGTCAGGAATTTGTTTATGTTGGACTTGAAGACGTCCAAGTTGTAGTCAGGTGGAAAACAGGCAAGCGGCGGAGAGTACACTGGGGTGCAGTTCTAAGAAAGAAGCTTTGCTCATGGAATCTACGTTTGGATTTAGGCACAGATAAAGAGTGGGGAAAATTATTGACAGTAGTTTCAGCCAGACGGGTGTTTCTCGTGAAAGATTGGCGAGGGGGGGGGACGAGGGATTGGAGCTCAGACGAGCACCCGCCATGGAAATAACGATAAAACAAAGACAGGCTCGCAACGTCTCTTCTGTGGGAGAGAGGTTGCAGGGAAGAGAAAAGGGCATCCCCCACTAAAACGCGAAGTCTATTTTGTACTCTGTCAAGGCAGGATAGCATTTTTAGCAGCTCCTGCCCAGATGCATCCTTGGACGTACTTGGCATTTATACAGATAGAGAATTGCATCAATAGTGAGATATCTTCTGGAGCGGTAGAAGGACCCCACCATTTTCCCAGCGTCCCTTGCAACAGATTTGATGTACGTGTTCCATTTCAGATCAGGAGTAAAGGTCAAGCCCAGAAGCTTGTCAAAACATGGAGCCTCTCCAAGACGAGAGCCATTCATTTCAATTGATGCCAGATGGGGATCAGAGCGTTGATGATGTAAAGATAGAAGCTTGGTTTTGGATGCATTAAAAGTGACCAGTCACCTCTTCCCCCATTGTACCACGTGCTCAAGATCAGAGGAGAGAGAATTAGAGAGAACATTGTCATTTACGACCTTTGATGTGTTGCCATAGATAATAGTGTCATCAGCATAGCTGTCAACGAATGATTTTAGTATGTGTTTTGGGAGATCATTAATGTAGATCAAGAAGAGAGTTGGGCCCAGTATGGACCCCTGAGGGACTCCAGCATTAATACTGTGGGCCTCTGATTTCTGCCCATTAACCACTACTCTTATGAACCTATCGGAGAGAAATGGTTTAATGATTGAGAAAACATTTCCAGTAATACCGTAGCTGGAAATCTTGTGAAGTAGGCCCTTACGCCATACCTTATCGAAGGCCTTCAATATGTCAAGAGCAATTGCCCTACACATAATACAAATAATAAAGAGTATTGACATCCGACATAGAGAGAAGTGTTTTATTCTTAACCTTTACCCTAACCCTAACCCATCATCAACATTCTTTACATATTACAATGCACGGCAAGATTCTATTTACCTACTTCGTAAATGGCAACTGCATTTTGCCGGTTATGTCCCGCGTATTCATCGTTCGCTTTGTCCAGACGATTATCATTTTGGAAGTGTTACTAAATAATGTTTGGCAGACATATTGTCGCCCCCCTTTTCCCCCGATTTTTTATTGATGCTGTCTAAAACTAGAAGAAAGCCGCCTCTCTTCGTTTCTTTTCATCCTTTCGCGGGCGGACGAAACTGTTTGTTTTTGTTCTGGTATGATTTATGACATTTTCATAGCGAAGCACAAGACGTTGGAGTCGATAGGCCGCAAAGACTAATATATGTCTTCCGTTAAAACAAGACGATTCCAGGCAGAATTTCGTTAGGTGTCATAACTTTCAAAACCGGAGTAATTAGCGGCTAAACAATGGAAAAGTGATATTTATTTAAGAAATCATTTTGGAAACCAAAGTCAATGCTAAAATGGGTTAAACAGATCTGAAAGGGGGAAATAATGAAATATCAAGGTCTTATGCACGACATGAAAAGAAATTGGAATCTTAGGAAGATCTCCATCATTCCATTAAGTATAGGAGCAACCGGACTCATGAAAAATAATTTCAGAGACTACCCGGTAAATATACCCGATGAACCAAGTGCAAGAGAGACCCAAACAATTGCACTTTAAAAGGCCGTCAGAATCTTAAAAATATCTCTCGGTTAGGAGAGGATTGTACCAGAGTGCGGACGTGCTTATACAAATGCATACGAAATGCGAAATAACGTCACTGTAAGAATAATAGAAAAAGACTGTAAAATGAACGTCTGCAACAGACAGAAGAGAACGTTCGGAAGCACGTAAAGAGCACGTTCGGGAACACGTTTGAAATCACGTTAGAAACGTGAATGACGTCATAGCCGTAACGAAAAGTCACGCATGGCGGGAGAATGAAGAAATAAAGATAAATTTTTACGACGTGTATCAGCGTATTATAAACACCCCAACCTCCTCATGTTAAGAAAGGCTTTCGGAATAAACACTCCCAACCTCGAAAGCCCTTCTTAACATAGCGAGGTTGAGGGGTGTTTATTCCGAAAGCCGTTCTTAACATGGGTGGTTGGGGGTGTTTATACTACGCTGGGACAGGGCGTAAAAAACGGCAATAAATATCGTTGTTAAAAAGAAAAGGAGTCGAATTATTACTTGTCCTATGTTCCTTGCGATGTATTCTGCTATAACGTGTTGGGTCTGCGCGTGTAAATGTGTGCAACCTTACAGGATACCCCATCCCCAGTTTGAACAAAATAATAAGAAAAATAAAAAAAAAATGCTAAAAGATTTATTTTGATTTTTCAAAAATAAATTACAGCAATATACATCAAATATTTCGGTTGACCCCGGCCTTCTTATATGAATTATATACATCGTCATTATTTGCGTTTTTTTCTTCATTGTCGCGCTATAACGTCAAATACCAGTGATAGTCGATCTCTCCCAGTGTCAAATGGAAAACGGTTAATAATATCTAGATTTTGTTTAGAGAGCACGCTGGAAGTAAGCTATTTGATACCTCGGATTATCTACCTGAACTTCCAAAGACTATTAGTTTGTCTGCAGAAAATATTAATATAATCTAAATATGAATTTGCTTGTCCGTACGTCCAATATCACAAAACAATCATCATCGCAAACATTAATTAATGAGAAGCGAATTACCTCTCTTTATGTTCGCTCTTTATCTTTATTCCTTGCTAATGGAGTCGGAGATGGCTCATGGCAGGGTTTGGATCTCTCGACTAGCTGTAATCGGGACTGCACTGATGATTCCTGAAGGGATAAAACACTGGTGTCAGTAGGTATTAAAAAATCATTATAGTAATAATTATATATATATATATATATATATATATATATATATATATATATATATATATATATATATATATATATATATATATATATATTCCATTTTCACCTCCAAAAAGGCACAGTACCACTTTGATGTAGGGGGCTACTATCGGAGGCATAAGTTGCAGGGATGCTATGTAGGGAATTGAGCAGTGAGATGTCCATTCACATTACACTTGAACTTCTGCATATCAGTACAGTTGGGAAAGCAGGAACCCGGAAGGGAGTTCCAAAGTCTAGCAGTTATGGGGAAGAACCTATTAAAGTAGAAGGCTTTCTTACATCTGAGGATCTCTACTGTGTAGGGTGGGATTTTGCTGGTTGTCGGGTTTATTGGAGGTATTTACGTCTAAGTGTTAAAAGGGCTTATAGTTCGTCGGAGCATTCACCATTAAAATACTTGTAATACAGGCAGAGGGATGCAATATTACGTCGATAGAACAGATGTTGAAGCTTTGATGACAGTTTAGGACCTATCAGGTTGGCGACTCTCTTTTGAACCCTGTCCAGGAGCGAGAGAATAGTAGCAGATGCACCAACCCAGGTGTGACAACGGTACTCTATACATGGGTGAATGGTAGCCTTGTAGAGGTACAGGGTTCTTTCAGGCGTAAGTAGCTTTCTAGCGTGGTAGAGAGAGCCGACCTTCTTCGCAAGAAGAGGGACCTCCGTGGTCTTCGGGCCAAGATCAAAATTTAGTATCTGTTCCGGCAGATACTGCAAGCAAAGACCATATGTGGGGGCAACCCCACATATAAGACCTTGGTCAATTTTTCCCTACTCCCCTACTCCCCGTGGAGTTGGTCCCCATTTCCCCTTCACTCCTCACATTAAAAATCGGCCTTTTGCCTAATTTGCTCGGTGGGTGAGCAAATAAATACCGCCCTCCTTCTTCGCAAGAAGAGGGACCTCCGTGGCTTTCGGGCCAAGATCAAAGTGTAGTATCTATTCCGGAAGATACTGTCAGCAAAGACCATATGTGGGGGAAACACCACATATAAGACCTTGGTTAAAGTAGGGTAACGCCTTATACCAATTATCACTATCAAGCTCCCCTACTCCCTGGGGAGTTGGTCCCCATCTCCCCTTCTCTCCTCACATTAAAAATCGGTCTTGTGCCCAATTTGCCGGGTGGGGGAGCAAATATTTACCGCCGACCTTCTTTACAAGAAGAGGGACCTCCGTGGCCTTCGGGCCAAGATCAAAGTGTAGTATCTGCTCCGGCAGATGCTGCACTTGAGATAGTTTGTGCCAGTCAATGGAGGGGAGACCCTCTATACTGGGACAATTATTATTTTTGGTTACCAGAGTGCCCCCTTTTTGCCTAATTTTAGGGGAGCTGGTTTTTACCTCACATTAAAAACGGCCTTGTGCCTAATTTGCTCAGTGGGGGAGCAAATAAATACCATCTGCTCCGGCAAATACTGCAACCAAAGACCATATGTGAAGGAAACCCCACATATAAGACCTTGGTCAATGTAGGGGCAACCCTTCATACCAATTGTCAATATCCAGCTCCCCTACTCCTCGGGAAGTTGGTACCCATTTCCCCTTCCCTCCTCACATTAAAAATCGACCTAATTTGCTCGGTTGGGGAGCAAAGAAATACCGCCCACCTTCTTCGCAGCGGCTTTGGAAATGCTCCAAATGTAACTGTTTCAACTATATATCTATAATATAAAGCTGAATGTGTGTGTGTGTGTGTGTGTGTGTGTGTCTGGTCACGAATAGGCTCCTATATGGTTGACTATTTTAAAAAACTGATCACATATAATGATAGATGATGTATGGAGACACAGGAATGGGTATGTTTGATCTGGCAGAAAGGTGGTTCATTAAAATTGTGGGGTCTGCATTCGCGCCTGGTCCACAAAGTATGGAAATAAAAAATAAAAAAATAAAAAAAAAACGTTTACAAGTGTCTTTGATATAGATGTACATAAGGATACTTTGATAAGTATGTTCTACTTAAATAGGGATGGTATAATAAAATTGTGGGGTCTGCGTTAGCTCCTGGCCTCCATAAAATGGAAATAGGCACAAACTTTAATAAAGACTTTTCATATCTATCTGCGTAAGTATACTTTGATAATTATGTTTCAGTTTGAAGAAATATGATATAATAAAATTATGGGGTGTTCGTTCGCGCCTGACCTCCATAGAATGGAAATATATCACAAAGTTTAACAAGGTTTTTTAATATAGATCCACAAAATATTGTGATAAATGTTTCAGTGTGAACAGGTATGGTATAATAATTTATGGGGTTTATCTATTTCATTTTTACTTTCATCATATTTTGCTTTGGTTTTGACACCCCCAAATTCGAAGCTATCTCTTTACAACTCTTCCTTTTCATAACCTATCATACTTTCATAAATCAGAGTCCATTTTCTGTAGGCTGCTTTTGAACCCAGTCAACGACGGGTACTTTTGCTAGTATATATATATATATATATATATATATATATATATATATTGAATATTTTTTACCCAATATTTTTATATATTGAAATTCGTTAATATTCATATACGAATAACATCCAAGTCAATACTAATTTACTCAATTAATTAAGCCTTATGATTATCGGTTTTATAATCGAGCATGTGTATAATATATATATATATATATATATATATATATATATATATATATATATATATATATATATATATACAGAACTTTTTTGATTTTACATAACCTTTCAGATTCGACTTTTGGTGCGTAAACATTTCATTCCGTCTGATATTTTCAAGAAGCAGGCAAGGCAAACCGGATATTTATACGAACGTTGCGATAATTCTGTTTTCAATTTTAACACAATCGCTGCCCTTATTGACTTATTCCTGTTCGATACTAAGAGGCCCGTCAGCACATCTCTTCCACTACGACGAACTTCCGGTTCGCTAATAGCTTAGACCTATCGTCGAAGAACACAAGAGTTCCTGGAGTATTCACTACAATAAAGCAACGGCCGACGCCTCTCTTGAGCAATATTGATGAAACCGATAAAAAGGAATATGAGCCGCCAGTAGTTTTATTGGTATGAGCCGACGAGGCAATTCACACACGCGCGTGCGCACGCACACACACACACACACACACACACACACACACACACACACACACACACACACACACACACACGCATGTATATATAGACAAACAAAAACATCAAATTCCTTATCTTATTAAGTTCCTGATGAGAAAATGGTATCCTTGGGGAAAACTCTACGGATGCAGGGAGGAGTGTCTCTATGACTCACAGTTCAAACGATTGGCTTTTAAGAATGGAGCCGAATAACTCGATCATATCAAGTGTGAACGCATCTTATGAGCCGACTGGCATCGTGGTCGGAAAAGATGATTATATTGATTAATAATAATTTAAGGAATAACAACTAGTGCAATATTTTATCTTGCAAACTTTGACGGGCCTGGTTGTTGAAGGATAGCATGAATGGTGACGCCACCCGACGAAGCACGAACTTACCAGTTTATGAATTGAAGCTTGCTATAAATATATAAAGTCTATTTGTAACATAGCGCGGATGCGCGGATGCAAATGCGTGCGAAATGATGTCACCGGTAGGGGACAAGAAAAACTTTAAAATAAAAAAGAGATCCTGTTAGAGACGGAAATAACGTTCAAGATCACGAGAGGGACGTGGATACCGTTCAAGAAGATGATCAGAGACAATCAGCTGGGAGACAATCAATTAGTAAGTACACCTAGTATAGAATTTAACACGATATGGGAACCGTTAATTATAAATTACAGATAGTATGTAATTAGTAAACAACAATAATACACAGACACACATCTATCTATCTATCTATCTATCTATCTATCTATCTATCTATCTATCTATCTATCTATCTATCTATCTATAGTAATATTTAGTAAAAATAATTAGCAATAAATAGTGATATTTACAACTAGAAATAAAATAGGTTTAAGGCTCTTAAAATTCGTACTAGAACTATTTCCATCCAAATTCCAGAATTCGACAAAAACATTTCGAGTTCGACAAGATACACCTGAAGAAGGTCGGAGATTACATCGACCAAAACCTTGTGAAAATGACACTCAAGATGAGAAGAGTTATCTGAAGAATCCAAATAATACAAAAAAACCCAAACAAACAAAAATCTTTTCATCTTCGTTCAGTGATAAAAGCTAACTATGCACGCACAAAAATTTTGACACACCGACGGGTACAAAGGTATAAAAATAATATATTTACTATTTCCAACGCCCGTTATAACGAGTAATCATTTATAATAATGACATATACCTTTGTCGGCCAAGAGTACGAGAACTCAAACCTCTGTCCCATCGCCGCAATGTTTTGCAAGTACGTTAATGGAATGTGCTCTTATGAACTCTTAGCACTTGTGTCCCCTCACCGTACACACTCCGAACCAACTCGACAAGCATCAAAAGTCACATATTGGAGTTCATAGATACCAGAAATACTTCTAATAGTTTCTTCCCACGAATCGCTAAACTTTGGAATTCTCTTTGTTTCTTGCTTGTGAACAGACATCTCCCCGCTCAACTCCTCACATACTCCCATGTAGAAACTGTCTAAATTAGTAACCTCTCACGTCTAAGTGGCAATATGCCTTGTTTAGGGTGAAAAATAGTATAAAAGAATATAGATTTATTGTTGAATAGTGGGGGATTCATATTGCAGCATATAACGAGGACCACGATGATGATAATTTTTAGAGATTTCATATTATTCTTAGGAGATATATGAATGTGAAAACATGTGAAATAGACAGTTCTTTTAAACATGAAGAAGAGAATTCATTATTGATGATGGGGACAGACAGTTACACTTTTAGAAGATGTTTCATAAAAAGTTCATTTTACAAAGACGATAGACAAAAAAAACACATTACCTTTCGGTGGATGACAAACGAAGACAAAAGGCTTACTTATAAAATGAAGACATTTATCCCAGCTGGTTATGATGATGATGATGATGATGATGATGATGGATTCGACTGATTTGCAGAATTACACTGTCTTTTCTTCCTTTCTGGTTCGCTTCCAAAATGGCTCAGCTAACTCAACTCCCCTCTCTCCCGAGTTACGTCACTGTGACTCCCAGCTGTGCCTCTGAACTCTGACTGAGTTCGAACCCTCTTAACTGAATATATTGAATCTATCTTTTTTTGTGACGTCAGAACCTGCTCAGACACGTGACTATTTTCACGTGGGTTTTACATATTACACATGTCCCAACACGTTTTTTGGTAACACAAAGAAAATTCCTAAATTTGATTTCCATTGTCCTAACTCTGACCTCTAGTTGTACCGTTATTCTAACACAATGGACACAGCTCCACATTCCTAGGATTGCATCTAAATTGCAATATGTATTCTTTTCAACCCTTGAATACTGAGTTCGATTCCATCCTTTTCCTTATAATAAATATTATTTTCAATCTTATTTACGTCGTTTTTCTAATTACTGGGATCTGCCCCCTTTCATATACAACATTATGTATGCATATATGTTTATATATTTATGTGTAAAGGATACACTTTAAAACTAATTGATCGATTATTATGAATTTTGGAACCCAGCTGCTAAGCGTATTCGTGAATAATGTGGGCTATATTAAGTTTATTTTAGTTCTTTGTCAATGGAACATATAGAAAGTGGAGGTTACTCAAGAAAATTCATCCCTCGAATTTTGTGAAACTTTATGATGAATTAAACGTAAATTAATCCTGATTTTCCGGTGTTCAGTTTCTTTAGAGTGTTTTAAAATGGTTCTTAGATATGTGTGTGTCAGAAAAAGTCCACATGTATGCGGTTATACATGTTGAGTCTATGGTGCCTCTTATCGAAGCCTTGGGTCGGACAGCTTGAGGGGTTTTAGTTGCACCTCAAGAGAGAAGATTAGGATTATAATTATTGCCGTGAAAGAGGTCAGTTGGCTTTGGTCTCCAGGCTGGAAAAGAGAAACTATACTGTATTAACCTTCATTATCAACTTCTATCACATGCTCAGCTCGCCTGAGAGATGACCTCTGATTGGACAAGTCAGAAAAGAAGTTGAATGCTTACAATAATCATCGCCGAGCTTATAAACCAACCATAGATTCAAAATCATAAACTTCGAGAAGTCGCTGCTGCTGTCGCCATCTGTAATTGCGAATACTACTGGGAGAGGTATGGATAAGCTGTGACCTATGTTTAAGTATTCGTGCGCAGTTAAGTGTTAGCAATACTTATTGCGTTTCAGCACTGTTATTCATTATTCAATACTTATTGCGTTTCAGTACTGTTATTCATTATTCAACTATAATATCTGTTTATGATTTACTCTTTATAGCCATTCGTCAGCCAATGCTATTTACGTGCGTCAGTTTTAAAGATGAGGTGCTTTTCAGAGTTTTTCTTCTGCTGAACTAGTTGCTCTTCCAAAGCTTGAAAGTTTATTGCCCCCAATGTTTCCCCCACAGATTAGAGTAGGAGAGATAGATTCATATCTTTCCCACGTGTATTTGGTAAAGCTGCGATAAGAATCTTAACACAGGTGAAAAGTTCTTGATTCGTGCTGGTAACTGTTACGTCGCGTATACACTCTAACATCTCCGGCATTAAATGACCTAAAATATTGCAATTGATTAATACTCATTTATGGATCAGTGGTTGTCTCCCTTGTTCCTTTAAAGGTTATGTAGATTAGACAACCGCAGATGTAACATGACCCAGCCTAAATAAACTCAAACACAGGCCCCCACCTTTCTTTTCCTCTTTTGTTACCCTGGGCATCAGTGGACTTCATTACGACAGAAAGTCACAGAATGCGGTCGCAGGCAGCTGGCTCATTTTTATTCTCCTTGCCAAGTTTTGTTTTTAACATTTGATTGCATGGCGCCGTATACCAGATTCTATTTCTTTTTCTTCTATTTATAATTTTATTGTAGTTATTAGTGTTTTGTTGCTTATATTTGATATCAATATTTTTTTATCCACTATTTTTAGGGCTGTTTCATAGATATTGGTTGACCTGTTATATACATTTTCATCGCTTGAGTTATTGCTGAGTCTACTTACGATCGAGTTAGGAATCTGTTTTATAATTGATGGTGGGTGATTGGACTTGGGTTTACATATATTGGATTAGCGTTATCTTTTAAGTAGGGTTCATATGTGTTTTTATCTAAATTTAACGTGACGTCCAGGAAGTTTGTTATTTTTATGTTAGCTAATACGTTTACTTTTAGGCCTAATTTTTTCATTTCCTTGTGTATGATTTTCTTAAAGTTATCCTAATTAAATTAACCTAAATTTAAAACAGGTCAAAACACTAGATATCTACGCTAAATAGCACACACAAAGGAACGGGTCAACCGGAGGTCAAAAAGGCATTTTTCCTGTAAGTGCCTGCTCATTGGCTGATTAGGAAGGGCGCAGTGGATACTAGAAAGCTGATTGGCTAACTAAAAACTCAATAGAAGGTGCGTATATAAAAACGCGAGACAACCACAAAATTCTCGCATAAGCCTGAAAAATCCTAGAGTGGATGAAACGCGGAATATTCAGTGTAGATTAATCGCCATATATATTTTATAACTTACTATATATATATATATATATATATATATATATATATATATATATATATATATATATAAAACTTGAATACCCTACTAGACGCTATCTTCGAGTGTGTAAGGTTTTTCCATACGAAGGTTTCTCAGAACAACCTGGCATGAGGATACTTTTCCCCACGAGTAAACCCTGACCAAATATACAAAATTACATAGTATTCGCAGTTCAAATAAGATCTCCTTAGAATGGCTAACTCACACTGGCTTTTACGAAGAATCCAAGTGATGTAATCTCAAATAACAGCATAAAGCTGGCTACTCCACCAGACTAGATGGATTCTTGTCCTGGAATCCAATAAAACCAAGAGAACCAAAGGAAAGATATACTATCATATATTAAGGTGGTTAATTGAGGAGAAGAAAATTATTTTCTCAATTTCTTTAATAACTAAGTGTTTAAGAGAAAAACACATTCCTGAAAGATTCGAATATCTATGTATCTCATATAGAGATCAACTGTGAGCTCCAGCACAGGGGGCTCTTGATTTATGAGAACTTCGGTTGAAGGAAAAATGTTTTACAATGCACACATTCTATCAACCTGTTTATGAAAGATTTAAAATTTAAAACAGTGACAGACCGACCAACCAAACTACCGAAATGCGTAGACGTATCTCAAATAAAACAAACATATGCTGCTTATATTACCGCCATGATAGATACAATATTTGTTCAAATTCTTATAAGAATCTTTGTAATTGTTCTGAGAGAATTTACGGAAACCACTAAAAAGCGCATCGAAGCACAAAAACTAGGAACTCGAGACTTCTTGAAAATCTACAACAGTGTAGTAAATAATGGGCAATCAACAATTCCCCCACTAACCAACAATCACGAGGTTGTCTCCTCAGCAACCGACAAGGCTAACATGCTTGCCAGTCGGTTTGCCTCAAACTCCACACTGGACCCTTCCAACCACCCCCTACCTGACTTTCCTATGCGGACAGACGCCACACTAGACGATCTGAAAATCACCCCTGCTCAGGTGCATGCTATCATAAAAAACCTTGACACCTACAAAAGCATGTGGACCCGATCTTATCCCAGCTGTGCTATTAAAAAAGTGCTCAGCCGAAGTAGCTCCAGTTCTCTCCAAACTCTACAACAAATGCCTTAATGAAGCTTGCTTTCCGGGCTGTTGGAAAACTGCTTCTGTTGTACCAGTATTCAAGAATTCTGACGAAAGGACAGACCCATCAAATTATCGCCCCATTAGCCTCCTCCCACTTTTTGCCAAAATATTTGAGACCATAATTAACCATGCTCTAGTCCATCATCTTACAGATGCTAAACTACTGACTGACAAACAATATGGATTTAGACAAGCTCGTTCCACAGCAGACATCCTAACTGTGATCTCTGAACGTATATACCATTCACTGGACAAAGCGGGGGAGGGCAGAGCGGTAGCTCTAGATATATCTAAGGCTTTTGACAGGGTATGGCATGAGGGTCTCCTCAGTAGAATCAGATCATACGGTATCACTGGTAGAATAATTAACATAATTAAATCCTTCTTAGATAAGAGAAAAATCCAGGTTGTCCTCGACGGTCGTACATCTAAACAATATGATATAAATGCGAGGGTGCCCCAGGGTTCTATCCTTGGACCTCTATTGTTGCTGATATTCATAAATGACCTCCCCGACAAAATTGCCTCTGAGATGGGTATATATGCTGATGACACTACACTCTATGGAAGACACGACAGGAAGACGAATGAACACATTTCTAAAGAAATGTCAGAAACACTAGAGGAAGACCTTCAATCTGTAGTGGAATGGGGACAAAAGTGGTTGGTCGCGTTCAATGCTGCCAAGACTAAACTAGTTTCATTCAATAATTACAAGAAACCTTCTCTACCACCCATAGCAATGGCCAACGACTCTTTATCTGAGAGTCCATCTTTCAAACTCCTTGGCCTAACGTTCACAGGAAACATGAGTTGGAACAATTACATTGAAGGCATTGCCAGGGCCGCTGCAAGAAAGGTGGGCTCTCTCTACCATGCTAGAAAACTACTAACACCCGAAAGTATCATGTACCTCTATAAGGCCACCATTCGCCCATGTATGGAGTATTGCTGCCACATCTGGGCTGGTGCATCTGCTACTAGTCTCTCGCTCCTTGACAAGGTTCAAAAGAGAGTCGCAAACCTGATAGGCCATGAACTGGCATCTAAGCTTCAGCCTCTGTCCCATCGACGAAATGTTGCATCCCTCTGCCTTTTCTACAAGTATTTTAGTGGTGAATGCTCTGACGAACTGCAATCACTTGTGCCCCCACGACGTGAGCACCCTCGACAAACCCGACAGGCTGCTAAATCCCACCCCCACACTGTAGAGATCCCTAGATGTAAAAGATCTTTTTACTCAAATAGTTTCTTCCCCAGAACCGCTAGACTCTGGAATTCCATTCCAGGTCCCTGCTTCCCCAACAGTACTGACATGCAGAAGTTCAAGTGTAACGTGAACCGACACCTTGCTGCCCAAATCCCTACATAGTACCCCAGTAGTTGTTGCCCCTGATAGTAGCCCCCTACACCAAAGTGGCAATTTGTCTTGTTTGGGGTGAAAATGTAAAAAAAAAAAAAGAAAAAAAAGTTATACTATGACATTATACTTGAAAAAATGTTTAAAGGTAATCTATAGCAATGCACTGTAGTGTGGCGTTCCATAGCTACGTTCACGATGAGATGTTGCATGTGAGCAAGTGTTGACCTCTTAGAGACCAGGATATTTAGTGGCTACTTCATAATGAGCGAGCTATTCCTCGCTGGATATGCCACCAGAAGATGATAGAGCATGTCAGCAGCTTCATTCTTGTGAGACTAACCGTAGCCCTCGGCGCAAGAGGGTCCGTGTGTGCCTGGCGTGTGGGGTGGTGGCTGATCCTGTGGTCGGGGCAGCGGAAGAAAGAGTTTCAAGATGGCGCCTGCCTGCTTTTATTAGAGACGGAATCTCGCAGGATCGTGCGAGATCTCGCGGGGATGCAAATTAGCTAGGCCATCTTGAGTAATAAAATTCGGTCCATTGGAGGGGCGAGGCAGTCGGGTTCTGACGTTTGTGGCGATCAGTACAGTGACCGTTGGGTTCCGTTTCTATTCGTGCAGTCAGCTGAGCTTTGTTAGTTGCCTTCGCGCCGTGGCTGTCATTGTTTGTTGGTTTGCTGTGTGTTGCCGTGGTTCTTCAGTGAAACGCTTCGTCGCCCACGACGAGTCTCACCGTCTCCTACACAAGATACTCTTACAAGCTATTTCGGCCTCCCCACTCCGAACTTGGTTTTCTTTTCTTCAATGGCGGATAGGTTCGATCTAAAGTTGATACCGGAATTCGACGGATCCGACCCGGTACTCAGCTGGGTTGAGAAGGTCGAGTTACATTGTCAGTTGTCCGGCGTGAAAAGTGCCGAGCGGCAACGGCATAGCGGAGCGATGCCACCGAACCGTGAAGAGGATCGCGGCCAGGAAGAAGTGTACGATCGCGGAGGCGGTTTACAGATACAACACAACGCCTAAGGACACCGTGACTGGCGGCAGTGCGCCCGCTGATGCGATTCATCACTACCACGTGCGCGTCAAGGACGTTGAAGTGTGTCTACCCGACCAACGAGAACCCCAGGGGACGTACCAAGTGGGAGACACCGTCTGAGTGAAGCCACCCGGCGGCCGGTGCACCAGCAGCTTTTGGAGGGGGCGGGTCACCGGCGTCATCAGTGAACAGGCCATACTAGTCGATGATACTCCGCGCCACGTAAGGGATGTCCGGCCCGCTCTAAGCGCTGACCAATCGGCAAGCAGTGGAAGTAGCGAGTCATCCGACGATGAGCGATGGATCCAACCCGTGCCCCACGGACCTGATGACTCAACTGCGAGCTCTAATGCTGATGCTGATGCTTCCGATGCCACTTCTGAGAGCTCCGATGAGGAAGTCCCGGCAATACCCCTCCGCAGGAGTGCTCGAATCAAACGGCCACGTCCGCCGTGTCACGTATGTGATCTGGAGACCAGGGGGGAGTGTGAGACTAACCGTAGCCCTCGGCGCAAGAGGGTCCGTGTGTGCCTGGCGTGTGGGGTGGTGGCTGATCCTGTGGTCGGGGCAGCGGAAGGAAGAGTTTCAAGATGGCGCCTGCCTGCTTTTATTAGAGACGGAATCTCGCAGGATCGTGCGAGATCTCGCGGGGATGCAAATTAGCTAGGCCATCTTGAGTAATAAAATTCGGTCCATTGGAGGGGCGAGGCAGTCGGGTTCTGACGTTTGTGGCGATCAGTACAGTGACCGTTGGGTTCCGTTTCTATTCGTGCAGTCAGCTGAGCTTTGTTAGTTGCCTTCGCGCCGTGGCTGTCATTGTTTGTTGGTTTGCTGTGTGTTGCCGTGGTTCTTCAGTGAAACGCTTCGTCGCCCACGACGAGTCTCACCGTCTTCTACACAAGATACTCTTACAATTCTTAAAGGAAAATTCAAAATGGGTGTACATAGCACTATATGAGAAGTGTTTCCGCTGATTTGTTTATGTCAAGCGCTATGGTGGCTGTATAAACATAGACTGCGCATAAAAGCTGATGGATTGTCTGGCATTAGTTGCCCATGCGAGACCTGAGCTGCAACTGTTAAGAAGGACTGAAATCTTGGCTACTTTATGAGTGGGAATACTAAATATCGAATAGACGTCCTAATATCCGCTAAAAAGGCGAATCCGTGCAAGCCATGAAAATCTGTCTACAGTTTGATAGTCAATCATTCAGTCAAGAGATTGTTAAGGCAACTTATAGGAAAGCACGTTAAACTTGCTGACATGCAACATCGCATTGTGAACGCAGCTATGGAGCACCACAATGCATTGCTATAAATTACCTTTACACATTTTTTTAATTAAATATACTCCTTTACCTTGAATGGCCACTTCTTTCTGTATATTTAAAAAGAGAGAACTTGAATGCTTACTAGATACTATATTCGAATGTCTAAGGTCAAACTGGCATGAGGATAATTTTCCCTACAAGTAAACCCTGACTAATTATTCCAAATCATATAGTATTCGATGTTTAAAATTCTCTCGGCGTGATTACTGTACACTGGCTTATACGAGAGCATCTTCTTAAAGTAATGTTGCATATATCAACAAAATTACGCTGGATATTTCACCAGACTAGATGGATTTTGTCCTATTATAGAGTAAGACAAAGAGACCACAAAAATATATACTACTCGCGGGGGTACCCGGCGTTGCCAGATTGTTTGGAGGTGTGTGTGTAAGGGGGATTAAAGTAAAGAATAAGCGTAGTAACAACCCTGTTTAAATGAAAAAGAAAAAGAAAAAAAAACAATGCTAAACTTCTCTACAAAATCGGCGAAACCAAACCAAACCAAAAAAAAAAAAAAAAAAAAAAAACAACGAACAAATGTGAAACTTTTTTAAAAAAGAAATCGGAAAAACAAAAAGGAAAAATGATGAAAGTGTTCGGAAAAACTAAAACAAAACAAAACAAAACAAAACAAAAAAAAAACACAGCGAAAAGTGAAAAGCGAAAAGCGAAAAAAAAAAAACAAAAAAACAAACAAACAAAAAACAAACAAAAAATGGCATAAATAACCTTTCGATTCGGTTAAGTCCATTCCGGTTTTTTAAGCAACTACGAAGTAAAGGAAACCGAAACCGATGTTCTTTCGTAACTGCCCCTAATGAACGATCCCGCGACGGTGTAAAGGAAGAATTTATTAGAGAGAAAAGATTTTACTACCTCCATTGATTTTAACAGATTTTGGCAGTGAACTCTCAGCAGAAAAAATATAGGAATCTACGATTATCGAGGAAGTGGAGAGGTAATATGCCTAAACCACACCTCAGATATTGTGCTGCAGTTTGTGTTTGCATGAAATATCTTGATTTTTAATCCTATTAATGTCAAAATCAGAGGGGAAACATGAGTTCTTTATATATATAGAAAAATATTGTTAACCTCTTCACTAACTCAAGATTTGAGACATAAAGGAGACTTTAATGCAATATTCAAATATGTATTTCGATCATGTTAGCTCCAGGAAAGGACCTCTTAATTTTTTAGAACTTCGGAAGGAAAATAAAACGAAAGCGAAAAAAAGTTTTAATTTGCTTAATATCATACAAAAATCATCTGACTTAATTGCATGCTCATAAAACCCCTCATCTGTGTAAAACCGCAAATAAGACATTTTTTTTTCTAAAAAATGGACTTTGAGTCAAGATTTTTTTTATAAAACGTGTTCTATGCACGCAGTACTTCTTCGGTTTACGACCCGATTTCCAATAACTTTGTGTCGACATTTTTCGGTAGGTTACGCATGCAGCCGGAAAATGCTGAAGCCAAGAATTTTTTAAATTCAAAACGCGACGGAAAATTCAAAACGCATAGGAAAAGGGTGGAATTTCACGTTGATATAACGCATTAAAATAATTTCCGATTTTTAATTAATTCTTCTTTTTTATTTAAATAATTTCACGTTTTCATTAAAGCTTGTCATTCTTTGACAGCTCATTGGATAACCGCTTCGGAATCTTCCTGTTATACTGTTATATACGTAACCTGCCAGAGAAGGTTGATGTGAAGTTGTGTAACAGAGCGTGTATGGCGGCTATATACAAATATTGAGCCGTGAGCGAAATGACATCACGGTGAGGAGAACACAAAAAACTATAAAAAGGAGAGAGAGAGAGAGAGAGAGAGAGAGAGAGAGAGAGAGAGAGAGAGAGAGAGCGTGCATTAGAGAAGACGATCACATAAGAGACGTGGATGACATCTGAGCCGTAACGAGAAGTCATAAAATAAATGCCGTTGTCACAAAAAAAAGGGGTCGAGTTATTACTTGTCTTATGTTCTTTGCGACGTGGACTGCTACAACGTGTGGGTCCCGGTGTAAACGTGTACAACGTAACAGTTATCAGAACAAATAAACTGAATAAATGCACATAATGCTATCAAGGCTGATTCTAAATTTTTTCCAATTTTGATCAAAATCCATTACATGATTTTGATTACAGAAAATATTTAAAATGTATGGTTTAAGCTTAAGAGGTCTTAAGAAAAAATTAAATTCATGAAATTTTACTTAATTAGTATCTAATAAGTATTGATCAAATTCAATGCAAATCTGAAATTTTTAAATTTTCAAATGGGAGGTTTTACCCCTATTATGCCACCCCCAAATCCCTACTCCAAAGAAACTGAGATTTTGAGAATATGCCTTAATTGATGTCTAATACCTACTGTTAGATTTCACAACATTTTGATTTTTCATGAACGACTTACACACCCTCTTTGACCTTTTGTATAAAAAATAAATGAAACTAAATATAGCCCACATTTGTCAAACCTTACGCCTACTAGATATTCGTATTATTTTGAATCATTGAACTACTGTTCTAACCTTGAGTGTCATTTTCACAACGTTTCGGTCGATGTAACCTCCGGCTTTTTTCAGGTGTACCTTGTCGAACGGGAATGTTTCTTTCATGCTCTTGTTCCGTCAGCCATGGCTAGATAAAGCTCTTAAGTAATTCGCAATCGTAGAAGTGATATTCTCCTAAAGGTTGAAGTTTCAATTCTCGGTGTGGGCGACCGAAAAATACAATTGCGAAATACTTAGGACGTCTATCCAGTAGTGGCTGACAGAACAAGAGCATTCTGCCCTCGTGAAGTAAATAACGTTTCCGTTCGAAATTCTGTCCAATTTCCAAAGTTCGACAGAAAAATTTCCGAGTTCGGCAAGATACACCTGAAGAAGGTCGGAGGTTACGTCTAGCGAAACGTTGTAAAAATGACTCTCAAGATGAGAACAATAGTCTTAAGAATCCAAATAATATGAAAACAAAACAAAACAAAACAAAACACAATCCTCATCTTAAAATTTCAGAAACGCCTAATAAATATGTATCAGATTTCATAATGATCGGTTAATTAGTTTACGAGTTATCAATACGTATGCAAATATTTAAACATGTATACATCCCTAACGTTATATGAATAGATTTTCTCATTATTGGAT
Organism: Euprymna scolopes; assembly: GCF_053919585.1. Taxonomy (NCBI): domain Eukaryota; kingdom Metazoa; phylum Mollusca; class Cephalopoda; order Sepiida; family Sepiolidae; genus Euprymna; species Euprymna scolopes. Next base: position 28,360,315 of record NC_136486.1, read on the forward strand.
ATATCTATATTTGTTTTTGTTTTTATCGTCCATTTTTGCTATAATCAAATTCGACTTTAAGAAGCGGAACTACCATGACTAATTCCTGGCCAATCAGAGCGAGGCAGAGCCAATGAAGATACCGGAAGTCAAGGCGAAATAGATACAGACAGGGCGAAATGGATCGCGAAGAGGGTCGACGTATTGATTAAAAAAAGTAACTTGCTCCCGAATACGAGCGCACTAGTAGTTTAAAATAGCAGACAATGCAAATATATTCAGAAAAGGGAAAAAGACAAAAAAAGACGAAAGAACTAAACTATGTACGCTTATGATTCTGTATGTGTATGTGTGTGTGCATATGTTTGTGTCGGTGTGCGCGAGGGAATGCGTGATTAGTCTGATGGATGTCGCTGTGGATCAATTTTGGTTGTTTACACATTAATACTCGTGTGAAAAGATATGAACTCACAATGTATTCTCTAAGTTTTAGGTAAAATTGAAAGTTCTGTTAATAGACTATACGACATTTCTTTTATTGTATAAAATGTATTTTGGCATTTGATATCGCAAATTGTGTTAAAAACTGACAAACATACATATATGAGTGCTACATATATATGTGTATGTGTGTGTGTATGTGTGTATATGTGTGTGTATGTGTGTATGTGTGTGTATGTGTGTGTATGTGTGCGTAGGTGTGTGTATGTGTGTGTGTATGTGTGTATGTGTGTGTGTATGTGTGTATGTGTGTATGTGTGCGTGTGTGCGTGTGTGAGTGAGTGTGTGTGTAGTTTCCGAGATGTAAATACACTGAAACTCTAGTATTTATCAAAGAGTGCACGATGAACGAACTTGCGTTTAGAATATGTTTCTTTTTATACAAACATTATTAGCTACATATGTGCATGCATGTTTATGGCAATATGTAATCGGAGATCCCACGTCTTCAGACTAACAGAGGAAATATATATATGGAAAGAGAACAGAGAGAGAGAGAGAGAGAGAGAGAGAGAGAGAGAGAGAGAGAGAGAGAGACAGACAGACAGACAGACAGACAGACAGACAGACAGACAGACAGACAGAGACAAAAAGAGAAAGAGGAGGAAAAAGAGGAGATGGAGAGTGGGGCGAGAGAGATAGAGAGAAAGAAGGTAAAACAGAAACAGATAGATTGAAAGAGAGAGAGAGAGTGGAGAGGGAAGAGAGATAGATAGAAAAGAACAGAACAGTAATATATATATATATATATATATATATATATATATATATATATATATATATATATATATATATATATACTAGCAGTTCAACCCGGCTTTGCTCCAGCCCTATGTACTGTTCAGAACTTTATGTGAATATATTAGCCTACATCTAAAATTTCAAGTGTTTAGCCCCAAAATTGGCGCAGGAATTTGGTAGAGTCTGCAAAGGTCAACTCTTTCAACTTTGACTCTGGCAGCCAAATCTTCGCCCAAAACTGATTAAGAAGCTTGCTGCATGTCTGACTACCCTTTATGCAAAATTTCAAATATTTGGATCCAAAATTGGCTGAATAGTTTGCTAGAAACCGCAAAGGTCAAATCTTGTCAACTTTGACCCCTTGGCAGCCAAATTCTCGGCCAAAAAAAAAAAAAAAACGATTAAAAAGCTTGCCCTATGTCTAGATACACTTTATGCAAAATTTCAAATGTTTAGACTAAAAATTGGCTGAGTAATTTGGTAGAGACTACAGGTCAATTTTTTAAAAAAAGCTTTGACCCTAAATTTGACCCCTTAACATCATTTTTTTATAGCTCAAATCAAATTAAAATGTTTGATCCGTGTCCAAGTAACCTACAACTTTGACAACTTGACAGCCAAATTTCTAGCCGAAATCCGATTGAAAAGATTTTCTCAAATCTCAATACCCCTTATGTGAAATCTCGAGTATGTAGACTGAGAATTGACACAGTAGTTTTGTAGGGAAATGTACACACACAGGCAGACACGCATACACACAGACAGACAACTTCAATTATATATATATATATATATATATATATATATATATATATATATATATATATATATATATTAGAGAAACTTACACATGACGATTAGCATTTCAACGTTAACATACCTCGACGGGGCTCCAGAATGAATCTCTGATTCAAAAAGTAAATTAAAAATGAAATCTTACTGACTGAGCTTTCTGCTCAGTCAGTAAGATTTCATTTTTAATTTACTTGTAACCGAAAAGAGAGGTTAACTTGCTTAGAGATGTTGCTCATTGCTCAAACGATTTCTTAACTACAAACATTCCATTTACAGCCCTCGCCCAGATTGTACACATACTAATTTCAACCCAGACGAATCATATCCATTCATGTGCACTCATATGAAAGAACTATCACCGTTACACATCATTTAACAAATATCAGCGATTTACATGCACATATTTTAACAGTGGTATACAAACATTCACACATTTCTCCGCATTTATATTACTGTGCTAAAAAACACGTTCAGGCACAATAAATAAAGGTAAAAGTAAACTAATTGTAATTTAATTTACTATTATTTTTTTAAACTGATCTCGATTAGTGTGACATAGCGCGGATGCGCGAGCGCAAATGCATGCGAAATGACGTCAATAGTAAGGAAAAATGAGGACTTTAAAAAGGAGATTACGTTAGAGAGACGTGGATCACGGAACAAAATAACGTTCGAGATCACGTAAAAGGCGTGAATGACGCTCGAGTAGACGATCACCTGAAAGACGTCACAGCGGTACTGCGAAAACGAGGAAATAGATGTTGCACAACAAAAAAAAAAAAAGCGAGTGAGAGAGAGAGAGAGAGAGAGAGAGAGAGAGAGAGAGAGAGAGAGAGAGAGAGATTTCTTTTCTATTCTTTGTCTACTTTGCGACTGAGACCACAACGTGTTGGTTCCGGACAACGTTATATTAGTCCTTTCTCAGTTTATAAAATCATAACAATAATTCTATCAGTTATGAAAATTAGCGAAATTAAAATTAGTGGCGGAGTGATATATCGGGTTAGGATAAAAAGTTGGGCACAGTCTGGAAAATTAAAACATTTGAACACTTTTGACTATTTGCTGTTATATCCGCATTTAGCATTTATAGGTGTTAAATTTCCCTTCCTTGTCAATTGTTAATGGCCCAGGGATAACGTCTTGGCAAAGGTGACTTTGTAGCTGGGTTTGAATCACCCGACCAGTAGGAATTGACTCTTGCACTGATGATTGCAAAAACATGAAACACTAGCGTCTGTAGGTCTAAAAATAATATATACATATTAACATTTTTGAAGGAAATGTATTTATGTACGTGTGCGTGTTTATTAAATACATGATATATTATTTTATTTGATTGCTGAACTGATACAATCTGAGATATTAAACGTTTCTTGAAAGTCTACTATAATTTCTGAAACGAACTTATGCTCCATATAAGTTGCCTATCTGTTGAATTTCGGTTTCATTAACATAAAATATGTAAAATATAATAGTTTATATATATAACTAGCATTTGAGCCCGGCATTGCCTGGGTGTTTGGAGGTGTATGTTGAGCAAAAAAACAAAAAATAAAAAAGCTGTCAATTTTTTAAAACTTTGACCCCTATTATAATCCCTTAACATTTATTGTTTTGGGCACAAATCAACTTATTAATTTAGATCCATGTCCAAGGAACCTATATCTAAAATTTCAATTGTTTAGACTCACAATTGTCGGAGGAGTTTGGTAGAGTTCTCAAAGGTAAAATTGTTTAACTCTGACCCCTTAACAGCCAAATTTCTGGCCGAAAACGGATTACAAAGATTTTCCCAAATCTCAGTATCTGTATATCAAATTTCGAGTCTGTCGACTAAAAATTGACAGAGTTATTGTGTAGGGAAATGTACACACACAGACACACAGACACACACGTTCACTTTTATATATATACAGATTAATTTAGTTTTATTTGGCCTTGACTTATAGAACTTATTTGCCTTACATAAATCTTAACACCGTAAGAAAATGAAGGATTGGTACCTAATAAATTATATAAAAAATATTTATATTATAAAAAAATATTTCAAAAATGTGAAATAATAGCAGAATGAAATATGGTAACTAAGTTTGTTCGACTCTCTTAACCTCAGATACAAAGTACATATTTTTTTCATTTTGTCTATTATGGATTTAGTATCTAAACATACGAGGGGCGTGCAATAAGTAATGCCTCTGACCCACTTCCAGTTGTCTGATCTAGCTGAAATTTTGTATATGCAATGATTTATATCTCTACGGGTTATGTGACAAATTACAGCTCTGAACTTATTGTGGTTTCTGTTTTACAGGTGTTTGAACTGAGTCAGGTGTGAAAGGGAGCCTGTTGAATTTCGAGCAGTGATCTGGTTTTTGTATTTGAAAGGACGCACACCACAGGAGACTTTTGATGAAATGAAAGAAACTTATGGTGATAATGCCCCATCATATGACCTTGAGAACCAACCTGGGGTGTTCTACAAAAACGGTCTCAAGAGCTGCATCAAACGATGGAAGAAATGCATAACTTTGGGGTGCTCCCTATGTAGAGAAAGAATAATGACTGTGCCAAGTTTCGTTGCTCTACTGCTATGGGAAGTGAGTCAGGGGCATTACTTATTGCACGTCCCTCGTATGTGTTTAAATCTGTTTTTTAGTAGTAATTCCCTTTTATGAATTCATAGATTATTATGATGGTTATAATTTTTAAAAATTAAATAAGATTTATTATTAGCATTATTTTGCTTATACATATATATATATATATATATATATATATATATATATATATATATATATAT
>NC_136486.1:28367633-28427633 GCF_053919585.1 Euprymna scolopes
ACACACACACACACACACACACACACACACACACACACACACACACACACACACACACACACACACACACACACATTCAGCTTTATATTATAGATATATTCAATATAAGTTAAAAAATATACCGAATTTTCATTATTAACTATTACTATATTGTCCAATTTCTACTGCACATGCGTTAACCCTTATCCTTGAGTGACCTCTTGGTCTTGATAAATGGTAATGCATATATATATATATATATATATATATATATATATATATATATATATATATATATGAAATAAAATTTTATTTCATATCGTCGGATTTAATCCAGCTCAACAATCATATATATATATATATATATATATATATATATACGAAACTTTTGTGGACTCCAATTATTTAAATCTGCGTTTCTGTGCTTCTCATCAATTTCATTGAAAATGTCTTGTAATAAAGTGATAAAATATTTGTCTTGCAATTTTCTGTTTTTCGTCTCCTACTTTTACAACGGCAGTGGACACCAAGACCCTTCCAGCTCAGAAGTTCACCGTATTTCCTCTCCCCGAGGCCCACGCTTATGCAAATGAGTACGGGCCTCGCTTTTGATCTAGTTGCGTTTTTTGGTCTTTCTGCGTCTACCGCCATGACGTTCGCCTCATCACGCATTGTCTACAATAATTAAACCTGTAAAAAAACAAACAAAAAAAACAAAAAACAAAACAGATTTCCGTAGTTGATTATTTTTTGTGTTTGAAACATTGAGTATTTCCATTGTAAAGGAATGGAGAAATCTCAGAACCGCCCATCCGGCGAAGCACTCTTCAACCGTTTCGGATCCTTGCTTTCCAGCATCTCTACAATAGACGTTGCTCCGTTATATTCTGGTACGAGTATTGAATAGCAGGGGACTCATATTTGGACAATACATATAACGGATATAACGATAGTGCTGATGAGGGAAAGAAGACATTCATACAGTTCTGGGATGCTTGGGATTTCATATATATATATACTGACTGGAGATGTATACAAGTTCTTAACACAAAGAAGGGGAGATGCATAATCCTCTTAGGGTTACACAATGTTCATTATAGATAATGATAATAACAATTACCTTTTCTGTTGTAACTGAATGACGTCACGAGACAACACGTACAAAACACAATGATGATTGCTTTATTCATCTGCTCGGTTGGTCGATAACGCCACGAATTCAACTGGATCTACATGGTTAAATATTACCCCTTAGCTTCCGAGAGATCCTCCTCTGACTATTCAACTCTTGACTAAGCAACTTTCTCTGACTGACTGACTAAAATTCGAAACCCATAATATGGAGAAATGTCAGAAGTGCGTTTTTCAAACGTGACTAATTTCACGTGGTTATGCATGTGTTTGTCCAAAACACACTTTTGACAAACAAAAGAATCCTCAACTCTAAACTAACCTATTTTTAAACAATATCATTTAATTTGCATTGCTCATTCTTTTACTGACATATTTAATATTCAGATTCCTAAAAGAATGAACAATCAACTCATTTTTCCGATGTAAACAATATTTAACTATTCTAATAGAATTTAACAGTAGAGTAATTTCTCACATTCCATTTCTTAACTTTGCCTACAGGGTTCGATTCTAGGCTTATCCTTATCTCATTTTTATTTATCTAATATTCTTCTTATTTACATGGAAAGGGGACAGCCTTTCTCTTTAACACGAGTTATTAGTCGAACCTTTCGTCAGCCATAATATCGAGATAGCTTGTGTTTGAGGTTTTGTTTTATTTATATACACTAGCAGACTACCCGGCTATGCCCGGTAGTAAAATACGCATAAATAAATATATTTTAATTAATGCAGAATTCTTATTCATTATAAACAGAAATACCGTGGGTATTAAACGTAACGTCAAATTCCTTTAAAAAATGAAGTACAAGAAAAAAAACACGAAAAGAAAGTGACGCATGTGCATGCAAGTATTATGTTTTTCCTAAACAGTTCACTTCTTGTATGTAAACAAAAATACTCGAGCTGAGATCGAAACCAAAACCCAAACATAATGAGTCAAGTCCGATAACCGTTGGGCAAGTTTGACACAGAAAGTGTTTACAAACATACTTATTTTTAACATAAGGAATCTGTCATGTGAATTATTCACGCATGCGCATTCGTGAAACAGTTGACAAACATATAAAAATCCGCTGACTCCACGTACCAAGTTTGCAATTTTGACCCTTTAGCAGCCATTTTTTCGGATGAGAACCGATTAAAAAGTTTTCTACATGTCTGAATACCATATATACCAAATTTCATGTCTCAAGTAAAATCAAATCAAAATTTTGTGGAGTATATAGGTTGACAAGTATCCTCACACACATTGTCATATATATATATATATATATATATATATATATATATATATATATATATATATATATATATAGATAGATAGATAGATAGATAGATAGATAGATAGATAAGATTAATCGGAAACTGAATTTGAAAAATCGGAAAATTTAGGGAATACTAGAATTAGAATAAAAAAAACTATATTTTCCGATGCTAAAATACGATTCTTTTAATTGTATTTTTGTTTGCTTTTATTCAGAATTTTCTATTACTGTTACTGATAAAACGATAGACATTTATTGATTTTCCACTAGCAGTAAACTTAATTTTATAGATCACCTCACAAATTTATTCTTATGCTTGCGAATATATATATATATATATATATATATATATATATATATATATATATATATATATATATATATATATATATAATTTGTTTAAGGTAATCCGAAAAACAACAACTCAATAACTAAATTATTAGTAGTTCTAAAAGAATAGAAATAAGGAATTGTATCGGAATCGAGAATTTATAAAAAAATCAGTAATTATATCGGAATCTGGAAAGTATTGGAATCGTCTCATCGCTAATAAAGTATTTCTTCGAAACGCCGCGGATTAAAGACTATCTACTTATCTAGTGTTTCCTTTTCAGATTAAATATGTTTTTAACTCATTTACAAAGTGTTTTTTAACATGTTTTATTAACTGTTTTCTCGTATATATATATATATATATATATATATATATATATATATATATATATATGTATATATGTATATATATATGTGCGTGTGTGTGTGTGTATGTGTGTCATTGTGTGTGTGTGTACTATTATATAGAAGAAACTTTGTGTGTGTGTGAGAGTTCGTTTTCCATAGGCTCCCAAACGACTAGACCGAATTTTATGAAATTTCACACAAATGTACTTCATGTATCATGCAGTGTTCTTAGATAGGTTTGTATCGAATGTTTTCGATAACCAAAGTAAGCTCCTTACAGAGCCTACTATCACAAGTGCATTTGAAAAGTTTTAGTATTTTATAGACAGAAAGGCCAGGCAATATTGTATTTCTGTGTCTGTTTCACAAATATTTTAATGGAATATGATTTGACAAACTCGTAGCACTTGTGCCCGACAAGCAGCAAAAATCGTACTATTTGGTAAACGCCGGGCAACGTCGCGTAGAAAGTATGTTTTCAGTTATCTATCTATCTATCTATCTATCTATCTATCTATCTATCTATCTATCTATCTATCTATCTATCTATCTAGCGGAGTAAACAACAGAGATTGAATCGTAGGAAACAATATATGTGTGTGTGTGTGTGTGTGTGTTTCTGTGTGTGTGTACTATTATATGGAAGAAACTTTGTGTGTGTGTGTGAGTTTGTTTCCCATAGACTCCGAAACAGCTAGGTCGAATTTATGAAATATCACACAAATGTACTTCATGTATCGTGCAGTGTTCTGAGATAGGTTTTGTATCGAATGCTTTCGATATCCAAAGTAAACATCTTACAGAGTCTAATATCACAAGTGCATTTGAAAAGTTTTAGTACCTTATAGACAGAAAGACCAGGCAGAAAAATCAACAGTAGGTTCTTTGATATGACAGGGGCGCGTTCGAAATGAATGTTTCTGTTTAAAGAACAATGGAGTCATGATACTTGACTTTCATTTTAAACTTGAATTCAAGCCATTATCACTGCACAAGCAGAGAGGCCAAGCATATAAAACCAACAGTAGGTTCCTTGATATGGCAGGGGCTCGTTCAAATGAATGTTTCTGTTTAGAGCACAACTGAATCATAATACTTGACTTTTGCTTTTTAAACTTTAATTCAAGCTGTTATACAAAAATAATAAATTATCAAATCAATCATATGTTATTTACAATGCAATGTAGACCACAATATCACTACGGAGAGGTATTTGAAGCTTACTCCCGGTGCACCGTGGTGGGTCTTTGACTAGAGCAGGCAATCAATCGATTTGATTGAAAAATAATCGATGTCATCGATTTCGATGACAATAAAAGTATTGGAAATGTGGAACATTCGTCATTTCTGATTCATTTCCGATCAACGCCGAATCTCCCTGCTAGTATATATATATATATATATATATATATATATATATATATATATATATATATATATATATATATATATATATAAATATATCTATCTATCTATCTATCTATCTATATATATATATATATATATATATATATATTCTTGGCTGTCCGATTAAAACAAATTTATTTGGAAAGAATTAGATTTGGCTGAGGTTTATTTGAGATATGTTAAGAGATGTTGATCTTTTGCCAGGAGATGTATCTCTATTTTATCTCACTCTGTTCAGATCTATCAGTTTTTAAAATATTCATAGAAAAGAGCGCTGGTTAATATCTTACAACTATTTGCTTTATACGACCTACAAGGAACACCGTCGCCTCCTTTTCATTAATTTTTGTCACGTGTTTTTCACGGGCACTGAGTTTTCATATCAATACAGTAAAGGAAATCAACAATTACTGTATCAATGTATTCATCGCTTTCGACTACTTCATGAATCAGTTTCAATGAGGTTAGTTACCAAAATATACTTTAATTATAATTTCTTAGTACATTCGTCTTTTATGAACAAATATGTGACGGGCAAGATGAGCAAGCACCTGCATCAAAACTGAGACTAAGCTTATTTCCTTTAACAATTACAAGATACCTCCTCAGCTTAATATTCAAATGCATGCAAATACATTTAGGACATTGCTAAGACTGCTGCAAAGAAGGTGGGCTTAATTTATCGTACCAGACAACTACTTACACCTGACAGTATTTCATGTCTTTACAAAGCAATCACTCTCCCATGCATGGGGTATTGTACGCACATCTGGGTTGGTGCATCTACCACTATTCCCTCTCTTTTAAACATGGTCCCCAAAAGAGTCTCGAATCTAAAATGTCTCTCACTATCAACTAAGCTCCAACCCCTTTCCCTCGCCGCAATATTTCATTTCTGTGTTTGTTTTACAAGTATTTTAATGGCATATGATTTGACAAACTCGTAGCACTTGTGCCCGACAAACAGCAAAAATCGTACTATTTGGTAAACGCCGGGCAACGTCGGATAAAAAGTATGTATGTATGTATGTATGTATGTATGTATGTCTCTCTCTCTCTCTCTCTCTCTCTCTCTCTCTCTCTCTCTCTCTATCTATCTATCTACCTAATGGAGTAAATAACAGATTGAATCGTTGGAAACAATAAGATGAGCGAGCATGCAGGTGCAGAAAGGGTCAAAGGGTCATGTTGCGATATGTATCAAACTTGGTGGACCGGTAAGTTGCACCGGAATGTATCCGAATGAGAACCGGACGTGAGGTGTCAGGTATTCCGGTTTGAATAAGCTGAATAAAGTATAGTGAGTTGGGCTCCAGACGTGAAACAAGCAAGATGGGTTAAGAAGGTCTTCCCATGAGGAAGGTGAATAGAGAAACCACGAGCCAAGATCCACTCCAGTTATGCTGTGACGAGATACCTTAGGAGTGAATAAAAAATATATTAAAAACATTCATTCGTCTTGGGTCCCTGTCTTGAAGCGTCTTTGTTACAACAGGTCCGGCTCCACCCAAGATGATTGACGAATCTCCCAGGCAGCGGCCAAAACACAGAGGCGGCCAACAGCGGACACGTATATCGTCATGTTACGTGTATTTATATGTTCTGGCACACACACACACACACACACACACACACACACACACACACACACACACACACACACACACACCACCTACTAGCCGAGTCACGGTCCGTTAAGTAAATAGACATTACGAGATCTGAGGACAACGGCCCGTTAAATAAGGAGTAGTTAGGTAACACACACATTTTTTAACAGTACTCCTTCAGTATAGAAGTCCTTAGATGACAGAAAGCTTTATGCTCGAATAATTTCTTTCCTCGAACTGCTAGACTATGAAATTCCCACCCTGTTTCCTGCTTCAATGACTGTAACAACGTGTTCGAATTTAAATCTAATGCGAACAGACATCTCGCTGCTTAATTTCCTACATAGTTCCACTGTTAGCATGATCTCAAATAATAGCGGGATACTATTTAGGACCATATTTACGTCTAAGTGTCAAAATGCTTTGTTTGGGGAGAACGAGAGTAAAATAGAAAGTGATGAAAATATTGACTTAATATAACGTTGTCATAAAACGGTTTGTTTCTGCTTAGAATGCAGAATCCGGATGTGAGAAAGGAAAAGTGAGCGCTCGAGCATATCGACAATGTTTCACGCGTGTGCGTTTCTATCCGCAAAAAACAAAAAACAAAAACAAAACTCGTCTAACAGAAGTTGCCAGTCGAATTTTAGCACTCGACGGGCTAAGTGAATGATAGCATGAATGCAAATACATTAAGGATATTGAGGATATTGAAACATTGTTATTGAAGAAGAGTATACTGCGAAAAGAAGTTCCAGTAGCAAACACATTGTTTCCAAGTTTAGTATTGAAAAAGAAAATGATGTATAAACTCTTACTGACTTGTTTTGATTCCTTCAAAACAAACAAATTTTTTTTAGCTATATTTAACATAGAATTAGCCAGTCTTGTAGAGAACCTCTGTAATTGGAAGTCACCAGAATTTCTTTACAGCATAACAGTTCTTTTCAGGTTATTTAATGCTGAAGACAGTAATTTTGGAAAAAAAGTGTTTATGCTTCAAATTCTTTATATCTTCAAATATTTACTCATGATGTTTGGTTGTTTTCTTTTACGGCATGTCAACACTTTTCGGGTTATTTAATGATTCATAGTGTTTGGTTTGGTTGTTTTGTAAAAGAAAATTGTTGTTTTTATTTTTTGTTGTTTTTATTTTTTCCTTTCCGGAACGATAGAGTTATACAAAGAGAAAGAAACAAACAATAACATCAAATTTTGATGCATTTTACCAGAATAGCGGGAAAGGCAATGTGTAAGATGTATAGAATGAACGGCGGCGTTGTGTGTATGCACTTTTTAAAATTACATTTTCACCCCAAACAAGGCACATTGCCACTTTGATGTAGGGGGCTACTATCAGGAACATAAGCTACAGGAGTACTATGTGGGGAGTTGGGCAGCAAGATGTCGGTTCACGTTACACTTGAACTTCTGCGTGTCAGTACAGTTGGGGAAGCAGGAAGGGAATTCCAAAGTCCAGCGGTTTTGGAGGGGGGGAAACTACTGGAGTAGAAAGCTCTCTTACATCTAGGGATCTCAACTGTGAAGGGGTGAGATTTTGCTGCTTGTCGGGTTTATCGCTGGTATTTACGTCGAGGGGGTATAAGTGCTTGCAGTTCGTCGGAGCATTCATCGTTAAAGTACTTGTAGAACAGCAGAGGGATGCTACATTTCGTCGATGGGACAGAGGCTGAAGCCTAGATGAAAGTCCAGGACCTATTAGGTTGGCGACTCTCTTTTGAACCTTGTCTAGCAGTGAGATACAAGTAGCAGATGCACAAGCCCAAACATGACAATAATACTCCATACATAGGCGAAGTGTGGCCTTATAGAGGTACAGGATACTTTCGGGCATTAGTAGCTTTCTAGCACGGTAGAGAGAACTAACCTTTTTCGCAGCGGTCCTGGCAATGCTTTCAATGTAATTTTTCCAACTCATGTTTTCTGTGAACGTTAGGCCGAGGAGTTTAAAAGATGTACTTTCAGATAAATAGTTTTTGGCCATTGCTATTGGTGGTAGAGAAGGTTTCTTGTAGTGATTGAAGGAAACAAGTTTAGTCTTGGCAGCATTGAATGTGACCATCCATTTTTGTTCCCATTCTACTACAGATTGGAGGTCATCCTCTAGTGTTTCTGCCATTTCCTTAGATATGTGTTCATTTGTTTTCCTGTCGTGTCTGTTATAGAGTGTGGTGTCATCAGCATATATACCCATCTCACAGATAATTTTGTCAGGGAGATTATTTATGAATATTAGGGATAATAGAGGTCCAAAGATAGACCCCTGAGGCACTCCCGCATGGATATCGTATTTTCTCTTATCTAAGAAGGATTTAATTATGTTAAGTATTCTTCCAGTGATACCGTATGTCTGATTTTCCTGAGAAGACCTTTAGCCATACCCTGTCAAAAGCCTTAGATATATCTAGAGCAACCGCTCTACCCTCCCCTGCTTGTTCAAGTGAATGGTATATGCGCTCTGAGACTACAGTTAGGATGTCTGCTGTGAAACGGGCTTGCCTAAATCAATATTGTTTTTGTCGGTCAGAAGTTTAGCATCTGTAAGGTGATGGACTAGAGCTTGGTTAATTATGGACTGAAATATTTTGACGAAAAGTGGGAAGAGGCTAATAGGGCGGTAATTTACTGGGTTAGTTCTTTCGTCAGAATTCTTGAAAACTGGTACTACAGAACAGTTTTCCAGCAGTCCGGAAAGCAAGATTCATTAAGGCGTTTGTTTTCAAGTTTGGAGAGAACTGGAGCTATTTCGGCGGAACACTTTTTTAATAGCACAGCCGGGATGAGATCAGGTCCACATGCTTTTGAAGTGTCAAGATTTTTTATGATAGCATGCACCTGAGAATGGGTAATCAGATCGTCTAGTGTGGTGTCTGTCCGTAAAGGAAAGTTAGGGAGGGGGTGGTTAGCAGGGTCCAGTGTGGAGTTGGAGGCAAACCGACTGGCAAGCATGTTAGCCTTCTCGGTTGCTGAACAAACAACCTCATGATTGGTGGATAGTGGAGGAATACCTTTTGGCTTCTATTGAGATTATTTCTGCGTAGACTTTTGTGTGAGTTATTTCCAAGATACCGGTTGATTAGCAACCAAGGCTATATTTAGTTTGTCCGTCTACGTAGTAGTTAATCACAAACACTGTGTTGTTACCGACAAGGATTCCAGTGGCAAGTTGAGCGTCTCTTTGTATTTGTGTCCTCGTTGTTGTAGCTGATTCATAACAGGTTCTCGGCTTCCAGAACAACTCTTTCTGATTGGTTGGAGCTCGATGTCGGTAAGCGAATCAAAATCAAATATTTTACAGAAATTATTTTTATTCAGCAGTGGCGACTGTTTTTTTTTAAATTTTGTTGAACACAATTGGCATTCGTTTCCCTGATACCTTTTAAGATCTTTATGGCTTAGTTTCTACATTAAGATATAACTTTTATAAGTTGTAGTAGTTGCAGTAGTTGAATTAATAGTAGTAGCAGTAGTAGTAGTAGTAGTATATCAGTAGTGATATTAGTAGTATTATGAACAGTAATGATAACACAGTGAGAGTGGTTGTAAGAGTAGAATAGTAAGACTACCATGACAGGCCTTTTGCCTGACGACTTCTGTTTCTTTGTAAATATCGAAATCGTTGACGCGGATATCGATGCATAAATACCACGGATATCTGTCTGTTTATTGGCCCATAATTCTCCTTGAAATGGCGGACGATGTATTTTAGCTTCTAGATGTTCTTTTCTTTTCTAATCCCTCGCAAATCCCACCAAAGAAAATGCCAAAATAAGACCAATCCAATTGAAGTTAAGATGTCCTATAGCATTTCTTTCTTTCACGAACGTTTAGAATACGTAATATTTCCAGATGTTATTTTGCACGATATCGAGAAGAAAAACAAAACAAAACAAAAAACAAAAAAACAAAAGCAAAAATAAAACAACAACAACAACAACAACAACAACAACAACAAACAAAACAACAGCAACAAAAACAACCCCACTATAAAAACAACAACAAGAAAAAAAAAAGAATAAAAAAAAAGAAACGCTTGTCAATGAGGAACCGATGCTTTGAATGATGTAATGCATGAAAGGTTGAAGTTGCCACAATCGCTACAGAGACATTAATGTTCACAACGAGTATTCATACCTTGGTTGCTGGTCTCTTGATCCCCTCCCTATCTTGTAATTGGAGCTTCTTATTTCTATCTAATTCGAGACAAAACTAACGTAAAACAATCAGTCGTTTATCTAATGTGATTTCGTTCGAACACACTGACAAGTGAGATTGGAAAGGAGAGAGAGAAAGAATGAAAGAAAGAGAGAGAGAGAGAGAGAGAGAGAAAGAGAGAGAGAGAAATCGAAATCGCTAATTAGTTATACCTTGTCAGTTTACGTCAATATGCGTCTTACGCCTCGCGTACTTCGAAACGTACTCTCTTCTATCACCATTTCTCTTTGATCCATGTTTTGATCTTGTTTTTAATATATTTACACAGCCGAAGTAATTTTCAACTTGGGTTCACCAATCTGACTTTTACTAAAACTCTTTCAGTATCACTTCCCTAAATTATATACCAGAGCATTTACTTGTTATTTATATATATATATATATATATATATATATATATATATATATATATATATATATAAAAATGTAAAGTTGGTTTGTTCTAAACAAATAAAACCCTATTTCTAAGTTACCAGTTTATTTGAAATTTTCATACAACCCATCTTTAGAGTCGAGGTATGTTTTTATGTTATTGAAATAAATTTACCTCGCGATTTATTAAAATTAAAATATTAAATAAAATAAATATATATTTTTTTACTGCGAATCTGTTCTGTTGATAAAACTGAACTTCCGGTTCGATTCATTTCACAGCCACGAATTGACGAAAGATTTCATTTTCTGTTAACTCGATAAGTAAAAAAAAAAAAAAAACTTACTCGTGGAGAGAGTGATCCGTGCTGAAATAATAATGTTATTATTTAAAAAGCCATTCTTAACATGGGGAAGGGAGGGTGTTGTGTACCTATTCTGTACTTTAATCTTACAATTGAATAAAAACATATCATAAAACTTTAAACGTGGAAAACGATTTTAAAAAAATAGCGCGGATCACTCTCTGCATTAGCACACACACACACACACACACACACACACACACACACACAAATAATGATAATTCCATATTTTAAAACTTTAAATTCATTTATGTACTTATGTTTTTTAAATTTTATTTATGTTAAAGCTTCACTCATGAAACATTACGTTTTAATTGTTTAGTTTATTTTCACGGCATTGTTTACATAAAAAAGTTTGTTTTAACTTTTTCTAAACTGTTTCATTTTTACGACATGCCTCAACGTATTATAAACACCCTAACCCCCCCATGTTAAAAAAAAACAAAAAAAAACGCCCTTCCATAAACCTCGAAAGCCGTTCTTAACATGGGGAAGTTAGGGTGTTTATACTATGCTGGGGCGAGTCGTAAAATTAACGAAGTTGCTATCTATTATTTATTGCAAAAACTGCTTGAAATTTATTTATTTGACCAAAAAATTAAATTTTGGTACTCCTTGGGCGTTGAGTTCCATGGCGACCAGTAGAAAAAATAATAGTCGCTCCCTTAGTCTCCCACCTCACCCCGCGCGTAACATATTTACTGACGTTGCCGTAACTAAACGATTATCTGTCACATTTACAAACATTTATTTATTTATTTATTTATTTTGAAAAAAAGTTTTACTTTTTATGAATATTAAAAGAAAAATGGGTACTCATGCAGAGAGTGATCCATGATGAAATAATAACGTTATTATTTAAAAAGCCATTCTTAACATGGGGGGGGGGAGGGTGTTTTGTACCTATTCTGTACTTTAACCTTGCAATTGATTAAAAAAAACACGATTTAAAAAATAGCGCAGATCACTCTCTGCATTAGCACCGAAAAATGTTACTAAACATTTATTAATAATTTCTCACTTTTTACAAACATTTGATTTTAAATTTCTTTTTAAATGACGACTTTTATCGACTTTTTTTTAAATATCCCCCCCCCCCAATGGTGTTTATTCGGAAATCCGTTGTTAACATGGAGAGGTTGGGGGTGTTTGTTCTGAAAGCCGTTCTTAACATTTGTGGAGGTGGATCTAATGTAAAAAAAAAAAAAAAAATAAATTAAAAAAAAAAACTAAATCCTTTACTAATAACTTCTCACTTTTACAAATATTTTTTAATTTACATGCGCAGATGAACAAAATTGTTGAATAGTGCGAAAACAAAACATTTAGGTCCACCTCCACAATTTTCTTTTTTAAATGACTTTTATTGATAAATAAATTTACTTCTCCGTAACTTTTATTGATAAATAAATCTACTTCTCTGCCACGGGCACTGAACCCCTCCTTTTTTTTTTATAGTATTTTCGGGTGGGTATGCTGACAACAAATATCAGTTAAATTTTGCAAATAGCCCCCCCCCTCCAAAAGTGGTGTTTATTCCGGAAGCTGTTCTTAATATGAGGAGGTTGGGGAGGGGGGGGGTGATTATAAGGTGGACCTAATCTAAAAAAAAAACAAGTTGTTTATGCGCACATAAGCAACTATTTTTTTATTAACTTTTTTTTTAAATTTTTAATTTAAAAATTAAATTTCAATGAATAGAATAATAAATCATTTATCATTAATATGTGTTTTTGGTTTTGTGTTGAATGAAACTTTTTTTTTTTCATTACAACAATAATGAACCAATTTAAATCTTCCGGCATGCGTTTAAGGGTTACGAAATTATCAATAAATCGTTTAGTTACTAAGCCAACGTCAGTAAATAAAAAAAATGTTACATGCGCATGCATTAGCCTTGACTGGGAGGGGGGGGCTAAGGGAGCGACCATTAAATAATTATGCTGGTCGCCATGGAACTCAACGCTCAAGGAGTACCTAAAGTGGCACTTATACACTTATGTTACCGTGCTATTTTTTAAAATAGTATTTTCCTGTTAAATTCAAATTTTACAATATGTTTTTCTTTTATTAATTTGTTAAGTGAAAGTACAGATAACCTGGTCGGTTTCTAATGCGAGGAAAATCTAGCCCCCCCCAAAAGCGGTACTTTGGATAATAACAAAACATTAAAATTGCCTCAGTCTCGAAAGATTTCTTCTCTACTGAACGAGGAAAAAAACGGTGAAGTGTAGTTCACCTTCTGTTTCTCTCACCCTCTCTCAATATCTCTCTCTATCCATCTCTTCCTTTCCCTCTCTCAATCTCTTTCTCTCTATATCACCCTCTCCATCTCTCTTTGAGCCCCTTTCTCTCTCTAACTCCCTCTATCTCTCTCCTTTCCTCTGTTTCATCCCTCTCTGTTTCTAACACTCCACCTCTCTCTCTGTTTATCTATCAATCCCTTTATCTCTCTATCTCCTTCTCTTTCTCTATTTTCCTCTCACTGTCTCTTTTCTATCTATATATCTTCCTCTCTATCTGTCCATCTCTAATCCCTCATCCTATTTTAGTCTCCTAAATTAATTACAGTGAATAAGGCATTGTCAAAACATGGACAAATCCTATTTTAGTCACCTAATTTACTGACTGTGAGAATAGAAGTTATTTGGAAATTACTGCTACCTTGAACAGCACCAGAAGTAACTGGTAAAACCTTTCTAATCAAATTGATTTTGGCAGCCATTTGGTAACAAAATGACATAGCCTTAGCCCTTGCTGCATGAGGAATACCTGCGACCTTGCTGCCAAGTAGAAGAATTATTTATTCGACTTTAAAACATTCAACTTTTCAAAAATCTCATCTTCGACATCTCCAAAACATCCAATATGGGGAAAATATTGCAGAAATGCAAACTTATTGTTTAGGATGAATGCACAATGGTACGCAAAAAATCACTTGAGGCTCTTGGTCGATCCTTGCAAGATTTGCGTGGCAATGTCAGACCATTTGGGAATGCAGTAATATTGCTTGCAGGAGATTTCAGACAAATGTTACCTGTTATTCTTCAATCAACACCAGCAGATGAAATAAATGCTTGCCTCAAATACTCTACTTTTTTGTTCCATGTGAAGACATTAAACTTAACTCAAAATATGCATGTACAGTTGCAGACTGTTCGATCTGCACAAAAACTTTTGCATCACTTGTGGGAAATTGGGTACGAAAAAGTGCCAGCTGATCAGAGTTAAGGGCAAAATTCTTTGACTTTTAACTTCTGTAATTTCTGTAATTTTATTTCATCAAGAGAATAGTTAGTTTAAAAGGTTTTTGCAGATATTCAAAATATAAGAATTCCATTTGACGGAGTGAATGAGCTATTCTTGCAGGTCAATACAAAGATGCCCATGAACTTAACGCTATAATTAAATCTAAAATTCCAAGTGAGGTAGTCAAATACAAATCCATCGACACTGTTGTGAAAGCAGATAAAGTGGCTTATTATCCAACAGTTATATTTGCCAGGGATGCCACCGCATGTATTGTAACTGAAATTTGGTGTACTAATTATCATGTTGTGAAATATAAACCAATCCAAGCTTTGCAATGGCACATAGCTTGCAGTAAAAAACAAAAACAAAAACAAACAATATCATAGAAACAGCAATCTTAACAGGACCTTTCACAGATGAATATATCTTCATTCCATGCATTCCTATGATTCCACCGGATACATCATTACACTTTAGCAAATTGCACTTTCCAATTTTATTGTCATTTGCAATAACCATTAACAAAGCACAGGGAACAATCTTTACAATTGTGGGCCTTACAGTTACACACTGACTGTTTTTTCACATGGGCAATTTATGTTACATATTCAAGAGTCACCAAACCGGAAAATCTCTATATCAGCTAAGAAAATGGAACAACAAAAACTGTACCCATGCAAAATGGAAATTTAAACGCATAAGAAACATGCTTTTTCTCATTTTGGAACTTTTTCCATTGCGCCAATTTGAGCCACAGCAACGCGTGGCAGGGTACAGCTAGTATATATATATATATATAATATATATATATATATATATATATATATATATATGAATAAAAGCAGGTATGATATGACGTTATATAAAAAAGAAGATAAAACCTGTCGCCGTTGAAAATTTCCTAAAAGGCTACAGATTTTTCTTCCTTTTTCCATATATATATATATATATATATATATATATATATATATATATATATATATATATATATTAGCAGGACCCGTCAACCGGTGGAAGCATGCCCCCCCCACCTCGTAAAAAAATTAAAGTACGGTTGTCGAGATACCCACCCGCAAATACTATAAACCAACAAAAAATGGGGGAGGGATACTGTAAAAGAAAACAAAAAATTGCATCGTGTAAAGTTCGCTAAGCCACTCCGAAATCAAAAAATAAACAATGGTACTCATACATATATTTTTCAGAGCTTGTTTTTGTTGGGGGGGGGGGTAGTGGCGTATTGTTAATGTGTGTAAGGTTATCACCATTCAAATTTCTGTTATGAGCGATTATTATGTTTGTATTTCGTTTATTTTTTTAAGCGATCTCCTCTTGTAGAGAGTGTCGCAATATTTGAAAAGTTCTGGAACGTACGTTTATGTATTAAGTGATAGATTCCGGAATAACAGAATTGTCAGCCCTCAACCAATGAGAAGGGGCGAAATTTGAGAAGAATTTAATATTTTTGAATCGGGAAATGGAAAGATTATGTTATGTTTATGAGTTTATGATCCAGTTACGAAGGGTGCAAGCTCAATATCTGTAGAATGTGTATATTTCCCCCCAGTCTTGACTGGGGGCGGTAAAAGGACGATATTTAGGGACAAAAATAGGAACTACATCTTCTAAAGATGGTGCGATTGTGATGATTGCTCCTCAAATGGAATCTATGATTTTATTATAACGAGTAAATGTGTCTAAAATGTCGTTACCTAAGATAGTGGCTAATAGTCTAGACATAATAAATTTGTCTGTGGCATCTGTTGTTGCAAACCTACGGTACCTTGGTCCAGAGGAGAATTTCTGCAACTAAAGCATTATATATATATATATATATATATATATATATATATATATATGTGTGTGTGTGTGTGTGTGTGTGTGTGTGTGTGTGTGTGTGCATATCTAAAGCCATCTATATGCATAAAACATTATATATATATATAATTATAAAACTCAAATGCCCTTGTAACTAGTGATGTAACCCACTTTCCGGTTTACGCCATTATATATATATATATATGTATATATAATGTCGTAAACCGGAAAGTGGGTTACATCACTAGTTACAAGGTCATTTGAGTTAACCCACTTTCCGGTTTACGACATTATATATATATATATATATATATATATATATATATATATATATATATATATATATAATGTCGTAAACTGGAAAGTGGGTTACATCACTAGTTACAAGGTCATTTGAGTTTTATAATTATATATATATAATGTATTATGCATATAGATGGCTTTAGATATGTACACACACACACACACACACACACACACACACACACACACACACACACACACACACACACACACACATATATATATTAATAAAAACTAAATGACACCAAATTTTAGAGTGGAAGAAAAAATAATTAAAAGCATCATACATAGATATACAGCACCTCTAGAGAACAATTCTAAGATTAGATTTATTATATACTATAAGAAGTATCGAACCCAGAACCTCATCGTTAAAAATAACTCCACCTGGTGATGATTCAAGAAAGAATCGAAAGCGCTCGTGTGAACCATGGAACATTTGTAAATACCTTCCATCTTGAAGTTAAAAAAATCTTACGAAAGATCGAAAAAATGAAAAAAAGAATCATTAAGCAAGGTATCTCTGTTGTTTTTAATAATGTTTGCCTGAATGAAGGAATGCTGCCTAAATACACTAATATATATATATATATATATATATATAAATATTTTTTGCGGGGTACAAAATTTTATTATGGCTATGTAAAGACCAAATTTAAACTTGTTCGAAAACTATTTTAGATTGTGAAATTAAAAAATAAAAATGAATGCGTCAGCTGACCGGTTTCGAAGCTCGCTCAACAAAGCAAAAATCGAGCTTAATTACGTTTTAAAAAGAAAATTGGGGGGGGGGGGACAATGAATCGGAGATGAAAAAGTAGGGGGAATATATGCATAAAAAAGGTGGGGGATTAATTATTAAATAGAAACTAGATTAAGCCCTAAGAGATTCTCTTTTTGTATGCAAAGAGAAGGTCTCAGAGTTATGGGTTAATTTTTATGTGCGCATGCGCAACCGAATGTCGTAAACCGGAAAGTGGGTTACATCACTAGTTACAAGGTCATTTGAGTTTTATAATTATATATATATGTATATATAATGTTTTATGCATATAGATGGCTTTAGATATGTACACACAAGTTCAGTCGAGCAATTATTGGAGAAAATATATTCTAACGATTCTTTTAAATATATACACACTTCTTATATTTAACATGGGCATTGAAAATCTTAGCATTTACCTCGACCCGAAACTAGAACTTTTTTGAAACATAAACTGATAAAAACCAATTAAAATGACTTGCGTTAGAAAAATTCGCATACGCTTACTAAAACGTACGCACACTTTTCGAATAAATAATTGTCTATTCTAGACAGTGGCTGAAAGAGGCACTTTGACCCAAAGCACAATGTCTGTCTCCAGCAAAGTAATTTTTAAACACTCAAATGGACACTAAACGATTCACTACCCTGAAGAGCATATAGTCGTTCTGCCATTATTTCCGTGGCCAGAATAAAGTATAAAGTTATTTAAAGTAAATTTATTATCATTATATTATTACTATGGATGAGGAGTTGTCTTTATGGCGCAGCGCCGTTTGTAATGTAATTTTATTTAGTTTATCTAAAAGCCATTCATTTTATATTAATTTATATATGTACGAGTTTGGCGCAAATGAACAGATGCATACACACACACATGCGTGCGCACACACATATACAAAACACACATACACGTGCGTGCACACACACACACACACACACATATATATATTTGAATTAATTCAAAACATATCGCTAAAACAAAAACAAACAACATCTAAGTAAATCGCGATGTATCCAAGCAGACGCGTGAGATGGTTGAGTGGTAAGGGGTTTAGGCTAATTACCGTGGTGTCCCGATTTCGAATCTTGCTAGATTCAGCCACTCTGATGAGTCGTAGACGACGAAACACGAAAATTATTCCCAACTCGCATTTAGGTAAAAATGCACTTTTGTAAATAATTGAATTAATTCAAAACGTATCGCTAAAAAAAAAACACAAACAAACAACATCTGTCTCTCTCTCCCTCTCTCTCTCTCTCTCTCTCTCTCTCTATATATATATATATATATATATATATATATATTTCCATGACGACAAACAAAAACCACGTGATTTTCACTTCGGCACTTATGTAATCTGAAATCAATATAATGTCTGCGCCAAAGTTGGTAGTGATAAGAATAATATTAAATTTACTATTTTCAAAATAAAAAGAACGTTGCTCATTCTTTCTCTTCTCTTCTTCTTTCTGTTTTTTTTATCTTCTCAGGCTAATTGCTCTACTAAGCCCTACTCATGTTCTGAGTAAAATATATACTGAAAAAAATATATAAAAAAATATATTAAAAATATATATAAAAATATATACTGTAAAATATATATAAAAATATATATTAAAAATATATATAAAAATATATATTAAAAATATATATAAAAGTATATACTGAAAAATATATATAAAGATATATACTGAAAAATATATACATATGCTGAAGATTCTTGATAAGGTGAAGAACAGTATGTGTAATTTAATTGACCCTGATACCTCTCTTTCATAGACGTGATGTTGCTAGTCTCAGCCTTTTATATCTGTATAATATTCTGCTTGTTCATTCCTTAGTTAGTTTGTACGTTAAGCTTTAGAAACGAACAAATACAATTTTGATGTCGAAACTGCTTTAAAAAGGCTAAACTTACAAAATTTTGCTTTAAAAAGGCTAAACTTACAAAATTTTGCTTTAAAAAGGCTAATCTGGCAACTATAGACAACAATACAAGTGACCTACCTTTGATTCAGCTTCATTTCGAATATTATAATAATAATAATAATAATATATAATAATTGTTGTAATGGTGTGACAAAAGAACTCGTAGTAATTTCGATGAGCAACGGTTCTTCATTGGAGAAAGAAGTCAGTTAAATTCCTACCCACGCTGAATTAATCCATTGCACTGTAGAGAACCTACTGATGATTTTATACAATTATTTTTTGTATATATAATGGCTATACTCAAAGTTAAAAATGCAAAAGTCAAGTATAATGGTCCAGTTGGTCTCTAAACAGAAACATTCATTTCGAATGCGCCCCTGTCATATAAAAGAACCTACTGCTGATTTTATACAATTATGTTTTGCATATATAATGGCTATACTCAATGTTAAAAATGCAAAAGTCAAGTATAATGGTCCAGTTGTGCTCTAAACAGAAACATTCATTTCGAATGCGCCCCTGTCATATAAAAGAACCTACTGTTGATTTTATACAATTATTTTTTTTATATATAATGGCTATACTCAATGTTAAAAATGCAAAAGTCAAGTATAATGGTCCAGTTGTGCTCTAAACAGAAACATTCATTTCGAATGCGCCCCTGTCATATAAAAGAACCTACTGTTGATTTTATACAATTATTTTTTGTATATATAATGGCTATACTCAATGTTAAAAATGCAAAAGTCAAGTATAATGGTCCAGTTGTGCTCTAAACAGAAACATTCATTTCGAATGCGCCCCTGTCATATAAAAGAACCTACTGCTGATTTTATACAATTATGTTTTGTATATATAATGGCTATACTCAAAGTTAAAAATGCAAAAGTCAAGTATAATGGTCCAGTTGTGCTCTAAACAGAAACATTCATTTCGGATGCGCCCCTGTCATATAAAAGAACCTACTGCTGATTTTATACAATTATGTTTTGTATATATAATGGCTATACTCAAAGTTAAAAATGCAAAAGTCAAGTATAATGGTCCAGTTGTGCTCTAAACAGAAACATTCATTTCGGATGCGCCCCTGTCATATAAAAGAACCTACTGCTGATTTTATACAATTATTTTTTGTATATATAATGGCTATACTCAAAGTTAAAAATGCAAAAGTCAAGTATAATGGTCCAGTTGTGCTCTAAACAGAAACATTCATTTCGGATGCGCCCCTGTCATATAAAAGAACCTACTGCTTATTTTATACAATTATGTTTTGTATATATAATGGCTATACTCAATGTTAAAAATGCAAAAGTCAAGTATAATGGTCCAGTTGTGCTCTAAACAGAAACATTCATTTCGGATGCGCCCCTGTCATATAAAAGAACCTACTGCTGATTTTATACAATTATGTTTTGTATATATAATGGCTATACTCAAAGTTAAAAATGCAAAAGTCAAGTATAATGGTCCAGTTGTGCTCTAAACAGAAACATTCATTTCGGATGCGCCCCTGTAATATAAAAGAACCTACTGTTGATTTTATACAATTATTTTTTTTATATATAATGGCTATACTCAAAGTTAAAAATGCAAAAGTCAAGTATAATGGTCCAGTTGTGCTCTAAACAGAAACATTCATTTCGGATGCGCCCCTGTCATATAAAAGAACCTACTGCTGATTTTATACAATTATGTTTTGTATATATAATGGCTATACTCAAAGTTAAAAATGCAAAAGTCAAGTATAATGGTCCAGTTGTGCTCTAAACAGAAACATTCATTTCGGATGCGCCCCTGTCATATAAAAGAACCTACTGTTGATTTTATACAATTATTTTTTTTATATATAATGGCTATACTCAAAGTTAAAAATGCAAAAGTCAAGTATAATGGTCCAGTTGTGCTCTAAACAGAAACATTCATTTCGGATGCGCCCCTGTCATATAAAAGAACCTACTGCTGATTTTATACAATTATGTTTTGTATATATAATGGCTATACTCAAAGTTAAAAATGCAAAAGTCAAGTATAATGGTCCAGTTGTGCTCTAAACAGAAACATTCATTTCGGATGCGCCCCTGTCATATAAAAGAACCTACTGCTGATTTTATACAATTATGTTTTGTATATATAATGGCTATACTCAAAGTTAAAAATGCAAAAGTCAAGTATAATGGTCCAGTTGTGCTCTAAACAGAAACATTCATTTCGGATGCGCCCCTGTCATATAAAAGAACCTACTGCTGATTTTATACAATTATGTTTTGCATATATAATGGCTATACTCAAAGTTAAAAATGCAAAAGTCAAGTATAATGGTCCAGTTGTGCTCTAAACAGAAACATTCATTTCGAATGCGCCCCTGTCATATAAAAGAACCTACTGCTGATTTTATACAATTATGTTTTGCATATATAATGGCTATACTCAAAGTTAAAAATGCAAAAGTCAAGTATAATGGTCCAGTTGTGCTCTAAACAGAAACATTCATTTCGAATGCGCCCCTGTCATATAAAAGAACCTACTGCTTATTTTATACAATTATGTTTTGTATATATAATGGCTATACTGAAAGTTAAAAATGCAAAAGTCAAGTATAATGGTCCAGTTGTGCTCTAAACAGAAACATTCATTTCGGATGCGCCCCTGTCATATAAAAGAACCTACTGCTGATTTTATACAATTATGTTTTGTATATATAATGGCTATACTCAAAGTTAAAAATGCAAAAGTCAAGTATAATGGTCCAGTTGTGCTCTAAACAGAAACATTCATTTCGGATGCGCCCCTGTCATATAAAAGAACCTACTGCTGATTTTATACAATTATGTTTTGTATATATAATGGCTGTACTCAAAGTTAAAAATGCAAAAGTCAAGTATAATGGTCCAGTTGTGCTCTAAACAGAAACATTCATTTCGGATGCGCCCCTGTCATATAAAAGAACCTACTGCTGATTTTATACAATTATTTTTTTTATATATAATGGCTATACTCAAAGTTAAAAATGCAAAAGTCAAGTATAATGGTCCAGTTGTGCTCTAAACAGAAACATTCATTTCGGATGCGCCCCTGTCATATAAAAGAACCTACTGCTGATTTTATACAATTATGTTTTGTATATATAATGGCTATACTCAAAGTTAAAAATGCAAAAGTCAAGTATAATGGTCCAGTTGTGCTCTAAACAGAAACATTCATTTCGGATGCGCCCCTGTCATATAAAAGAACCTACTGCTGATTTTATACAATTATTTTTTGTATATATAATGGCTATACTCAAAGTTAAAAATGCAAAAGTCAAGTATAATGGTCCAGTTGTGCTCTAAACAGAAACATTCATTTCGGATGCGCCCCTGTCATATAAAAGAACCTACTGCTGATTTTATACAATTATTTTTTGTATATATAATGGCTATACTCAAAGTTAAAAATGCAAAAGTCAAGTATAATGGTCCAGTTGTGCTCTAAACAGAAACATTCATTTCGGATGCGCCCCTGTCATATAAAAGAACCTACTGCTGATTTTATACAATTATGTTTTGTATATATAATGGCTATACTCAAAGTTAAAAATGCAAAAGTCAAGTATAATGGTCCAGTTGTGCTCTAAACAGAAACATTCATTTCGGATGCGCCCCTGTCATATAAAAGAACCTACTGTTGATTTTATACAATTATATTTTTTATATATAATGGCTATACTCAAAGTTAAAAATGCAAAAGTCAAGTATAATGGTCCAGTTGTGCTCTAAACAGAAACATTCATTTCGAATGCGCCCCTGTCATATAAAAGAACCTACTGCTGTTTTTATACAATTATGTTTTGCATATATAATGGCTATACTCAAAGTTAAAAATGCAAAAGTCAAGTATAATGGTCCAGTTGTGCTCTAAACAGAAACATTCATTTCGGATGCGCCCCTGTCATATAAAAGAACCTACTGCTGATTTTATACAATTATGTTTTGTATATATAATGGCTATACTCAAAGTTAAAAATGCAAAAGTCAAGTATAATGGTCCAGTTGGTCTCTAAACAGAAACATTCATTTCGAATGCGCCCCTGTCATATAAAAGAACCTACTGCTGATTTTATACAATTATGTTTTGCATATATAATGGCTATACTCAAAGTTAAAAATGCAAAAGTCAAGTATAATGGTCCAGTTGGTCTCTAAACAGAAACATTCATTTCGGATGCGCCCCTGTCATATAAAAGAACCTACTGCTGATTTTATACAATTATGTTTTGTATATATAATGGCTATACTCAAAGTTAAAAATGCAAAAGTCAAGTATAATGGTCCAGTTGGTCTCTAAACAGAAACATTCATTTCGAATGCGCCCCTGTCATATAAAAGAACCTACTGCTGTTTTTATACAATTATGTTTTGCATATATAATGGCTATACTCAAAGTTAAAAATGCAAAAGTCAAGTATAATGGTCCAGTTGTGCTCTAAACAGAAACATTCATTTCGAATGCGCCCCTGTCATATAAAAGAACCTACTGCTGATTTTATACAATTATGTTTTGTATATATAATGGCTATACTCAAAGTTAAAAATGCAAAAGTCAAGTATAATGGTCCAGTTGGTCTCTAAACAGAAACATTCATTTCGAATGCGCCCCTGTCATATAAAAGAACCTACTGCTGATTTTATACAATTATGTTTTGCATATATAATGGCTATACTCAAAGTTAAAAATGCAAAAGTCAAGTATAATGGTCCAGTTGGTCTCTAAACAGAAACATTCATTTCGGATGCGCCCCTGTCATATAAAAGAACCTACTGCTGATTTTATACAATTATGTTTTGTATATATAATGGCTATACTCAAAGTTAAAAATGCAAAAGTCAAGTATAATGGTCCAGTTGGTCTCTAAACAGAAACATTCATTTCGAATGCGCCCCTGTCATATAAAAGAACCTACTGCTGTTTTTATACAATTATGTTTTGCATATATAATGGCTATACTCAAAGTTAAAAATGCAAAAGTCAAGTATAATGGTCCAGTTGTGCTCTAAACAGAAACATTCATTTCGAATGCGCCCCTGTCATATAAAAGAACCTACTGCTGATTTTATACAATTATGTTTTGTATATATAATGGCTATACTCAAAGTTAAAAATGCAAAAGTCAAGTATAATGGTCCAGTTGGTCTCTAAACAGAAACATTCATTTCGAATGCGCCCCTGTCATATAAAAGAACCTACTGCTGATTTTATACAATTATGTTTTGCATATATAATGGCTATACTCAAAGTTAAAAATGCAAAAGTCAAGTATAATGGTCCAGTTGTGCTCTAAACAGAAACATTCATTTCGAATGCGCCCCTGTCATATAAAAGAACCTACTGCTGATTTTATACAATTATGTTTTGTATATATAATGGCTATACTCAAAGTTAAAAATGCAAAAGTCAAGTATAATGGTCCAGTTGGTCTCTAAACAGAAACATTCATTTCGAATGCGCCCCTGTCATATAAAAGAACCTACTGCTGTTTTTATACAATTATGTTTTGCATATATAATGGCTATACTCAAAGTTAAAAATGCAAAAGTCAAGTATAATGGTCCAGTTGTGCTCTAAACAGAAACATTCATTTCGAATGCGCCCCTGTCATATAAAAGAACCTACTGCTGATTTTATACAATTATGTTTTGTATATATAATGGCTATACTCAAAGTTAAAAATGCAAAAGTCAAGTATAATGGTCCAGTTGGTCTCTAAACAGAAACATTCATTTCGAATGCGCCCCTGTCATATAAAAGAACCTACTGCTGATTTTATACAATTATGTTTTGTATATATAATGGCTATACTCAAAGTTAAAAATGCAAAAGTCAAGTATAATGGTCCAGTTGGTCTCTAAACAGAAACATTCATTTCGAATGCGCCCCTGTCATATAAAAGAACCTACTGCTGATTTTATACAATTATGTTTTGTATATATAATGGCTATACTCAAAGTTAAAAATGCAAAAGTCAAGTATAATGGTCCAGTTGGTCTCTAAACAGAAACATTCATTTCGAATGCGCCCCTGTCATATAAAAGAACCTACTGCTGATTTTATACAATTATGTTTTGCATATATAATGGCTATACTCAAAGTTAAAAATGCAAAAGTCAAGTATAATGGTCCAGTTGTGCTCTAAACAGAAACATTCATTTCGAATGCGCCACTGTCATATAAAAGAACCTACTGCTGATTTTATACAATTATGTTTTGTATATATAATGGCTATACTGAAAGTTAAAAATGCAAAAGTCAAGTATAATGGTCCAGTTGGTCTCTAAACAGAAACATTCATTTCGAATGCGCCCCTGTCATATAAAAGAACCTACTGCTGATTTTATACAATTATGTTTTGTATATATAATGGCTATACTCAATGTTAAAATGCAAAAGTCAAGTATAATGGTCCAGTTGGTCTCTAAACAGAAACATTCATTTCGAATGCGCCCCTGTCATATAAAAGAACCTACTGCTGATTTTATACAATTATGTTTTGCATATATAATGGCTATACTCAAAGTTAAAAATGCAAAAGTCAAGTATAATGGTCCAGTTGTGCTCTAAACAGAAACATTCATTTCGAATGCGCCCCTGTCATATAAAAGAACCTACTGCTGATTTTATACAATTATATTTTTTTATATATAATGGCTATACTCAATGTTAAAATGCAAAAGTCAAGTATAATGGTCCAGTTGTGCTCTAAATAGAAATATTCATTTCGAATGCGCCCCTGTCATACGAAAGAACCTACTGCTGATTTTATACAATTATTTTTTGTATATATAATGGCTATACTCAAAGTTAAACATGCAAAAGTCAAGTATAATGGTCCAGTTGTGCTCTAAACAGAAACATTCATTTCGAATGCGCCCCTGTCATATAAAAGAACCTACTGCTGATTTTATACAATTATGTTTTGTATATATAATGGCTATACTCAATGTTAAAATGCAAAAGTCAAGTATAATGGTCCAGTTGTGCTACTGTTGATTTTATACGCCACACACGTTTGTTTGTGCAGTGATAAAACTTCTCAAATGCACTTGTGATGTTAGAATGTTTAAAAGTGGTAACTTTAGTCAAAATCGAAATGTTCCATCTGTTTTTTTTTCGATTAACATAAGGTACATTTGTGTGAAATATATAACAAAAATCGGCCTTATCGTTTTGGAGTCCATAGGGAGCGAACTCGCAGACACACAGACATTTTTTTTTACATAATAGTAGAGCTTTATGTAAGCTTTGAATATTTTATTTACTTTTTCAATCTACATTTTTTTTAAAGTATTATAAGTTTGGGTTTCTTTTTTTTTCTTTTTCCTTTTGAGTGTTGTATTCCAAATAAATATAAGGAGTTACCTCAAAGTTATTTGTGACTATTTTAGTTCTAAAATTTAGTTATATTTTTCATCTTTTAACTTACATATTTTCGTGGAAATCGCTCGAGACAAAGCATGAATCCACTTTTTGTAAGGAGCCGATACATATTCATATCACTTCAAGATATAAAAAAAACCCCAACAATTAGTCAAGGATAAATGTTAGATGGATCAGTTCTAACTCAGAAAACAGCAATTCTTCCCCCTTTGTCAGAAACATCGCTAATAGAATGTGAAGACTCGATGCCCCCGTTCAGTCTCTAAAGACAGCAGATACCACCTGTAAGGGTAGCTGCGCGTGTAATTGTGAGGCAAGTGTTGCGCAATCTCTAATCACACCTCGCCTGAATCTGCACTGTTTGGGTCCAGTGGCGAGAGAAGTTCAGGACGATTAGAAACATTGCCGAGATAAGCAGAGAGCACATACAGCACCTGGAATACCCAAATGGTCACTCATTTTAGTACTGACCAAGCTTAATGTTGCTTAACTTTGGTGATCTAATGAGAACCGGTGTGTCGATGTGATTATGCCGTATATTGTGTGAAAGGAAAAAATAAAGGAAGCGAGAGTCGCGAAGCTGGCGAAAGTAAACCGAAGATCCTCTTTCTGTTCTGTATTTATGAGTAGATATAGTCTTTATTTACTTGCCTCCCCACGAGGGAAAAATTAGACACAAGGTCGATTTTAATGTGGCGGAAATCCAGCTCCCCAAAACGGGGCACCTTGGATAAGAACAAAAACAAAAATTACCTGAGTCTAGAAGGATTTCTCCTTAACTGATCGAGGTCAGAAAAGGTGAAGTGCAGTATCAGAACAGATACTGCACTGTGATCTTGGTCAAAAGAGTAGATATAGTTATCACATGATAACACGTGGAAATAAAAAATTGGTCAAAAGAGTAGATATAGTTATCACATGATAACACGTGGAAATAAAAAAAATGGTCAAAAGAGTAGATATAGTTATCACATGATAACACGTGGAAATAAAAAAATATAAAAATATGTTGAACGTTGTATATTGTTTTCGGAGGTAAAGTTTACTTTCCAAATTGTCTATTTTCTCTCGTGAGGCATTTAAATCGAAAAATAGCATTGCTAGTTTTTAATATGATTTTAATAGTCGTGGCATTTGAATCATTCATGTGTTTTGAAATATAAACATATGATTAAGACCACCATCTCCCGGAGATTTGCCAACTCTCATCAATTTATGAATATTTAATTAAACATAACATACCAGTAAGCAATTTCTACAAAATACTCACTAAAAGTGTGGAGTACTAGCAAGCCGCCGGGCGTTGCCCAGTCTTAAAATATTTTAATTTATGCAGAGTTTGCATTAATATCATATATATAATAATTTGATTGCAGAAATTCCCCTCTGTTAGGTTTGCAATAACAGATGCCACATACAAATGTATTATGTTTAACCTTTTAGCCACCATCTTATGTAACTTTTGAACGCCATTACTCACACATTTATTCGTTATGATAAAATCCCATCTCACTTCCTACGAGCGACATCATAACGACTGCCAAAACCTATAGACGAAGTAGTTCATAATTTCCCCTCTAGCTGATAAGTTAACCCACTCTCCCATTAAAGACCGGGTAAATATATAACCATGAAACTATATTGACCTGACACTCTTAGTAACTGGATTAAACACGCATACTAATACAACTAGTATTACACTTCACTATTCAAATATAATAATTTCTCTCCAATAACATTCCGCCTATTCTCATTGGCTGCGACCATGAAATTCTATTATTCCGGATTATACACAAACACACACAAAAACAAACAAACAAACAAACAAAAAACAAAAACAAAACAAAAACGAACGCCACAACCCTTAATCAATATGGCTGTTCAATCGGCAAGCATTGTTTTAAATCATTTATACTTTCCTATCTTCGCCTTTTCTCTACTTTACAGAATAATGTTTACAAAAAATAACCATAGCATTTAGTTTGCAGTTACACATGCCATTGCACATTATTTAGATTAACATTATTTTAGTAAAATTAAAATCTTACGTCGCAGCTTTCTTTTTGTCATATCCGGTTTCGAGTTCTAAATTAAGCGATACCAAAATGAACTGATCTCTTAGTAAACGATTAAAAACTGCTTTCCGTAACCGAGTATTAACAGAAAACCAACGAACCACCGATACTTACATTACATGAAAACATTTACCCAGAAAGCGGCGGCACCTACTCCTTTGATTTAGCAGTGATATGGTACAGTTTTGCGAAACAATTACGAACCAACAATATTTCCAATAGCACAAAATATTTACAAAATAAGCTGCGGCAACTATTTCTTTTTTGTTCTTTTCTTTAGAAAAGTACATGTTATGGTAACATTTGTAAAACATTTGTTTTTTACATTAAAAAAATCACCCCAGCTTTCTTCCTTTAATGATTTGATTAAAAAAATATCGTTCGGTCGAGAGTCAAAGCTTATGAGATGCATATATGAACGAATCTCTTGCGGACGTTTAGGAAATTGACAATTCCATCTAAATTCCACAATTTACACATTATTCACGTTAATCTCATCTATTACGTTACAAACTATTTCACCAAGATGGGTATCAAAACAGTTCTCCACCCTTCCATGGCCTAAACCTTACTCCCTGTGACATTTGGTTATTCGCTAAGTTCAGAGAAAATATTAGAAGCTGTCGTTATGAGACAATTTGGGAGATGAGAAAGGTTGTGACGAGGGTCATTGACACGCTCACAAAAGAGAACTTCCACGGAGCCTTCCAGAAGTTGTTGAAACGGTAGAACAAGTGCAGCGGATTATTTCGAAAGGGAATAGAGTTTCATGTGTGTAATATCAATAAAATGAAAAAAGTGAATTCGGTAATCGCAACAATTTAAGATTACATATGTACTAAAACGAAATTTGTACTACTATTGCTTATCTATTAAACATTGCAGACATTTAACAAATTCTTCGTTCATAGAAGAGCACTAACTTTTGTTTATGTGTGCAAGTAAAATTCAAATTCATACAAAGAGAGAGAGAGGGGTAGTGTGTACGTATGTTCATCTACCGTCTTTTTATTCTCCTTCTTATTGTTGTTGTTACTACTACTACTACTACCACCACCACCACCACCACTACTAATACTACTACTACTACTACTACTACTACTGTTATTATTAGTTATATTTTTCTTCATGAGACGAGCTACTAACCCGGCTGTAGGTCATAGACAACAGAACGAATGGTTTCAGAATTGATTAAAATATTTCTTCGTAAACACTTTTATTAATTACATTCTTTTAGTGGAGAAAGTAATCCACAGTTTTAAATTTTTTCCGCTATGCAGATTTTTCTAAACGTTAACTTTTTATTAGCGTTTACCTGAAATTTAACCGACCACTCAACAGAAACAAAACAAAGTCTCCTCCAGAAAAATTTCTATTTCATTGAAAAACACTAGAACCAATAGTTTCAGAAATGATTAAAATATTTATTCGTAAATATTTTTTATTCATTATTTCTTTTATTTGAGATAGTTTTCATTTTGGATAAATGTTGCAGATTAGGGCTCCAGGGGTAATGCCAAATTGTCTGAGCCAAAAGATTGTTATTATTATTATTATTATTATTATTATTATTATTATTATTATTATTATTATTATTATTATTATTATCGTATAGATTGAATTGGGGTTGCTCTAAAGAGAAAAATGCAAGTTAAGGAAAAAATGGTTAAATGAAGTTTTAATAATTTAACTTGACCAGATTCTATAATAAAACAAACAAGACGGAATTTTAGATTAAAAAAAAATGTTTTAATAGAAAAGGATATTGGGGACATAAAAATAGGTTTTCAAAGCTAGATATAAAACAATAAAATTTGGCCCGAGAGAATGTGACTGATAAGTAACCTGTTAGTTTTTAAGTAAGGCTGGTTGGGACGAGTAAGGATTAGTTTGAATACATACAAGCAGATTTAGGAGTTAGTAAAGGGTCTTAAGCGAACGAGTTAGTACAAGTAGATGGGACAGGCAAGTTGTCCGCTAGTTGGGAATCGTTCAGCTATGGAAGCATTCAGCTGGAAAGACAGTGATATGTAATCCCTGAAAAAGGAATGGCGTTCAACTCTAGAACAAAAAATTCGCAACAGAAATAAATGTAAATATCGGAAAACAATTTGGTTGTATGAGTTGTCGGGTAGAAAATGACTTCCATTTTCAGAAGCGCATCTAGAACAATACATCCATGGTTCCATCCCCAAAAGGTATGGTCTCTCGTCTGGGCAAGCAGACAATGATGCTATTTGTCCCGTTTGTTGACCTATTATTGAAGATATCTATATCTGTTTATTACACAAGTTAAAAATGTACACACGCAACGAACATAACAGAAACAACTATATAACATGTACACAGTTTGGTCCCCTCGTTTATACATACCTGTTTTATATACACCCCCTATACATCCTCAATGTCATACAGAATCCCAATATACAACATAATATCTTATTACCTTATTTAGATATGGGTATTACTTTTCGAAGCTTGTCTAGTTTATCCCAAAATTTAAAAAATTATAATTCCACAAAGCCTTTATTTTGCACATACCGTGCTACGCAAATCTATCCAATAATTTTTGGTTTTATAAATTAAAACAAAATTTGATTGATAAAAAATATCTAAGATATATTATATATAAAACTTGCTTGAATTAGTTTTAATTATGTCAACTGATCTTAATATAAGCAAACAATGGCGAACGATACATTTCGATGGTAGAATATGCTTTTTCTTGTTTAAAATATTTGATAAGTTTGCGTAATGTTTGGTGTATTTTTTAAGATTAGCACAATAAAAAAATTGTCATTTTTAGTTGTTTTCTTTTATGAATAGTTTTTTAATATTCGAGTGAAATCGGTTGTTATATGTTGTGGTTGCAAGGTTGAACAATAATTAGTAAGGAAATACAATGAAGACGCAAACAACAAGATAACGCAATAATAAGTGTATTAAAGAAAAGGTATATTTACAATATGTACAAATGACGGTGTCGAGTCAGAGAGTCTTGGTGGGAGGACATGTACGCTCTTCGGCGTCACTTCTGGTGGCATTTGAGTAAGACACACCAAAGCCAACCTAGGCTTGCCATTTATAGTGTTATGTTATTCGCATATGCAAATAAGTGGTTGCCACCACAACACCCCCCCTCCCAAGATTTGAAGTCACACAGATTTCAATATCTTTTTCTTTTTGGGTTTACCATTAATGGTTCATTCACTTTTCTTTTACTTTAAAGCCGAATTCTTGTATTCGAGTAAATACTTGTTTCAAATGTTCCTTATGTTTTTCTAGGGATTTGCTCCTGACAACAATGTCGTCCAGGTATGCACATGCGCACTCAATACCACTTAGCATGGTGTCCATCGCTTGCTGAAAGATGGCAGGCGCTACTTTGATGCCAAAAGGCAATCGGTTGTATTTGTATAATCCCTTATGCGTATTGATGCATAGTATTTTTGAGCAATTCTCCTCGACCGGTATTTGCAAATACGCGTCGCTCAAGTCTATCTTGGAGAAGATATTACCCCCATTCAACTTCGTGAATATTTCCTCTGGG
The DNA here is from genome assembly GCF_053919585.1 of Euprymna scolopes. NCBI lineage: Eukaryota > Metazoa > Mollusca > Cephalopoda > Sepiida > Sepiolidae > Euprymna > Euprymna scolopes. The sequence goes on from NC_136486.1 coordinate 28,399,793, forward strand.
CTTGGTAGGGGGTAATGGTGATCTTTTAATAGGGAGTTGACCCCGGTCGAAAAGTCTGCGCACATTCTAACTTCGTCATTCTTTTTCTTTACGTATACGGTGGGGGCTGCCCACTCGCTGTGTTCTATTTTTGATAGAATTCCCGTCTGTTCTAATCTATTTAATTCTTTATCAATCTTTTCCAACCCAGCGAACGGAACATTTCGCTTTTTTCTAAAAATTGGGCTAGCGTTTTCTTTAAGTTCAAACGAGGCCTTGAATTTATTGCAGCGACCTAAGTTAGTCGTGAATGCCTCAGGAAATAATTCTTTTAAATCGTCTTTTATATTTACTGTTGTTGAAGAAGAACATTCTAATTTTTTACAGAATGTATTGATTGGCTTATTCCATAGTCCGAATTTCTCAATTAAATCTATTCCAAACAGATTTTCACTATTTTTTAGTACGAATATTTTTAATTTCTTCGAAATCCCTTTCAATTTTATCGGGAGGACAACTTCTCCTTCAAATTTTATACCACCACCAGTTACCGTCCGGGCTGTTTTACTAGTTTTCATCATGGCCGGTTTTCCCAACTTTTTCCACGTATTCAGGTTTATTATAGAAACATCGGAGCCGGAGTCGAGTTGTAACTTTATTGATGTTTTAAATATTTCCACTTTTACGTATTTTCGCCGATCTTTGTCTAATTTTGTATTTGATTTTGTTTGCTGTACTCTCTTTCTGGTGTAATCTTTATATCTGCAGCAATCGCTTTTGTGTCCCACCTTCTTACAAATGTAGCATTTTTTCTTCTTATAAGGACAATCTGATTCCCAATGCTTTTCTGCACATCTCTTACAGTTATATCTAGAAGAGGCTTGTTATATTGTGTACTATATTTATGGTTATTATCTTTGGAATATCCCGTTCCATTGCTTTTCTTTGTAAAGTTCTTGGTTGGTGCGTATGGTTTTCTAACTTTTCTTACATATGCCACTCCGGATTCTTCTATATTTTTTTAATCCCTTTTTAGTGTAATGGCCCTTTCACAGTCCTCTGCTAGTTTCTGGAGGGTTAAATCTTGCTCAGATTCCAGCTTAGACAACACTCGTCTGCGTATTTCTGCATTTTTCGTGGAAACTAACCCTTGAGCGAAAATTAGACATTTAAAATCTTCTACCGTTAGTTCTGCAAGCTTAAAATTATCGCAGTTTTTATTGACAACTGATGCGTATGTCAAATAATCTTGGTTGTCCAACTTTCTTAGATTCATGCACAGCCATCTTTTATGAAAAAGAGATATAGTTGGATTAAATAATTCTTTTAGTAATTTTACAGCTTCCATGAACTCTAATTCCGCAGTTTTTTTAGGTAATATGTAATCTACGAATTTGCTGTGTTCTGATGTACCCAATTTTTTGAGTAAGAGGCTCACTTTCTGACTATTTGGCCAATTTTTACAGTCCAGTTGAAAAACATCCTCGTATCTTGTGTAGTATGCTTAAAAATTCTTCTCTTCCTCAGGCACATAATGAAATGTGTCCATGCTATTAAAAATAGTTGTATGGGAGAAATTAATACTATCGACATTTTCTCGATTACTCTTTAGTAGTTCCAGTGTTTTAGCAAAACGTTCCTCTTGTCTTTCTTCATATTCCAATTGTAGTTTCTTATGCCTTTCTTCCTGTTCCAATTGCAGTTTTTTATGCCTTTCTTCCTGTTCCAATTGCAGTTTTTTCTGCTTTAATTGCGCCATTTTCTGCTTTTCTTCTTGTTCCTGCTGCCATTTCAATAATCTGTCCTCTCTCTTTTCCTCGCGGTCAGCCTGTGCCTGTATTTGTGTTTGCAAAAACTCGTTTTGTGTAGCTTGTCTGCGTTCATCCCGCTCAGCCTGTGCTTGTAAAAATTGCATGAACCTTTTAGATAAGTCTTCCATGTTTTTTTTTTTTTTTTTTTTTTTTTTTTTTAGTGTGCAGTTAAAAAAAATATTGTACCATGTACAATATACACCGGTTTGGGTTACAACAAAAAAGCAAATTGCTGTAAGCTCCTGTTTTCAATAATAATATCGCTGCTTGCAATAATATATACTTTTTGCGAGTCAGGCTGCAAAAAAAAAAAAATAAAACAGGTTTATCTGGAATCACGAAATGGAATTGAATTTCCGTTTTTAGGCACTTACTAATAAGTAACTCTTTCCACAAAATAAAAGTTTGGGGTTTTTTTTTAATCGAGTCACAATTGAATAAATGTATGCAGTACATTTAGTTCTTTGAGTTTTTTTTCTCTAGTATTTTAGTAATTAAAATACCTCTTAAATTGAGATTACCTTTTTTCCGTGACGTTTTACTGTATTATCCGTTATTCAGTGACAACTTCAAGAAAAAAAATCCTTTCCTTGAATTTTAGTTTTAGCTGTGGTATTTCCTTTTAGTACCGACGTCAACCAAAACATTAATTAAAAAGTCCTTTAGTTGTTGTTTTGTTTACGGAGAACAGTAATTAGAATCCACTGGTGAACTTTTTTCGTAGGTTACTTCCTTGCTTTCGTAATACGGGTCTGACCTGTCGTTTTTGCGACAGAACAAAGTTCGCTTTTCGTTTGCAAGTTGGTCCTTTAGTAAGATTTGTCGTGTAGCGACAAAACAAAAATTCACTTTTACATCCGTTTGCAAGTCGGATTCCCAGAAAACGGCGTAAATTGTCGCTTTTGCCACGTTAGCGTTTTTTTTTTCACTTGAGTTGAAACTTCTCTTTAGCGTAAAATCCGTTTGCTCGTCAACACTTTGCATTCCTTAAAAAAAATGGCCAACCTTTGCGTTGTCCTTTTTTTTTCTTTTTTTTTTAAATAGTTCTTCGTCAAACTGTTATATTTGACGCTTCATATCTCGTCGCCAACTGTTGTGGTTGCAAGGTTGAACAATAATTAGTAAGGAAATACAATGAAGACGCAAACAACAAGATAACGCAATAATAAGTGTATTAAAGAAAAGGTATATTTACAATATGTACAAATGACGGTGTCGAGTCAGAGAGTCTTGGTGGGAGGACATGTACGCTCTTCGGCGTCACTTCTGGTGGCATTTGAGTAAGACACACCAAGGATAACCTAGGCTTGCCATTTATAGTGTTATGTTATTCGCATATGCAAATAAGTGGTTGCCACCACAACATTATCAATGTCAAGAAAATAACAGATTTAAAATTTGTGACACAAACAACGATTAACTCCTGATCAGTTTATTGGTGAAAGGGGCCCATAGGGTTTGTCGTTTATTATTTTTAAAGCGCTGTATAGTTTTTGTACTGTTAAAAACTAATTTAAATTTTTGCGGAATCGGTGCAACAATGCTCATCAAATCAAATCACATCAAAGGAATTTATTGTTTTTCGCATTTAAGGAGCAAAATTAGGTCGATTAGATTATCTATTTCGTTCCTTCGTTCGTGTCTCGAAGAACATGTCTCTCCATTAGTAAATAAATTTTTAATTCCAAAGTTACACCTAGTCTTACAATTGAACGGGCTTTCATCCAAGATGAAATAAATAAATAAATTAAATAGACAATTTGATTTATACATTAATTCTACGTCTGTCTCCCTCTCCTGAATAAAGTACTTCCCAACTTACTTTCATTTTTTTTGTTTTCCAAATATTTGGCAAACCGTGAAGCATTATCTGGCCAACGTATTTTACGTAAGTTTAATAAGCAACTGGATTTTCTTGTTCGTTATGGATTTGGGCGCGACTATGATGCTGAAGGCGATAATATTTTTAATTATTCTAATCTTGTGCTTTCAAAAGTTGAGACTGCAGTGTTGACTAAAGAGTTGAATTTCTGTGTTCTCCAACATACATTGATAAAGAAGAAACACTTGCAGCATTTGGAGTTTTATTTTCCCAACTTAAGCATCATAATCTGATCTCGCTTGATCATGTAACAACTGTTTGGTTTTAATATTAAGGACACTTAACATAAAATTTTTTAATTGAAATTAAATTCGAAATTTAATATAATTTAATTTAAAAGTTAATGAAATTATCGCCATCCGATAAATAAAAAAGGGGGTTTCGCAAACGTGAACCCGTGATGGATATATATTTCTACTTCCGGTTATGAAATAGATGAGTAGATAAGGCTAGTCTAAAAGTCTTGGCCTTTCGTTATCCCAATTCGGTTATTGATTCAGGTGATATTATTTGGCCCAGCACGCATTTTAAAACCATTAAGTCATTGAAATCGAATAAAGATATTTATATATGTATACCAGACAAAGGTGCTGGTGTATTTATCCTGGACCGTGTAGATTATGTCCAGAAAATGTTATTTATTTCTTGAATGCTGTAAATAAGTTTGTTCGCATTGGCTCTCCTTAAACATGCGACAACACCTATAAGAATGAAATTAAGATCCAGAAGCGCCTTTTATACTTTTATAAGAAAGGATACTTTTCCAAAGAGATCTATGACAAAATAAGACCTTCTGGCTCATTAAAACCTAGACTTATATGGCCTTCCTAACATATATAAAGAAGGTCTCCCACTTAGACCTATTTTGTCTATGGCGGGGTCTACCCAACACTCCCTAGCTAAGTGGCTATTGACTATTATAGAACCAATTCATGCGCTATATACTGAATATTGCATTACCGATTCATTGAGGTTAATTGAATATTTACATGTTGCAACCTAGTTCTGCCAACAATTTCATGTGTTCATTTGACGTTCCAGCCTTTTTACCAATGTCCTACTACAGGAGACTATTGGTATTTCTTCCAACACACTTTATAATAGTAATCTAACTCCTCCGCCTTTCTGTGCGAATATATTTGTTGAACTCATGTTAATCTGTACTAAGTCAATGGAATTCAGCTTTGATAACGTTATGTACAGTCATATCGACGAGGTTCAGATGAGAAGCCCCCTGGGTCTTGCATTAGCGGATATTTTTATGGGTTTTTATGAGTCAACACTGTTTAGGAATAGATTTAAGCCCCCAATATATTATAGATACGTTGAGTACACCTTTTTCAGCCTTTGCTTCTGAGAGTGAAGCAACAATTTTTTTTTCGATGAGCTCAGTTATCTGCACACAGTATTTGCTCTTGCATGACAATTTAATTCGTCTTTTTGTATCTGTTGATAACCAACGATTAACTCCTGATGAGTTTGTTGGTTTGTAGGGTTTTACTGTGCATTATTTTCCAAGCGCTGTGTAGTTTTAGTACCGTTAAAAATTATATATATATATATATATATATATATATATATATATATATAGAGAGAGAGAGAGAGAGAGAGAGAGAGAGAGGAAAGACGAGGAGATAGAGCCAAGCATAAAGCGATAGAAAGTTATAAGTGAGATATTGTAGCACTGGTATGATTGTTAGTTTCTTATAGCTTTATCCAGTATGAATCATCATCATCATCATCATCATCATCATCATCATCATCAACAACAACAACAACAACAACAACAACAACAACAACAACAACAACAACAACAACTTCTTATTCCATACATCATTTTTGTATTCTTACTATTTCTTTACTCCTTTTGCATTATTTTCTTGTTCTTTTTACATTTATATATATATATATATATATATATATATATATATATATATATATATATATATATACAAACAGTTAATAAAAAATGTTAAAAAAACACTTTGAAATGAGTTAAAAACATATTTAATCTGAAAAGGAAACACTAGATAAGTGGACAGTCCTTAATCCGCGGAGTTTCGAAGAAATACTTTCCTTCTCATCAGAGGGTAGGAATTACCAAAATGTAATTATTTCATAATACCTAGAGACACTATTTTTTTTTTTTTATCCTTTCGGGAATCATCAGTGCAGGGTGTCACGATTATCGCCGGTAATCTATATATGGAGGAGTTAAAAGAAAAAAAATAAGATCGATTCTTTAAGATGAGACTTTTCGGGATAATGCAAAGCTCAAAGTTTTGGAGCTTAAGTAGATTATTAATAAAGTCAGAAAATGACGATATACAAATATATACAAATATGTATAGATTTATTCATTTAATAAATAAGGGTGATGCATCAATTAGATGTGTATGGTATGTAAGAACTCTTATATCATGGTATTTCGAAGCCTAATGCTTCTCATCAAAAGAGATGCTAAGTAATATAATATGCATGCGATAGATACATTGGGAGCGAAATAATTGTGCAGTGATAGATTAAATATTGAGACTGTTTGGGGTGGGAGAAGTAAATCGATTTCTGTGACATAGGAGGAGGATAGCTTTTATTATGTAATGAAGGTAGGTGTATCGCATATCTGCGATCGTGAGTTTTATATATGTGTACATTTTACGTGATTAAACTTTCGGGTAAAATATACGGTAATTTAGTTGAAAGAAGATGCTTATTTAATCATATGTATTAATGGGTTATATCTATGGAAGGGGTTTACTTTGAATAAATGATTTATGCTATATCGGTATATTTTAAAAGAGGTATCTAAAACTATAACATTACTGAAATGAAATATAAATTATTATGAATAATAGTATAACAAGATAAGTAATGTGAGGGGATAAATTATAAGGGATACAGTGTAGAATTTTTTTTTAAGTGAACAAGATAGAGGATAAACAGATGGCAGAATAAGGTAATAAAAATAGAAAGGAGTATCGGATGAAATGATATAAAAAGACAAGAATTATAGAATAATAATAGATAATAAAGTATAATAAATAATAAAGGTATAAGAAATACAAAGTTATCAAATATAGGAGGATAAAAACTAGATATAAAAAATAAAGTATTAAAAATATAAGAATATAAAGAGAAAAGTGAAAAAAAAAAATAAAATTAAATGAAAATACGACAATAAAGTAAATTTATAGTAAGTGAAAGTTCTTAAAGGCAGATGAGTAGAGATATTATGCAAAGTTTTAGGTCTTTTTGAGTTAGGTTCTTCCGATGAGAAGCATTAGGCTTCAAAATACCATGGCGTAAAGAGTTCTCACCCCTAATTGATGTATCACTCTTATTGAATAAATGGATAAATCTATACATATTAGTATATATTTTTATATTGTCATTTTCTTACTTTATTGATACTTTCTCTCTAAAGAGAGATATAAGCAGATATATATATATATATATATATATATATATATATATATATATATATATATATAGAGAGAGAGAGAGAGAGAGAGAGAGATTATAGGACGTATAATTGCTGTTTCCTAAGTTTAAATCCAAATGAACGCTCCAGTATTAATAAGATATAACTCGATAACGGAAAAGACTGTATGTATGCATTAAAAATGTTGAATATAAACATTAGCAGTTGAGTAAATATTACCTGAAGATGTAGGATTTTGAATAAAGTTCCAGCTTAATTATGTATGCACACATGTAGCCAAAAATGTTTGCATGAATAAAAAAAAATGCTGTAGTTATATAAATACATTTTTTCTATAATTTTTTTTATGTTTTGAAATGCTTTCAGAAATTTTCTTGTTCGCTTAATCGAAACAGTGAACAGTTTGTCGCCGTCAACGTCCGACCAAATACCTGTTTGGCTTTTGTAAAATCAAATAAAATTAAAGAATAACAACTCCAGAAACTTGTCAATTATTGACAGACTTTGGCTATAAACAGAAAACGCGTAGGACGAGACGATACTTAAAATGGTGTGTGTGTGTGTGTGTGTGTGTGTGTGTGAATTGGGGTTTAGCGGTTTGTGAATGAAGACCAATCTCCGAGAGAGGATTAGATCGATTGAAATATCGTTTTTAGATCCACAGGTGCATGTCAAGAGGACTGCCAGTTTAACGGTGTATCTCGATGGTAGGACGTTGGACAGCTTCTAAAGAGGTCTTACTTTCTTTAATTCTGTTTTCATTTGACTTTTCTTGTTATTTCCCAAAGAGAAAACTCATCTCAAGGTAAAATATCAGAGTCCATTTTCTGTAGGCTACTTTTGAACCCAGTCAACGACGGGTACTTTTGCAAGTATATATATATATATATATATATATATATATATATATAATGTATGGATATATGTATGCACGTGTGTGTGTGTGTGTGTGTGAATGTATACGTATGTGTATGTGCAAAAATCAAAAATTAATACAATACATATATGTGTAAAAAGGACAATACGAAAAATATATAAATGTTCTAATTTCTTATTTGATACATCTATCTATCGGGTTAAGACTGGAGGAGTTTGAGATATAGAAATATAAAAAAAAAATACAAAAAATACAAAAATAAAAAAAAACTAAAGAAAAAAGCAATTTTTTTTAAAGAGAACACAATTTTCAATCGACCATTCGGTTTCCGTCGGTGCAATAAAGCGATATGTGACACGTTTCTGGAGTTGCTATTCTGACGGTTTATTTGATTTTAAGTCGAACAGGTATTTGGTCGGATGTTGAAGGCGATAAACTGTTTGGATGAAAAGCAGAAAAGTGAAAAAAAAACAAATTTCTGAAAACATTTCAAAACATTTTCGACAAGAAAATGAAGAAATAAAGACACGCATATATATATATATATATATATATATATATATATATATATATATATATATATATATATATATATACTCACACACACAGACACACACATATATATACACATATCTATCTATCTATCTATCTATCTATCTATCTATATATATATATATATATATATGTGTGTGTGTGTGTGTGTGTATGTGTGCCTTGGAGGTTTTTCAATTTTTAAAACATTTCGACAAGAAAATGAAGAAATAAAGACACGCATATATATACACATATCTATCTGTCTATCTATCTATCTATCTATCTATCTATTTCTCTCTCTCTCTCTCTCTCTCTCTCTCTCTCTCTATATATATATATATATATATATATATATATATATATATAAGAAATAAAAATTACGATAAGTTTACCAAGGTAATCAAAATAGTAAACTTGAAATATATTATAAATATTAAAGAGTTAATAATTACAAGTAAAGTAATCTCAACCAGATGTAAAAGCTCAATAAAACCGAAAAGGAAATAGAGCTTATAATATGAACAAATTATTAATAAAACATGTTAAATATATATATATATATATATATATATATATATATATATATATATATATATATATATATATATATATATATAACTACTTAATTTACTCACATAAAATTAATATACGAAAGTATAGATTTATGCGCAAACTTTAAGTATTTACTTCAAAAGTGCCCAATACGTAGGTAGAGCTAGTTAGTAATTTATAAAATATATATGGCGATTAAGCTACACTGAATATTCCGCGTTTCATCCACTCTAGGACTCTTCAGGGTTATGCGCATAAGCCTGAAGAGTCCTAGAGTGGATGAAACGCGGAATATTCAGTGTAGCTTAATCGCCATATATATTTTATAAATTACTATATATATATATATATATATATATATATATATATATATATGTATGTGTGTGTGTGTGTGTGTGTGTGTGTGTGCCTTAGAGGTTTTTCAATTTTTAAAACTATATGGAAAAAAATTTAGTTCCAAGTCCGCTGAAAAACTTTCTTTGCTTTGTGTGTTTGTCTGTTTATGGGAAAATATGCTTATTCAATTATATTTCATTTTTTATTCATACCAATCCTTTAGTTTATGAAGCTCGATGTAACTACAGAACATATACAAATAAATGACAAACGTCTATATTCAAATTTTCAAAATGTCGTCCATTTTATCGTTTATTTCTTTAAGCATGTTCAAATGTTCAATTCTTGACAGCACCTGTTTCATAGCAAATAATCATTTGTGTAATTACTATGTCAATTTCTGAATTTATTCCGCCCTTAACTGATCCGAAGAATAAGAACTCATCAACTTTAAAATAAAATAAAAGAAATATGCGTATGATTACAAACCGAAAATCGCAAGAGTAGTTGCAATTGTGTTGTTTTTTAGTTACGACATATTTGAATTTTAATGTAGAGCCACCAATGCTGAATCTACGTACGTATAAATAAATTGTAATTGTAATTAACATAAAAATATCATATTTAATGTTTTATTAATTCATTATAATTAATTTATTTTCTTAGATAATGTTGATAACGGTCAAATCCAGAATGTGTGTATTTAGGTTTGTTTTATACGAAAGCAATTATTAAATTCATTGAATTGTCTACGATAATTACAGTGGATTCATTAGATTTAATATACGGCATAATCGCGTTGACAACCGTCTCGTCAAATCACCAAAGTTAAGCAACGTTGAGCCTGGTTAGTGCCAGACAAACCGCCCCCTTAATAAGACAATTTGTCGAATCACCAATGCTGACGATTACTACAATACTATCCCATTGATTACTGTACACGCAATAACCCTTATCCCCGAGTGGCTCCCGGGTGTTGATAAGTGGTGACCTCCATGTAAAAAAAAAAAAGATGGGTGATCATTTGGAATGCTAGGCGCTGTATGTGCTCTCCGCTTATCTCGGCATTTGTTTCCAGTCGTCCTGAACATACCTTCCACTTGCCACTGGTATTTAACAATGTCGACTAAGGAGAGGTATGGTTGGAGATTGCGCGCCTTCTGACACAAAAATTTCACGCGCAGGCACCCTTTTGTGGTTATCCATAGTCTGTTAAAGACTGAAGGCGCCAGTAGTTAGATTAAAGCTTTGCTTCATTTTATTTTTTATCTTATAAAAATGCTTTTTTATTAAGTTCAAACAGACTTATTACGTTTAAACAGACTTATTACGTTTAAACAGACTTCTGTTATTGACATTTAGTTAGGATTAAGTACGAGGGGCGTGCAATAATTTATGCCCCTGACCCACTTCCCATAGCAGTAGAGCAACGAAACTTGGTACAGTTATCAGTCTTTCTCTACATAGGAACCACCCAGAGTTATGCATTTCTCCCATTGTTTGATGCAGCTCTGGAGACCGTTTTTGTAGAACACCCCAGGTTGGTCCTCCAACAACGACGTGACTTCAGAAATCAAGGCTGCATCATCTGGGAAACGCTTTCCTTTCAAAAACAACTTCATGGCTGGGAAGAGGTGAAAGTCAGAGGGTGCAAGGCCAGGAGAGTAGTGAGGATGTGGAAGGATTTAATAACCACACGCCCGTGCTCCTGATCTGGCGACATGCGAGTTGTGGACCGGAGCGTTGTCCTGTAGGAGGAGGGTACCTTTGCTGATCTTATCCCGCCTCTTGATTTTGATAGCTTCCCTTAATTTCCTCAAAATTGAAGCATAATAGGCTCATGTAATTGTGATATCCTTTGCCAGGAAATCTGTCATCACTACTCCGTCCTGGTCTCAGAAGACTGTGAGCATGACTTTGCCAGCGGAAGGCTGCACCCTTGCCTCCTTTGGAGGTGGTGAGTCCAAGTGCTTCCACTGCATTGACTGGGCTTTTGTTTCTGGATTATAGTGATGGACCCAGGTTTCATCCTGTGTAATCAGTCTTTTGAAAACCATTGACTCATCTTCTTGGCACATCTCCAATTTCATCCTCGAGCACTCGACGCGTTCTCGCTTCTGGAATGGTGTGAGCAACCTGGGAATTCATCTGGCAGACACCTTATTCATATGCAAATGGTCATGAATGATAGTTTCCACAGACCCTGTACTAACCTTGACGTCTTGGGCTATTTGGCGAATAGTAATGCGCCGATCTTCCAAGATGACAGCCTCAACTTGACGGATACATGCCTCATCAATAGCAGAAGGGGGCGACCAGGTCTGGGAGCTGTTTCCACAGACTTCCAGCCATGTTTGAATTCACAATGCCAGCGTTTTACAAGGTCATATGATGGGGTATTATCACCATAAGTTTCTTTCATTTCATCAAAAGTATCCTGTGATGTGCGTCCTTTCAAATACAAAAACCGGATCACTGCTCGACATTCAACAGGCTCCATTTCACACCTGACTCAGTTCAAGCATCTGTAAAACAGAAACAACAATTAGTTCAGAGCTGTAATTTGCCACATAACCCGTAGAGATGTAAATCATTGCACATGCAAAATTTGAGCTAGATCAGTCAACTGAAAGTGGGTCAGAGGCATTACTTATTGCACGCTCCTCGTAATCATTTATTTTCATTAATATGAGATATTTCTTGATTTTGTTGCAATACATTTGTTTATTTTTTCCGTCCAAGGGAAACAACTACCGTATTTCATACATGGTTTGGTAGTATATTTGTGAAGACATAGAATAGCCTCAGGTATGAGAAAGTGATTAGAGCGAAAGAGAGAGAGAGAGAGAAGCAGAACGGATCTAATATATGAACTATACTATTTATTCTCGACGGAAAGTAAGAAGAAAAAAGTCGAAAATATGGACGAGTTATATGCGAATGAAAGTTTTTGGCCAAAGAGAGGTTTACGACAGAAAGCCTGAAATAAGATTTCTAATTTGATCTTTTTAATTATCAGCCGGGTTGAGCCGGCACCGCATCTCATATTTTCACCCTTTCGTTTCATACGGATGTCTAATTTCCCATAAGTTGTATGAAAGCTGTATCTGAGGCTAAATTCAGAAACAAGGTCAGGTTCACTTTGATCCGTGGTTTTATACCGAATTCTTTTACTTTGCTGAGTTTTCCAGCTGCCGGTCGAAAAACAATGGCCCAATTATGAGCACATTGTATTCGATCAACTATAAGCTTTGTTTGGTTCCGTCGACGTTTTATGAGCTCGCATTGTTTTACGTCGACTGTATTAATTAACACCGAATATGGAAAATATTTCAGTTTTAAAAATAATAATTGAAATTCAAAATTAACTTAGATTTAGATTTTATTAATTGGCTTTTCTAAGATGTGCATGGTATTCCTAGATATGAATACCGCATTCTGTTGTAATAACGTTTAGATGTGTACAGATAGTCTTAGTATTAGTGTGTTGACGATTAATTGGAATCAGAATCGGGAATCGTAAAAATCGGAAAGTTTCGGAGTATCAAAATCCGTACGGAAATAGGAAAAAAAGTGTCCCTATTTTCTGACGCCCCAAAGCGATTTTCCTAATAGTTTATTTACTTTTTTTTTTAATTGGGAGAATGTATATGAATACATCCGGGTTTCTCCTTACAGGAATATGACTGGCTGGTTAAGCCATAAATATCGACTAGTACGCTGAAGTGTCACGCTAAGAATATACCAACTCCGATTACGAACACGCGTTCAATAAAGAAACTCACGAAATTATTACTCGAAATCAGAGCCAAGACTACTCAGCTACTTCAAACTAATATATCCATTTCGCGGGACACATCAAAAACTTAATTTTCCATTGCTGGTAGTAATGATACAATGATAAATATGTATTGATTTTAAAATACCAATATTTTGTTATTTACAAAGGAATCACTACTCATCAAGGCCCAGAGGCCACTCGAGGATAAGGGTTAAACAGAGTACATTGGTCAAAAGGACAATAAGAAGAGTTCCACAATAAGAGTTCCACAGGTGTGCAGTTTTAAGAAAAAAAGCTTTGTTCATGGAATCTACGTTTAGATTTACGTACAGATAAAAAGTGGGGGAAATTATTGATAGTGGTTTTAGATAGACGAGTGTTTCTCGTGAATGTTTGACCAAGGGGACCATAGATTGGAGCTCATACAAGCACTTGCCATGAAAATAACGATAAAACAGAGGCAGACTTGCAACATCTCTTCTATGAGAAAGAGATTTCAGGGAAGAGAAAAGGGCATTCCCCATTAGGCTACAAAGTCTATTCTAAACTCTGTGAAGGTAGGATAGGGTCTTTCTAGCAGCTCCTGCCCAGATGTGACAGCAGTACTCCATCCTTGGACGTACCTGGCTTTATATAGTTAGAGAATTGCATCAGCAGGTAGATATCTACTGGATCGATAGAATGAGCCCACCATTTTTACAGCGACCTTGGCAACGGATTTGATGTACGTGTTCAATTTCAGATCAGGAGTAAAGGTCAAGCCCAGAAAATTGTCAAAAGATGGAGCCTCCCCAAGACGAGAGCTATTCATTTCAATTGATGCCAGATGGGGTAAAATATATAGATTTTCATTCGAGCAAATTTATTTTTACGCTTGCGAAAATTTATGAACGTATGACAAGAATATTTACAGTAGTCTGAATATTAAAAAATCAAAGCAAAAAACAAAGACTCTATAGCTAAATATTTAAATATTATAAGTGAATCGAAATCGGCAACTGTCTCATCCCCAGGGGAAAATAGTGAAATCGTCCCATCACTACTCAGTATGGTAAATTTCAACATAACGTCAAAAATCAAGTGAAGTGGCATTCTCAAATTAGAATTCAAATAAAAATTCTTTTCCATTATTAATATAAGATAAATATTGTTTTGTGTTCTAAAAATAAAATAAATGCATTAACTAGTATCAAAATTTAATCATCTTTGATTGGTCATAAATAAAAGAAGTTCCCACATCGTAACACATCACACCGGGAACAAATTTAATACAGACAATTTTTCTATGTTTACCGGTAGTACACCATATTTTAATTGTTTTCAATGGCTAACATAACTTTTAGTAACAGGTGCAAGTTACTATAGATTCGTCAAGTTTCATTCAACTAATTTATTTGCAAAAGCATATACTCTTTTTAATAAAATATTTCCCTTGTGGTGATAGTACGAGTTACTAAGATGATATTTGACGATTTCATGATATAAAGTTTTGTTATCTATATTGTGAATAATTAAAGGAAGGTATTACACATAACAGTTGCTGCCATTTTATAAGTGCATCGATGTTTGTACTGACCAACCTCTACAAACTGCATTTTGTTGTAATTTTATAAGTGCATCGATTGTTGTACTTTCCAACCTCTACAAAATGCATTTTGTTGTAATTTTATAAGTGCATCGATTGTTGTACTTTCCAACCGCTACAAAATGCATTTTGTTGTAATTTTATAAGTGCATCGATTGTTGTATGAAGTGCATTCAGTTGTAATTTGTATGCCGTAATATTTAGATGTGGGTGTGTAAAGATAAAGTTAGTATGTTCAATTTCAAAGTAATGTTAGGAAGAGTAAAATATTCCAATTAAATTTCAAGTAAAATTGTGTGTTCCGGCAGATCATCACAGAGAGAGGGAACCGCTAGGTTTATGTGTTGAATGGGCAAAGGAGAGCCTTCTTAGTCAATTGAGCCAGCAGAGAGATAGACGGTAAGGTTGATAGATTAAGATTAATAGAGCAGTGGGTTTTGATAGCTGTTTCGTCACACATGGTTGATTGTCTTATGTGTATACATTTATGCTATGAAGAAAGAATATCACCCTAAAAATGGTAGCTTTCTCTTTCAACTAAGCAAACAGTGAGAGAGATAAATAGATAGGTTTAGAGAAAGAGAAAGATACTGTAAGAGAGTTAGAAAGAGTGAGCACAGTGAGTTTTGTTGTCTACTCTCTCCACACATTGATTGGGTTTCTTATGCGTATGTATTTATGCTATGAAGAAAAGATTTCACCATTACAAAAAAGGATAGCTTTCTCTTTCATATAAGTTCGTAGCGATAGATAGATAGAAAGATAGATAGATAGATTAAGAGAAAGAGGGATAGAGCGAGAGAGAGAGAGAGAGAGAGGGAAAGGGTAAGAAAGAGAGAAAGAGAGAGAGAGAGAGAGAGAGTGTGTGTGTGAAAGAGAAAGAGTGTGTGTGTGTGAAAGAGAGAGAGAGAGAGAGAGAGAGAGAGAGAGAGAGAGAGAGAGAGAGAGAGAGATCGGTCAGTTTTGATGGCTATTTCCTCCATTTGTTAATTTATTAGTAACATTTATGAAAGTTGCTATTGAGAAGCAATAGACATTGACAGAGTGTAGAGAAAATGGTAACCTCACTACTGCAACTACAGAAATTTAACCAACGGATTCTGTCGACGTAACGGATGCACTATGGTAATTGAAGAACACCCAAGCTACACCACACAACACCAATCAATGAACGAAGATAACTATGAAGACTGGTATTAATTAATAAAATAACCAATAAACTAGTAGGACCCGTGGAAATGTTACGGATTGAGGAATATATGGAATCAACAAATATGTTTTCATAAAGTTGACAGTTTTCTGGATAGTGCAAAAAATTAGGTTCTTTTTAAAGATAAACCAATAACACACAGCAATTATGAGTTTATTAATATTTTTTATGAAAATATGAGTTTATTAACATTTTTATGAAATTAGTGTCTATAGATATATAAATACAGAACTGGCCCAAATGAGATTAATTAGTACAAATAAATGTCCAGAAAGTAATATTATGCTACAATACAATAATAAAATCACATTGTAAAAGGCAATCCTTAACTTACCTCTTTTAGTCCAACACTTGGCAGACAATGTTGTTTTCTTTGCCCTGTTTCTTTCAAATGTTCCTTCTTTACATAGCATTTCGTTTACGTCTTTCTACAGTGAAGAACTGCTGCACGTCAAATTTACTACGAGTTCTTTCCTCACTCTATTACAACAAGGATAGTATATTATTATATATTAATATATATAGAATATATATAATTATAATATATATTAAATGAGGCTACATCCAAAGGGATTTACTCTAATATTCTTGTACAGGCTTGTCAGATTGGCCTTTTTAATGCTAAATTTCGGAAATTTGGCCTTTTCTGAAGCAATTTATATTTAAATATATTTTTTGTGTCTTACGGAATTAAAATCCGTTTCCAATTCTTAGAAAATAAGGTGTTACAAACTAAACTATTCCAGCCTTACTTGAAAAAGTGAAATAATAATAATTTACAAAATCTAAATTGTTTGAGGTATAAGTATTTTATGTCAGACCTTTTTATGTTGAGCGAATGCTTTTGCCGTTTGGGAGAGATCAACGCATCACCAAAAACTAGACTCAGTATTAATCAACACTTGCCGCTTGGTCACTGGCTGTATGAATCCTACCAAGCTGAATAACCTGCCTCTCCTCACTGGCATTGCATCTTCAGATGTGAGACGGGAAGTTGCCATCCAGGTAGAGATTACAAAATCTATCAGCAATGAACGCATCCTCTTTTCTGGACGTGAACCAGCGATCCAACGATTGAAGTCAAAGAGAAGTTTCCTCAGCCACGTCGAACCCCCTAACAATATCTCAGGAAGAAACCAGACTACAGCTGTGGACAAGACAAATAGATAATGGCCCTCATCCTACTGATATGCGAATCTCTCGTTTTGAGGCTTTCTCTCCTGATTTAGAAATATCTCGACAACAGTGGAAAACAGCCGCCCGTGAATGGGAATGGGTCTATCAAAAGTTACTATGATCTAACTATTTGCGAATGTGAAGATAAGGGCTACACGATGCAACATTGTTTTATCTGACTTCTGCTGCACAACTGGTGCAGCTTGAAAGATCATACAAAATAAAACAATAATGCAAAGGACTGCGTAAAAAATGTTGCATGATTGCATACTACAAAAGCACGCAAAAAAGAAAAATTATATTTAGAAGCATCTCTATAGTCTGATCCTTTGTCTCTATTACTGCTACACCTTGATTATTATTTCAGCTGACTTTATGTGCTTTGGTGAACAACTTCCTCTTCATTGTCTTTCCACCAAACCTATTTCCTATACATTTATTATGCTTATAAACTTATTCAGCATAATCACGTTGACACACCGGTTCCCGTTAGATCACCGAAGTTAAGCAACGTTGAGCCTGGTCGAGTGATCATTTGGAACTTCCAGGTGCTGTATGTGCTCTCCGTTTATTTAGGCATTGTTTCCAATCATCTTGGACCTTTCTTTGACACTGGACTAAATAAGTGCCGATTAAAGGGAGGTGTGATTGATCATTGCGCAACCCTTGCCTCACATGCGGAGCTACCTTTTTATTGTCTATCGGTACTGAACGGAGACAAAAAGATTTTTTTTTATTATTGCATTTTCACCCCAAACAAGGCACATTGCCACTTTGTTGTAGGGAGCTACTATCAGGGACATAAGCATCAGGGTACTGTGTAGGGAGTTGGGCAGCTAGATGTCGGTTCACGTTACACTTGAACTTCTGCATGTCAGTACAGTTGGGGGAGCAGGGACCCGGAAGGGAATTTCAAAGTCTAGCTTATTTCTTTTTTTGATTATAGTTTTTCCTCTTATATTTTTAAAAAATTGCCAACACTTTAGAGGAATGGAAGACAATAGTGTACCAAACTAACTCGACATTCTCTGTCCTTCATATATTCATTTCACTCTAGGCAAAGTGTGGCCATATTCAATATGGCTAATTAGAACACAATCCTCGAAGCAAATTAAGAACAAGAAAAGCACAAAAAATGTTTCCCTCGTCTCTTTTCATTCACAATTGACTTATATCAAAATCGTTTATTTATTTAATGTTTTTAATCGCAAACTCTTCGAGTAGTATTTACACGATTAATCGGAATCGGGAATCGGAAAAATCAGAACATTTTAGGGTATCGGAATTTGTGCCTATTTTCTGATTCCAAAAACGATTCTATTAATCTTATTTTCATTTGATTTTATTTAAACAGCATCTTCAATTGCTGGTATTAATGATAAAATGATATTTATTGATGTTAAGCAACCAGCAAAACAAAATCTGTAGCTAATCACCCTCACAAGTGTATACTTTTACGTCTGAAAAAATATATGCACATTTAACGTGTTTTTATGGTAATGAAGAAAAATTAAAAAAAAACCTATAGTTAAATATTTAGTGATTTATAAAGAACCGAAATCGGTTATTGTATCGGAATCGGGAATTTAGTACGGAATCGATAATTGTATCTGAATCGCGAAAAAAATATTGGAATCATCCCATCACTAGTTTAAAGTTATCCATCGGTGAAGGTCTTCTCATCTCATCAAAGTTATTTGTTTTTCAATTAACCTCCTTTGAATAAAGTAAATCGAAAAATGTTAGACAAAATGAAAAGCATAGCAAAAACGCCGTTAGCCACCAATTCGAATCAATCCTTTCTATTTGGAGAGTTACCAACGAACGGGAATAGTGACCCTTATTTCGGCGAGGAATGACAGTCGATCGAATTTTGTAAAAATAATGATTAAAACTTGAAAAAAATTTGTAAGTAGGTAATAAATCAATTGAATTCATTTTATGTTTTTTTGACTTCATAAAAAATAGTTTGCATCTCAATCAATGGCTTATTGGCAATAAATATCAAAGTGCGGCAAGTCATGTAAAAAAAAAATCAGAAATATATTGCATGCATAAACCTTGTGAAAAAAAGACAAAACAAATAAACAAATAAATAAATAAATAAACACAAGAATAAATCGTCAAAAATGAAACCTTTACCGGTTTCGTTCATATCATCAAGCATCTTCAGAAAACGTCTGTTATTTTTTTCTCTCATGACGTCTGTTCGAAAACGGTAAAGCTCTTGTTTTTGATGATTTATTCCTGTTTTTAATTTGTTTTTAATTTTTTCTTTTTCATACATGCTGTCCTCTCAGCATTTCACTTTATGATATATTGCGTAGTTTATACCCATACCGTCTGAATGTTTGTCCAAGGCGACTGTCAACTTGTATATGGTAGTTATCATCATAACCACCTTAAGCAGACTTCTAAGGGAGCAACACCCAGATAAAAATGCTGCCTTTCTTCTGTTGGATTGTGGGGTCGTATAACGTGTGTATATACGTGCGTTCATGCATGTATAGTCTATATAAATACTAGCGGGGGTACCCAGCGTTTCCCGAGTGTTTGTTTCCGGGACGGGGGGGGGAGTTTTAAAAAATGTTATGGTAGGTAAGTAGGAAGGATCAAACCCGGAGTCATGAGTAAAAGTAGGAAAATAAAGTGTGAAAAAAAAAAACAAAAAAAAAAAAACATCTGCAACGATAACAGTTCGGCCACCAAGAAAAGTCCATTCCAGTTGTTTAGGAAAAAAAAAAAAAAAAAACAAATAAAAAAAGCCGACTACGGTAGGTCGGCGCGAACGTGAAAATATAATGTGAATTGTCCAGCATGCTAACCACTACGCTACAGAGCACTGCAGCTTAGTTTAGTGATTTTAAATAACTTCACATGAAAGAACTACGAAGCCAAACCGGTGTTCTCTTCTCAACTGTTCCTTGTGAACGATCCCCAAACGGTGTTAAGTGGTGGCAGGGGGAGGAGGAATTTATTAGAGAGAAAATATTTTACCACTTCCATTGATCTTAACCGATTTTGGCCGTGACTTCTCAGCAGAAAAAGTATAGAAATCTAAGATTATCGAGGAATTTGAGAAATAATAAGCCTATAACACACCTCAGATATTGTTCTGGCGTTTGTGCATATTATATTTGCATGAAATATCTTGATTTTTAATCCTATTAATGTCAAAATCCGACGGGAAAAAATGAGTTCATTTTATTTATATGGAATGGAAAGAATAGAATAGAAGATAGAAGATAGAAAGAATAGATAGAAGAGAAGAGAAGAGATAACGTGTGTATGAAACCGATGCTCATATCGTCTAGTGGTTATTATTATTATTAGTATTGTGGATATGTGTGTGTGTGTGTATGTATGTGTTTACACATATTCAAACAGAGTTCACATAACATAGACAGAGTAACAGTCATTTGTTCAGGATGGGTTCAACAAACATGACACAAACACACAATGGCCTCTCGATAACGAACTACTAACCTTAGGTTGTGGCTCCCTTCGTCTCTCAGACACTACAAGAAAACATTTCAGTATAAAGCAGTAACAACAGGATTTCTCTCTTTGTTTTTCCTCGTTTATTCTCATTTTCATCCTTATTTGCTTTTCTAAATTCTTAATTCTAAATTATAAATATATGTATATATATATATATTTATATATATATATTTTCTTTCTCTCTATTATATATATATATATATATATATATATAAGTTAAAAGAAAACACAATACAAACTAATCACGTTCAGCGTCCAATTTGAATACTAGATGCTAAACTTGATTAACTCTTCTCATTTGACAAAGTTCTTCTGAGTTGAAATGAATTTATAGCAAGATCTATCTCAGTTTGTGTTGTATTTTCATTTTAATTTCTATATATGCTCTCCCGCTTAAGATTTCCTACATAAATAGTGTTGAATCGGGGGTGTGCACAAGCACATTTAAGATGTTCTACAGTCTTGTGTCCTATAAAAATGACCTGAATTGTAACTATCACGGGAAACAAAGACAAGTTTAAATTCCAGGTCGGGAAGTTACAATTGAGTAACGCAAAATGAAGAAGAACAATAAAATATTTTAAATATTTACAAGTAAGGATTATTGGTTCATGTTTTTATGAGTCACGGATAACATAAACAAAAGAAAGAGGTAAAGATAATCGTTCAGCGTGAATGGCAAGTTCAACCAACGACTGAAACCCACCCACACACTCCTTACCACTAAACACAGTTTTTCTGTTTCGTCTCTCTCTCTTTCTTTTCATTGTCAATAATTTCCCTTTTGCTCTCTCTCTCTCTCTCTCTCTCTCTCTCTCTCCGTCTTTCTGTCTTTTGTCAATGCCCATCATTGATTAGTAAATAAACTTGGATGTTGACAAAATTCGCCTGTGTTGATTTTAATAATAACGACAAACGGAATGTCAGGGTATATAATTTCGCAAACATTTGAAAAGTGCAAACTAGAAAATTATATATACATTTAATAACACAGCAATTGTCCTGGCCTTTACTGATTAATATATGTGTAATCCCTTCCTGGGTTGATCTCTTATTACCGTGGCTGGTTGGGTCACAATATCGTCTATTTCGTGCATATACTCTTTAGAAAAATTAGAAAATTACATGACAATATATTGCTGCAAAAAGAAAAAGTTTAATTGAAGATTCAACATCGTGTATATATATATATATATATATATATATATATATATATATATATATATATATATATATATATATATATGTGTGTGTGTGTGTGTGTGTGTGTGTGTGTGTGTGTGAGAACAAGTAGTTAATAAAACAGGTTAAAAACACTTTGAAAAAGAGTTAAAACATATTTAATTTGAAAAGGAAACACTATATAAGTGGATAGTCCTTAATCCGCAGAGTTTCGAAGAAATAAGTTCCTTCTCATAAGGGGGTAGGATTTAGCAAAATGCGGGATCGGATTTTGCTATCAAAAGTATTTGATGAAACTACAAGTAAATCAAAGATCTTACTTGATAACAAAAAGTGAAGCAGAGGGAACAGGGTGAAGAAAAAAGTGATTTCACGTGAATATATATATATATATATATATATATATATATATATATATATATATATATATATATATATATATATATATGTGTGTGTGTGTGTGTGTGTGTGTGAGTGAGTGTGTGTGTGTATGTGTGTGTGTGACAGAGCGGTCTTGTGCGTAAATTTTCTGCCACAAGAAGGGCGTTACTGACACGCACGATCGTTTATTTAAATTAAAATGATCCACGAGATTTTCTGGCTTGATATTGGCACTAATAAGTAGTCATCGATCAGTCCTCAAATCGATAATTGGCATACATCGATCAGATATTCACCGAGGTGTGCCTAACCCTACGACCATGGGGGTATCCTTTGATGGCTTCACCACCCGCCTCCCTCGTTTCGCCATGTCAAGCCCACCGCCGGTACATCAGCGGCTCAACCAGTGTTTTCACGCATGTCATCGTGGTGGCTACATATAAACAGTGAACTAGTTTCTCTTCCCCAACATCTTTCCACAACTACACTTCCCCACCCTCATCTTAGCAGCTAAATGGGTAGGGGAAAGGATTGACCAGTTCTAAACCGAAGAAGTTTTGAATGTTAATTGGCTGTAGAGGCTTGATGGGCATTCGGACCAACGGGTTGAAGAAAATGGAAGTATTATTATCAGGAGTGACATCTCGGAACATTGATTTCTGGACGGAGTAATCAGAGCGTGGTGGACATCATGAACTTACTCAAACGAGAAACAATAGTAAGAATAACGAAGAGATAATATTTTTTAGGATGAATCCCTTCTACCTGCGTATTCATCGATTAAAAGCTATTTCAGACTTGTGACAGAAAAACGAAATCTCTATTTCAAACTTAAACATGACTGTTCAAAAGACTAAAAGTGCCTTTCCAGAGATTTGTGGATGCATCTAAAATACAATTTCTAATTAAAAGTGACAGATACATTGAAATACCATTTGATTAATTAAAAAATAAAATGTGACAGACAAACGAAAATTCTATTTTAAATTTGAACGTAACAGTTCAACGGACAACGAACGCCTATCCAGAAGTTTGCGGACGCATCTAAAATACTATTTGAAATAAAAAGTGACAAACACATTAAAATGCCATTTTATACTTAAACGTGACATCAAACGAGTTCTGTTTCGAATTTGGACGTGACAATTCAACGGACATAAAACGCATTTCAAGAAATTTGTGGAAACGCTATTTCAAATAAAAAGTGACTGACACATTAGTATGGCAAACACATTAGTATGCCATTTCAGATTTAAACATGATAGACAGACGAAAATTCTATTTCAAACTTGAATGTGGCCGTTAAACGAACAAAGTGTGCTTTCCAGAGATTTGTGGACGCATCTGTAATGGCATTTCAAATTAAATGTGACATATATATATATATATATATATATATATATATATATATATATATATATATATATATATATATATATATATATGATAATATATATATATATCATACTTTCATAAATCAGAGTCCATTTATATATATATATATATATATATATATATATATATATATATATATAACCTATCATACTTTCATAAATCAGAGTCCATTTTCTGTTGGCTGTTTTTGAACCCAGTCAACGACGGGTACTTCTGCTAGTATATATATATATATATATATATATATATATATATATATATATATATATATATATATATATATATATATATATATATAATTATTGTATCGTAGTTTCCTAGATGTAAATTCACTGATGTCCCAGTGTTTATCAAAAAGTGCTCAATAGCAATCAGGGTGTAATTATAGTATGTTTATTTGTACAACCATTTTTTGGTTACATATGTGCATACATATTTCTGCTGCAATTCTTTTAGGAAAACAGCATCCCCAGGCCAGAGTTTTTAGGTTGTAAATAAATCTGGTCTGAGGATGCTAGATCGCTGTTTTATTATTATTATTATTATTATTGCTATTATTATTGTTTATTATTATTATTATTATTATTATTATTATTATTATTATTATTATTGCTATTATTATTGTTTATTATTATTATTGTTTTATTATTATTACTGCTATTATTATTGTTTTATTATTATTATTATTATTGCTATTATTATTGTTTTATTATTATTATTAATACTATTATTGTTTTATTATTATTATTATTATTGCTATTATTATTGTTTTATTATTATTATTATTATTATTGCTATTATTATTGTTTATTATTATTATTGCTATTATTATTGTTTTATTATTATAATTGCTATTATTATTGTTTTATTATTATTATTATTATTGCTATTATTATGGTTTTATTATTATTATTATTGCTATTATTATTGTTTCTTATTATTATTGCTATTATTATTGTTTTATTATTATTATTGCTATTATTATTGTTTTATTATTATTATTATTATTATAATTATTGCTATTATTATTTTTTATTATTATTATTAATATTATTATTGTTTTATTATTATTATTATTGCTATTATTATTGTTTCTTCTTATTACTATTGCTATTATTATTGTTTTATTATTATTATTATTATTATTATTGCTATTATTATTGTTTTATTATTATTATTATTATTATTGCTATTATTATTGTTTTATTATTATTATTATTGCTATTATTATTGTTTATTATTATTATTATTATTGTTTTATTATTATTATTATTGCTATTATTATTGTTTTATTATTATTATTATTGCTATTATTATTGTTTATTATTATTATTATTGCTATTATTATTGTTTATTATTATTACTAATATTATTGTTTTATTATTATTATTATTATTAGTAGTAGTAGTAGTACTATGTTTTTATTATTATTGTCGCTGTTATTGTTGTTGGCATTGTGTTTTGCTGTCATTTCTATTGTTTTTGTTACTACTATTATTATTACTACCGATATTAGTGTTAATATTATCATTGTAAATTTTATTTCTGTTGTTGTTGTTGTTGTTGCGGGTGGTGGTGATGGTAGTGGTAGTGGTAATAGTGGTGGTAGAGGAGAAAGATCGGGAGGGGATTTTTAACCCTGGTCGCGAACCCCTTTAGAGATGATGTCTTAATAAAACTATCAGTAGTGGTGTAATTTAAAATTCACTAACCCCATTTATGGGAGAATATCAAATCAAAATATTGAAAATAACGACGTGAATGAGGCTGGAACATCTTGCGAAGGTCTCACGTACGGCAGATGTCCCACTGGTCAACGGGGTGGGTCCTGTCGTCATCATTCAACTGTTTGAAATTCTGAGGATGTGGGCGGGTGTAGGGGCAGTGAGAATTGGCAGAGAGGGTCCCAAGACACGAAGGGAGTTGGAACAGGAAATGTCAAAAAACCATGGACGGATGGGGAAAGAAGAGTACTGTGGGAATGTTTTGTAAGAAGTGGAAGTACAAAATCTGGTGGATGTATCTGAAAAGTGAAAGAAGAATGAAAATCTAGAGGAGGGGGAGCTAGAAGTATTGCGAGTTTGGTATCCTAGTTAAAACAAATTAAAAATAACCTACTTTCTGTCATTATAAGGGAAGAGATTGAACGAATGGTTAGAAATGAAATGAATAGCGAAAGTAAAATTGAGGAGGAATGGAATCGTATAGTTAGGGGAAATGATGAGAAGGAGTTTGAAGGATCTAAGGCAGATGAGATCAATGACTCTAAGACAATGGAACCAGTGGAAAGAGCAGATGTATGGAGAAGTGTTGATGAAGTTCGAGCTTTGACTTGTGTAGAAAAAGAAGTACTTCAGAAGTTAAGAGAGGTTCTTCTTTGAGACGAGATCATAGATATTCCAAACATGAATAGTGATAGGCGGAAGACGAAAAGCGAGGTAAAAATAGTTCAAGGCGTAATTCACAATATCATAAGAAAGAACATTTATTTTATCGATTACGGAACTTAAAAGGCTTCTATATGCAGCATCATATGTTGTTGCTTGGCTTAATACAGAAGAAAAAGAGAGAAATGAAGGATAGAAGGCCATACTGGCAGAGGCGGCTTGAGGAAAGTATTAAACGGTGGCGGAAAGACATTGGTAGAATCGAAGAAATAAGAAAAGGAGTTAAACTAGGACAGAAAGCCAAGAACGAGCTTGAAAGGAGGTATAGATTGCTGGAAAAGGGAACAATGACCGTTCTAACAATGTTGAAAGAGAAGGTTCACACTGGTGGTATGAAAATTAGGAACTTTGTTGGAAAAAGTGTTGCATTTCGGCAGAACAACCTTTTCCGGAACAATCAGTCTCAGCTGTATAAAGAATTAAATAGTAGTCAACAGGCGGGAAATAACAACACTCCAAATGCAGATGATGCCAGGAAGTTCTGGAGTGGGATTTGGTCTGTGGAAGGGTGATATAATAAGAAAGCTAGCTCGTTGGGAGAGGTCAGATAAAGGTTATCAGGAATGCAGGAGATGAAGAACGTTGAGATAACCATCGATGACGAAGGCTGGCATACGTAGGATGACAAACTGGATGGCACCTGGTCCAGATGAAGTGATGGGCTTCTGGTTCAAACAGTTCCAATGCCTTTATTCACCTATAGCTGCTGCATTGCAAAAGGTCGTAGAGTCGGGAGATGCCCCGGATTAGCTTGTTAAGAGAAAGACGACACTAATTTGGAAAGATTCTGCAAAGGTAACAGATGCCAGCAATTAGAGACCAATTACATGTCTACCACTAATGTGGAAACTGTTAACCTGAATCTTTGCAGAACAAAATTTATGGACATCTTGCGAGTAATGATGTTTTCCCTGATGAACAGAAAGGGTGTCGGAAAGGCTCGAGAGGTACCAAAGAGCAACTACTGATTGATAAAGCAGATAAGGCAGTGATGCAGGTGCAAAGAGAAAGAAGAGGAATCCGAGTGCAGCATGGATCGATTACAGAAAGGCTTACGACATGGTTCCTCATTCATGGATCCGTAAAACACTATTGATGATGAAGCTTGCTGGGAATGTGGTAGGGCTTTTAGAGACAAGTATGGCTCAATGGAAAACGGTGCTGACAGCAAACAGAGAGGTGCTGGGGCAGGTTGGCATTAAACGTGGGATATTTCAAGGGGATTCATCATCTCCACTTCTTTTTGTAATTATAATGATGCCACTGAGCATCCTCTTGAAGAGAGAAAAACTGGGGTATAACTTTGGATCTGGTGACAGACACCTCAACCATCTACTGTTTATGGATGATTTGAAGATATTCGGTAGAAATGAAAAGGAAATGGAGAGACTGGTAGAGCTCGTAGGGACATACTCGGAAGACATCGGGATGGAGTTTGGGATTAGTAAATATGCGATGCTGGTGATGAAAAGGGGAGTAAAGTATCATTCTAATGGAATAGTGCTGCCAAATGAAGAAATTATGAAAGAAATAGAAGATACAGGGTATAAGTATTTGGGAGTGCTGGAGGGTGTAGGCCTCATGAACAGAGAAATGAAGTAGAAAGTCAGGAAGGAGTATCTTAGAAGAGTGAAACTAATTGCGAAATCGAAATTGTATGGAGCAAACCTAATGAAAGCGGTGAATGCATGGGCAGTCAGTGTTTTGAGATACAGTGCGGGAATTTTAGAATGGGTTGACAAGGAGTTGCATGCCATGGATATCAAAATA
>NC_136486.1:28432633-28507633 GCF_053919585.1 Euprymna scolopes
TCTGTATGTGTCCATGGATAAACATTTATGCGCGTAGAATTATTTAAGTAACATTTAAATAAAATATTTTAATATTTAATAAATACATGAATAAATAAACAAATACACCCCTTTAAGAAAGGGAGGGGGGAGCAAAACAAAAATAAAGGGGAGGTAACGTGGTTATCGCTTAGGAAAGTGAAAATTAAATGCGAATAAACGACTGCTTATAAAAAAAGACAACACATCTGAATATTTTCATTGCTGTACTTTTGATCTGAGATAAAACGAGAAAAATCTTTTACTAAGTTTTCCTATTTACACAAATGTGTCTTTAATTAAAAACATAATAATTGATTTTATCGTATCTTGTTTTTAGAAGGAAGATTCCTAACTCATCCTGGTTTCTCGTGAGCATAGGACTGTGTCAAGAGAAACATTTGCAGGCTAAAGCTTAAAAGATTATCAAAAGAGGAGATAACTCCACATCCTTTTGATTAATGCCGCCATTTTGCGAGTCAGCTCTCACGCTAATTGCTAGTCTTTAAGTATGCAATGGTTTTCTTCCTAGTTTCTCGCATTGTAGACAGTTTTCACCGAATGTTTATTTTGTACTCTGTTTTGGATAAAGGGCGTACGTTTGAGCTCATCATCTCAGCCGAGCGGTGAGTTAGAAATATAAAGCTAATAGATAAATATACCGCCAATTCTATTGATGCCAAATTGTACTTTGATGATGGAACATTTTTCAACTCAATACACACCACGTTTCGGCTTATCATCTTTGTCGAAATACAGGTTAGACATATAACGTAAATATATAAATGTAAAGCAAACTTTGAATGCCAAATTGAAAGCCAAATTGTAGCTTCCTATGGTAGACTATTTATCACTACAATTACATACCACGAATGTAAGGCAAATGAAAATGTTGTAAAACCTTTCGAAATTAGTTTTAATTGAAAATTTTGAGTGAGGTTTACCACATATTTCGTTGTCAGCCCCTCGAGTGCTAAAACAACTTCTATTTAGCTTGTATTTTCTTATGACAGAGAACACCAGTCACACGTTGCGGACATGTTTATTCGTTAATCTATGTACAAGGGTCGTTCCAAAAGTAATGGCTTTGTGACCTTACACGTGACCTTACACGACCTTAAACCTCTGATCGCGGCCCAGTTATAATCTTACCCCTGGGTCGATGCCAAATTATGACTATCCTAGTCACCGGGTAATTAATTATGTCGACTGGGCAACCAGGTCTGCCAACCGTTGGTACGTCGCGTCACCCAGTGAGTCCTCGTCAAGGCGTTGGAGGACTCTTCTCGGTTGCACGGTCCTCAAGGCCTGTTCTTCTTGATCGTCTAGTTGGTCGTCCTGTTGACTGGGTGTTCGTTGACGGGAACGGGGTCACAAGTGACAAGTAAAAGAAATAAAGTTACATGGGACAACAGCACATCAGTAAACAAACTCCGGAGGTTGGTTGATATATAATGTATTTAGAAAATTCATAAATGATTATCTACAGACGTATGTACAATTGAAGATTAAATGGAAGCAAGCAATTAGATTTGTGAATGAGCTTCTTGTTGTTGAAATACTCGGTCGGAGTCGCGGACCGTTGTAATTATCGTTAAGGTGTTCTGGCTGGTCTCTTCCTAGGTCCTCTGAATTCTATTAAGTTGCAAATTGAGCTCTCTGGCGACCAGCGAGGGGGAGAGAGAAGTTGGGTGGCTGGGTTCCTCTGCCGAGACCTTTATCTCTGTCTTCTCTCTTCTTCTATCTCCTTCTATCTCCTTCTATCTGATTAAATCGAGTTTTACAGATCTTATATAGTAAAACCCTTGAATAATGACGACGCCTACGTTCGTCTTCGACCAATCAAATTGATTGATAACAATCCACCTGATTCCTTCTCATTGGTCAATTTGGCCTGTGGCAGGTATTATTTTTCCGCCCCCAATTTCCAAAATCAAATTGACTCCTCCCCAACTTGCCTGACCCCGCCTTCTCGATAATGGTTTTTTTCCATATTACCAACTGATAATCAGAGGAAATATTATTTTTAGCTTGTAATAGATCACCAGATTTCATCTATTTAAAAATATCCGTTTGATCTTCTTTCCTCTTTGAATTATTTGTTTTGTAAAAACATCCGTGTGATTTAAAAAAAATATTCTTTACATGTCAGAATTCCCCTTAGCGCCCAAAACAATTTGCCAAAAGACATTTTTAGATAAGTCATAATTGGAAATAAACACTGGCTTGCTTTTGAAGTCCTTTGTGCATCGGCAGATTTGAGTATTTCCTCAAAATATTCTATTTACGCCCAAAACATATTATCATTCTGAAGTTTCTCAGATAATACATATTGAAAAACAATTCATGCCGAACCTTGGGCTGACGTCATTAATTCTTTTATCAGGCCCGATCTGTTTCGTGTGTGTGTGTTTCTCAGATCCAAAACGATCCGACATTTCACCTGTCAAACACCACATTTCAAGCCGACCGACATTTCAAATCTCTGTTTCGGAATATTTTGTGTTGGCTCGTTTAGTTCAAACGCGAGCGTATTTTGGTTAAAAAATGTTTTAAGTAATCTTTCGCTTTGAAGTTTAGCATGCGATTTCTATTTTTATCCCCCGACCGTATGGTATTTCAACAACACGATTTTGACACATAAAAATATTAACTAAAAAAAAAATATTTTTTTTTCTGTAACCGGCGTTCGCCCGGGATTGAATATTACATTTAACACAAAAAACGTCACATCGACCCTACTGATCTGATGTGGCCCCTCTTTGGTGTTACAGCTTATATATCTTTTTATTTCACTAGAATGGATTAGAGAGGATTGCAAATTGCATTGTTATGATGAGTTAACATAAGCATTCATGACCTGAAAGTTTCGTCGCTTTATTGCAGATATCGACAGCGTGTGATTCTAAGAAAGAAACCGCTGTCATAGAATGTGTCATTGAATTTCTGGCAAAAGTGCATTGAAGACGATGGCGAGTATGTGAACAGAAATCCATTCTGGAGCACAAAAGCTTGTTTTAATGATACCGACTTTTTGCTTTTGTAACGATCGTTCATCGCTGGAAAAACGACTATCTATCTCTCTCTCTCTCTCTCTCTCTCTCTCTCTCTCTATATATATATATATATATATATATATATATATATATATATATATATGTTACCTTCTATCTATCTATCTATCTATCTATCTAACTTTCTATCTATCTAACTATTTATCTAACTTTCTATCTATCCATCTATCTATCTATCTATCTATCTAACTTTCTATCTATCTATCTATACATCTATCTATCTAACTTTCTATCTATCTAACTATCTATTTATCTAACTTTCTATCTATCTATCTATCTATCTAACTTTCTATCTATCTATCTAACTTTCTATCTATCTATCTATCCATCTATCTATCCATCTATCTATCTAACCTTCTCTCTCTCTTTATATATATATATATATGTATATATATATGCATATATATATATATATATATATATATATATATATATATATATATAGAGAGAGAGAGAGAGAGAGAGAGAGATAAAAGATAATAGATATATCATTGAAAATATTATTTCGTAACTTCTCCAAATAACTTTACAAAATAATGCTTTCAATACCGTGACCAATCGGTTCTATTTAACAAAATGCAAACCATACAACAGACATCGAATTCGCTCATTAACAAGATGTTCAATAAGAAGGCATATATATATATATATATATATATATATATATATATATTGCTTATCAACGAATAAGTAATCATCTCACTTAATACGAGTAAAATGAAGAGAAAATGAAAAGCCTTCTTTGAAAACAATTAATATCATCAATCGTCCCCGAAAAAAAGTAATTAAATGAACTTATGCACTAGGTGTATCAGAATTTTTGTAGGAATTTTTGACACCCCTAACACGAAACTGCGAATAAAATATAAAAATCTCGTAATTTCTCTGTTAAAAGTGGGTTATTTATTTTCTTTATGGATTATACTTCCAAAATAAACTATTAAAGTTGTTTTAAAAGTAATAGAAATATATATATATTTTTTTAAAACAGTAATGAATTTTCCGAACTCAATATTTTTCAATTTTTAAACTTTAAAAATCTATCAAAATTTTTCTATTGATTCTATTTTTACGATATTTTCAGGGTCAATGTGAAATTTTATGTTCTTTCCAATAAACCGAATATTATATTTTAGACAAACGTTATTTTTTAAATTCACGCCCCCTCCCCATTTTCAAGTGTCTATTAAAAAGTAAATAATTAATTTACTCACCGAAAAGTAAATAATTAATTTACGCACAAATTGAAGAGAAAAGGTCAATAAATAATATATTCAAATTTAAAACGAAAAGCAAGTAGTGTTTTTTAGAATTTTACCTGTAAAGTTTGAAGTTTAAAACCTTTTTTTAACCACGTTATTTGTTTTTTCTTTTTTTTAAATGGAACCTTGGTTCTTGCTCCTTTAATTGAAAAATAATTAGGGCTTGAATTACATTTTTCGAGGAGTTATAAGCTTGGAAAGACAGGGGGTCGAATAATTCACGCCTCCCATTTTGAAATCTCTATTAAAATGTAAATACTTAATTTATGTACCAAAGTCTTATATATGACAAATTGAAGGGAAAAGGTCAATAAATAATATATTCAAATTTAAAAAAAAAAGAACTGTTTTTTAGAAATTTACCTGTAAATCCAAAGTTTAAAACCTTTTTTTAAAAAAACACGTTTTAAAAATTTTTTTTTAATGAAACCTTGGTCCTTGCTCCTTTAATTGAAAAAAAAATAGGGCTTAAATTACATTTTTCGAGGAGTTATAAGCTTGGAAAGATGGGGTGGAATTATTCACTATTTTCACGAAATTTCTGACACACCTACTTATGCACTTAACAAAAAAGTATATGAACTTTATTTGGTACTATTATTTCACACACACACACACGCACACACACACACACACATATATATATATATATATAATAAAAATTACAAAATACTCTCTTCATACATTGAATCTATCGAGATAATAATACTCAATAAAACTAAACAGAGCAATTAAAAAACAAGTAAAATATTCGATAAAATGAAACTCATTAAAAGTTCAATTATGGCATTATATCTTATGCTTTTCCTCTTTATACTCAGTCCTCAATGACTGGAAGAAGAAGATTCCAACCAGAATGTCACCAGAGTGAGGATGTCATCTTGAAAGAATAAAGGAGCCACACACCCACATCCAACATCTCAGGTATGGTTTTCCTTTTAATACTTAGATCATAATGACTGACACATCGTCACATGGACCGTTTCTAAGACATTTAGTGTAACACGTGGGTCGGTCATACGCCAGTGACCGGCTGATCGTGTTATGCAAATAAAAAAATTGTAATAAAGGATAGATTTTCAAAGATAAGAACATTTGAAAACCTATTTTATTTTATTTTTTTTGTGTTGTTATTAAATTCTGAATTTTCGCCAATAACATGGCTTTATCAGTCCGATTGAGTGTTTTGTTTCTTCTTCTTCTTCTTCTTCTTCTTCTTCTTCTTCTTCTTCTTCTTCTTCATAATGTTGTAATGAGGGATCGTAGAACCCAGAAGAGAAAATATGTCCTGGTTGTTGTAATAATGTTTTTAAATCATTGAAACAGTTTTTAACGCGTTTCAGACATTCTGTGAAGCGTCTTCTTCAGAAAGTACTTGGATAATCACCTTAATGTGTGACCTTACGGATATCACATAGCCCACTACATAATTCAGATCATTACCTTTTCAACGAGCCTTCATTTGTTAAATTTTAATCAATAGTCGTTGAGATTTGGAGCTTATAAAATTAAAAAAAAAAGGTGGTATATCTATATATATACTAATATTTTGTAATTCATATGCAAAACCAGGAAAACTAATGACTATGATTGGAATATTGGTAAAAGTACAGTATCTTTCCACTCACAAAAAATCCTTTAAAATTACCACTATTAAAGGTTTTTGAGAGTGCTGGAAACGAAAATAACGGTTAAAATTCCAGGAAATAAGTAGTTTCCAATATATGAAGAAATTATAGTTTTAAAAAGTGGGGGAGGGGGTCACTCTTCTATATTAAGTTAACTTAAAATAAACACCCACTTTATAGTCACCTTTTTGTGGAGGGGTCTATTTTTTTCTTTAGGGGTGGTGCTTATTTCGTAATTGTGGCCTGGTAGGCCAACAATAAACCTACCTTAAAAACTTGCTTTCACTAGGTTTTCGGCTGAAAACGAATATCGCATTAAAAATTTTCCGCAAATAAGTATTTTTCCGCATATTAAGCAATGTAATTATTTAGGTCATAAGTGGTGGTCATTGTTGTACGCGCAAGCGCACATATGTTTGCTAAATACTTGAGAAAAATACTTATTTACGGAAAATTTAAATGCGATAGTCGTTTTCAGCAGACCCGAAAACCTACATAAAACAAGTTTAAAAAATGTTTTATTACATTTTCACCCCAAACAAGCACCGTTCCACTTTGATGTAGGGGGTTATTATCAGGGGCATGAGTTGCATGGATAGTATGTAAGGAGCTGTGCAGCAAGATGTTTTTTCACGTTACATTTTAACTTATGCATGTCAGTATAGTTGGGGAATCAAGAACCGGGAAGGGAATTCCAAAGTCTAGCAGTTCTGGAGAATAAACTATTAGAGTAGAAAGCTTTCTTACATCTAGGATCTCTACTGTGTAGGGGTGGGATTTTGCTGATTGTTAGGGGTATTTACGTCGAGGGAGTACGAGGGCTGGTAGTTCGTCGGAGCATCCACCATTAAAATACTCATAAAACATACACAGTGATGCAACACTTTGTTGATGGGACAGAGGTTGAAGCTTAGATTATACTTCAGGACCTATCAGTTTGGCAACTCTCTTTTGAACCCTGTCCAGGAGTGAGAGACTAGTAACAGATGCACCAGCCCTAATGTGATAACAGTACTCCATACATGTGCGAATGGTGGCCTTGTAGAGGTACAGGATACTTTCAGGCATAAGGAACTTTCTAGTACGGTAGAGAGAGCCCACCTTCTTCGCAGTAGCCTTGGTAATGCTCTCGATATATCTGTTCCAACTTATGCACCTTGTTAATGTTAAGCCGACGAGTTTAAAAGAAGTACTTTCGGGTAATCTATCTTTAGCCACAACTATTGTTGGTTGAAAAGGTTTCTTGTAATTATTGAGGGAAGCAAGCTTAATCTTGGCAGCATTGAATGTGACCATACATTTTTGTCCCCATTCTACTACAGATTGTAGGTCCTCCTCTAGTGTTTCTGTCATTGCCCTAGATAGGTTGTTCATTCGTTTTCCCTTCGTTTCTGTTATAGAGCGTTGTGTCATCAATAAGTATACCCATCTCAGAGGCAACTTTATCAGGGAGGTTATTTATGAATATTAGGAATAATAAAGGTCCAAGGATCGACCTCCTGAGGTACACTCGCATTTATATTATATTTTTAGATGTACGATCGTCGGGGACAACCTGGATTCTTCTCTTATTTAAGAAGAATTTAATTGTTAAATATTCGCCCAGCGATACCGTATGATCTGATTTTTCTGAGAAAACCATCGAGCCATACCCTGTCAAAAGCCTTAGATATATCTAGGGCTACTGCCCCAGTCTCCCTTGCTTTGTCCAGTGTATGGCATATACGTTCTGAAATTACAGTTAGAATATCTGCTGTAGAACGGCTTGCCTAAATCCATATTGTTGAGCTTGATTAATTATAGGCTCAAAGATTTTGGCGAAAAAAGGGAGTAATGGGGCAATAATTTAATGGATCAGTTCTTTCGCCAGAATTCTTGCAAACTGGTACCACAGAAGCAGTTTTCCAGCAGTCAGAAAAGTAAGATTCGTTAAGGCATTTGTTGTAAAGTTTTGAGAGGACTGGAGCAACATCAGCGAAACATTTTTTAATAGTACAGACGGAATTAGATCCGATCCACATGCTTTTGATGTGTCTAGGTTTTTTTTATGATATCATGCACATGAAAACGGATGATTTTCAAATCATCTAGTGTGGTATCAGTCTGCAAAGGAAAACCAGGGAGGGAGTGGTTTGCTGGGTCCAATGTGGAGTTTGAAGCAAACCGACTGGCAAGCATGTTAGCCTTATCGCTTGCCTGCAAATAACCTCATGATTGTTAGATCGTGAGAGAATTGTTGATTGGCCATTATTTACTACACTGTTGTAGATTTTCCAGAAATCACGAGTTCCTAATTTCTGCGTTTCGATACGTTTTCTTGTGGTTTCTGAGTATTTTCTCTTAGTTGTTCCTATATCTTTCTTATAATTACTTCCAGCTTCAATAAACTTTTGTCTGTTTGTACTAGACTCATGTCTGATTAATCTGCGGTATGCATGCTGCCTTTGAGCAATGGCATCTGCAAAACTAGAAGTAAACCATTGGGGAGAGTGAGGTTTGCTATAGAACTTCCGTGTGGAACGTGAGCTTCAATTGCCGCTTCGAACCATTCAGTGATCTCATTTGCGCACTCTTCTGCAGGAAGAGAAAATATATTTTCCCCATGGGGCATCTCTGATGAGATCTCTGATGGCTTCCCGGTCAT
Organism: Euprymna scolopes; assembly: GCF_053919585.1. Lineage (NCBI taxonomy): Eukaryota > Metazoa > Mollusca > Cephalopoda > Sepiida > Sepiolidae > Euprymna > Euprymna scolopes. Next base: position 28,441,260 of record NC_136486.1, read on the forward strand.
CCTTTTTATAATACCCTGTTGTTGCGAGTAATGGCTTTTCAGCTTTGGGTCGAGAATTTAGGGCAATTTATATCAGCATTCCCGAGTGGGCTATGGGCATTCGTTACACAATCATCGGAAACTTTAGCCAGAAATAGATCTAGAAGTAAGGCTTGTTGATCTTGCTGGTCGGGGAAACGTGTTGAAACGTAACTGAGATATAATAGAAGTTATGTGTTATGTTACCTGCCGCGTCAGTATAAGTAGAGAAACCAAGCCGATTACTGTGGTCACCAAATACATGTACTTACGCGTTAGTATCAAGGAAGAGTGCTGTATCTATGCTGTCAGAGACTTAGTTGATTAGAGTACAGTCCTGAGTTGAGGGAGAGCGGTAGAGAAAATATAAGTAGTTAATGCTATGTTGCAGGTTAAGTATAAAGCACATAAAGGCCTGGTTGTCATATTCTAGTTTTGATTTTCTAGTAAAGGGGAGGGTGTTTCGAATATAGTCTCCAAGTCCGAGCAAATGTTTGGCTGTATCCTTACGGCAAAATAAGAGATTTTGTGTTATTCTATCAGAACGCAATAAATATCACCCTAAAAAAATAACAGGCACCCCCAAAAAAGGTGGCCATAAAGTAGGTGTTAATTTTACGTTAAATTAATATAGAAAAGTGATTCCCCAGTTTCTAAAACAATAATGAGCGATATTAAGGGCAAATGTTACATAGCCCACTACTTTCCAACAAGCCTTCATCTGTTAAATTCTGATTAATAGTCACCGAGATTCGAACTTAGAAAATTGCCCAAAAAAGTGGTATATCTATACATTAGTGGCCTGGCAAGTCAACAGGAGAGACAATCAAGCTACAAAATCCGAAGCATTTTTCATCCCAAAGCAGCAAAACTACAGAGAACTTGCTAGGACACTATATATATATATATACAGTGATGATCATATTTATTGGCACGGTAAAATAAAAGTTAAATTTTGTCTAATAAATTCTAAAAAAGGGATTAAATTAAAGAAAATAACAAAGTATATTATGTATTTTTAACTGGCCTTTCCGATGCAGCAATCGGATTTTAGAAAAAATAAATAACAAAGGAACAACAAACATAATTGCAAAAAACCCTTGTTCAAAATTATTGGCACGATTTATTTAATAATCAATTGTATAGCCTTTGGCCTTGATTACCTTCCTCAGTCGCTTTTCATAGTTTACAACCAAGTTGTTGTACTCTTCAGTAGTAATTTTAGCCCACTCTTCCTGACAATAATCCTCCAATTGAATAAGATTCTTAGGCTTCCTTTGCATTACCCTCAATTTTAATGTTCTCCATAAATTTTCAATTGGATTAAGGTCTGGGCTTTGTGATGGCCACTCCAAAACATTAATATGATTGTCCTCAAGCCATTTCTTAGTCAGTTTAGCCGAATGCTTTGGGTCATTATCTTGCATGAACCACCAACGACGACCAAGTGAGAGCTCTTTAGCAGAGTCTTTCAGGTTTTCATCCAATATTTTAACATAATCTTCCTTTTTTATGCTACCTGTGACCTTAACAAGTCGCCATGGTCCAGAGGCAGCAAAGGATCCCCAAAACATCAAACTGCCTCCACCGTGCTTCACTGTGGGTATGGTGTTCTTAGACAGGAAAGCTTCGCCAGATTTTCTGTAAATATAAGACACTTTATTATGGCCAAATAACTCTATTTTCGTTTCGTCAGTCCATAGAACACGTTTCCAGAATGCAACATATTTATCAATATGACGTTTTGCAAAGGCTAGCCTTGCTTTCAGGTGCATAGGCTTCAATAAGGGAGTCTTTCTCGGACGACATGCTTTTAAACCAGCTCTCTTCAAAACTCTACCAACTGTATGTCGAGATACATTCACTCCAGAGGTGCTCTGTTCATCAACAATCTCCCCAACAGAGATCCTTGGGTTTTGTTTTACTTGTCGAACAATTTTCCGTTCATCTCTTGGGGAAAGAATCCTTTTTCTCCCTCTACCCTCTAAACTCATAACGTGGCCTTGCGATTTGAACTTGTTTATTATGGCTCTAACAGTGGATTTGGGAAGGTTTAGCTTCTCTGAAATCTTATCATAGCCCTCCCCATTGGTATGGCATGCTACAACAAGCTTCCTGACGTCTTCGCTGTGTTCCTTAGTTTTAACCATGGCGATTGAAAATTATAATTTAGTCACTTATAATAGTTTAAATAAATCGCTATCTAAAAATTATCTGAAAAAAATTATTCACTAAATTAGCGTTAAACAAGCATAATATGGCTATAAAAAAGTTCAGAAAGCACGTAAACCGGAAATTGATTGATATTATACTGATACTAAAAGAAAAACAAAGCCGTGCCAATAATTTTGAACAAGGGCTTTTTGCAATTATGTTTGTTGTTCCTTTGTTATTTATTTTTTCTAAAATCCGATTGCTGCATCGGAAAGGCCAGTTAAAAATACATAATATACTTTGTTATTTTCTTTAATCTAATCCCTTTTTTAGAATTTATTCGACAAAATTTAACTTTTATTTTACCGTGCCAATAAATATGATCATCACTGTATATATATATATATATATATATATATATATATATATATATATATATATATATATATATATATATATATATATATATATGTATATATGCTAATTTGAGCAAATTTAATTGGTATACACACACAATAATTAGTGTTGGGACGATTAATCGGAATCGGAATCTGGAATTAGAAAAAATGGACAAATTTGGCGGTATCGGAATCGGTATCAGAATCAAAAAAATTGGTGACTATTTTTCAATGCCAAAACGATTCTTTTAATTGTCATTTTTTATTTGATTTTTTTATTGCTCGTAGTAATGATAAAAAAAGTAAAGCTAAAATCTATAGATCATCCCCCCATTTACATTTAGAGAAAAAAATCTGCATTTTTAACGTGTTTATTAGTAAATCGGGGGGGGGGGGATAACAACTCTATAATGAAATATTTCAGGATTTATAAAGAATCGGAATCGATAACGTAATCGGAATCAGTAATTGTATCAGACTCGGGAAAAATATTGGAACCGTCCCATAACTAATATATATATATATATATATATATATATATATATATATATATATATATATATATATATATATATATATATATGTGTGTGTGTGTGTGTGTGTGTGTGTCTATACTCGCAATCAAATTGAATATTGAAATACTCATATCTTTGGTTTTATGGGACAAAACTACTAGAAAATTTGCAGACTTTTTGAAGATTATAATACTATTCTATCGTTAAAACTTTATGACAGTTCATAAAAAGGAACTATCTTTTCAAACCAATAAAATAGGCCCAAATTGGCCTACATTTGTATATGTAGTGTCTAGCAGGCTACTTTAGTTTTGCTGCTTTGGTGGCTTTCCGTACATTTGTCGGTTTTTCTGCTTCGGTTGTCTCCCTGTGACATCCCCAGGCCACTAATATATATGTACAACTTTTTAGTTTATCTCTCTCTCTCTCTCTCTCTCTCTCTCTCTCTCTCTCTATATATATATATATATATATATATATATATAGTCATCCACATACAGTATAGACTCCTTCAGTCTTTGAGAGACTATGAATATTCATCGCAGGGTGCTTACGCGTGAAATTTTTGTGACTGGAGGTGCGCACTTTCCAACTACACCTTTCCTGAGTTGACGTTAAATACCAGTGGCAAATGTACAGGACGACTGGAAACAAATGCCGAGATAAGCGGAGAGTGCACACTGCGCCTAGAATTCCCAAATAGTCACCTATCTGGTACTAACCAGGTTCAACGTTGCTTATCTTCGAAAACCGGTGTGTCAACGCAATTATGCCGTATATCCACAAACAGTACTATTTCGTTGTATCACAACTCATTAGTGCTGCTAGACTAGAACTTTTCCTTTGCGAGGGATTGAACCTATAACGATCGCGTGATAGTCGACAGTCTAAAGTTGTTTCAGCAGAAACATCTCTGTACATATGGCTCATGTTTGTATAAGTATGCTGTAATATATATCTATATATATTTATATATGTATAAGTATATATATATATATGTCTGTGTGTGCGTGCGTGCGCATATATATGCATACATATATGCACACACTACACATATGAGTGTATATATGTGCGTTTGTGTTTATGCTAGAAAGATGTGACCATCTGCTTTACTCATTATAACATCATCAGTAGGAAAATTGTCACCATCTAATATGTTTAAATGTATAACTATATGTTCGTATGTTTGTATGTCTGCTTAAAACTTTCGACAGAGGCGATAGATTTGCACGAGATCGGCATCGTTTTGAAGCTCGATCCTTCGGATGACAAATGTCGAAAAATTAGCTAAAAACATTAGTTCCGTCACCCTTAACTAGGCGCTTTTCTACACGGAGAGGTCGCTTTTTTTCGCCGATATTTTCGAAAATCATCGCCTCTTTTCGATTGACTAGCCTTAATTTAAACCTTCGCCACTTCCGGTTTGTCGGATGGATGCAATGACAAAGATTTCACGTTCTTTTTTACGTTTTGCCCTCTTTCGCAAAACTGGTTCGAACCTGCCTGCCTACTACCACTTTTTTTTTCGCTCACCCCCCCCCCAACACCCGGGCAACGCCGGGCAACGCCGGGCACCCCGGCTAGTCTCATATAGTTATTAAAAGCAAAATTATATTTTAGTTAGACTACCAGAGGAAAAGGTCATTCACTCCTGTATATAAACTAGCGTTGTTATTTTATGCATTATTTAAAGGACAGTAAATTAGGAACAATTAATTTGGATGAATGAAAAATTTGGAGAAGAATATGCTCGCACATGGATCGCACGTCGGAGAGATTTTGGTAAAATTAGTTCTTAACATTTTGTTTTTGCGTGGGACCAGTTCGTTCACGGCTTGTGCGCAGATTGCATGTATCTCATGTCTTCTTCCAAGCTGCTGCTAATAATCGGATTGCATTTCGTAAAGCACTGACACATATAAACCACCAAGAAATAAAGACAGACTAACATTTGCTGTTGACGCCAGCAATAGTCGTTAAGCCTTAATAGACTATCTACATGTTCAGTTGCATATGCATTTAAGAACTTTATTTATAATTCTACATTTAACAAACCTGTTGTTAAGTTCACCAATAATTTTTGTCGCTTCTTGGAGATTCCTTTTCGGCTCACCTCCATTAGCAATCTACGCCCGAGAAAGCGAGAACGTTTACGGTGGTTGTGTGAACAACTATTATTCACGGGATGCACAACAAACACTAATAAATTAGACGATTATGAACCCCAACAAACTACCATCTTATCCAGAAGCTACTCATATCTACCAAGGTTCGTCGGATCTATCCATTCGGTGGATAAGTTAGATAACACACAATCTGTGGATGCAGGAATACAATTTGTTCTTTCCAACTATGATTTGTACTTGTTTGTACGATTTGTACGGGTTTTATTGTTTTTCCTATTCTTTAAATTGTTTTCTTTGTTCATGTTGTCCTTTTTTTAATTTTTCGTCCATTTACGTATAGTGTTGTCTTTGTTATTTTACTAGTTTCTTCTTTATTCCAGAGTTGTTTTTGTTCTTTCTGTTTGTGTTCTTGTTGTGCTTGAGGTTTTTTGATGCCATAGTAGCGTCTTTTTTTCTGAATGAAAACCCATTGAAAAAGTTTTCCACATATCTGAATATTCTATATACGAAATTTCAAATCTGTGGATCCAAAATTTGTTTAGTATATAGGTTGAGAAATGTCTATATATAAATTCGTTGAGTATATAGGTTGAGAAACGTCTATATATAAATTCGTTGAGTATACAGGTTGAGAAACGTCTATATATAAATTCATTGAGCATATAGGTTAAGAAACGTCTATATATAAATTCGTTGAGTATACAGGTTGAGAAACGTCTATATATAAATTCAGTGAGTATATAGGTTAAGAAACGTCTATATATAAATTCTTTGAGTATATAGGTTGAGAAACGTCTATATATAAATTCGTTGAGTATACAGGTTGAGAAACGTCTATATATAAATTCGTTGAGTATATAGGTTGAGAAACGTCTATATATAAATTCGTCGAGTATATAGGTTGAGAAACGTCTATATATAAATTCGTTGAGTATACAGGTTGAGAAACGTCTATATATAAAATCATTGAGTATATAGGTTAAGAAACGTCTATATATAAATTCGTCGAGTATATAGGTTGAGAAACGTCTATATATAAATTCGTTGAGTATGTAGGTTGAGAAACGTCTATATATAAATTCGTTGAGTATATAGGTTGAGAAACGTCTATATATAAATTCGTTGAGTATATAGGTTGAGAAACGTCTATATATAAATTCGTTGAGTATATAGGTTTGAGAAAATAATTTCAGTAAAAACTATTAATAGCTAAAATTTTAAATTGCGATGGATTTATGCTAACTTAAGTTTTATATTAAAACGGATACACCGGATGTGAGACGTGTTTTGTCTAACATAAACATCAGTATAGCGTAAACATTCATATTAACACACATTTTCGAAACATTTTTTGTAGATGCTGTTTGTACCAGTCGGTGATATGTCTCTGACAATCATCATTAGTTGTTGGGATGAAGTATTGTGCCGAGCATGCGCGGAAGCGCACAAGCGTAAGAGCCGTCCTACCTGCGGTGAAAAGCGAACCCGGGAGCTTCGATTACAAATCAAGTCCACTAATGAACTACACCTATCTTACCCCAAAGTGACGATTTAGTTTTACCCAACGGCTATAAAATGAAGAAGCCGATAAGTGATTGGCGGGTTTTGAAATACACTTTTTTGGTAACGTGTCTCGCGTTATTGCATTTCGTATCGCGGTGTGTCGATTTAACGAGATTATTCGGTCCTGCTTGGGAACGTGTGTGTCGATTCAATGGTATTTGTTCGTGGTGTTGCGTGTCGATTCGGTGTTGGTGTTCGGAATTGCGTGGACGAATTTGTTAAGGACCGTGCCGTCACTTAGAAAGGTTTAATTGTTTTTAATCGACGACCCACTCTTTTGTTTCATTAAGTTCTCAAAAACAAACAGGATCCTTCATAGGGCTAACAATTGACCATCTATGGCAACACTTCAAAGGCCGTAAACGATCCAGTTCTCTCTGATTCTCTCTCTTCTGATCACGTGGTGTAATGAGGAAAGAGGTGGCTGGTTAATTTTAATGCATCTAAACCAAGCTTCTATCTTTACATCATCAACGCTCTGATCTACGTCTGGCATCAATTGAAATGAATGGCTTTCATCTTGGGGAGGCTCCATGTTTTGATAACCTTCTAGGTCTGACCTTTACTTCTGATTTGAGATGAAACAACGTCATCAAATCCGTTGCCAAGGCTGCTGGAAAAATGGTGGGATCGTTCTACCGCTACAGTAGATATCTCACTGCTGATGCAATTCTCTACCTGTAGAAGAGTCAGGTATGTCCAAGGATGGAGTACTGTTGCCACATCTGGGTAGGAGCTCCAAGAAGCAGCTTATCCTGTTTTGACAGTTCAAAATAGACTTCGTAGGCTAGTGGTGTATACCCTTTTCTCTTCTCTTCAACCTCTTTCCCAGAAAAGAGACGTTGCAAGCCTGATCCTGCTTTATCGTTATTTTCATGGTATGTGCTCGTCTGAGCTCCAATCTATGGTCCCTCCTGGCCTGACTTTCACAAAAAATCACTCGTCAAGCTGAAACCATTATTAATAATTTCCCCCACTTTTTATCTGTGCCTAAACCTAAACGTAGATTTCATGAACAAAGCTTATTTCTTAGAACTGCACGTCTGTGGAACTGTTCCGTTTTTCTTCTTTCCAACTGACTACAATATGGTTGTCTTCAAGTTCATCGTGAACAAGTTCTTGATGAACCGTCCTCTTAAGTAATACAATTTTCCAAATTTCCAATACTGGCGATTACTACATTTTCCCATTGACTACTGTACACTCATTAAACTTTATCCTCGAGTGGCCTCTGGGCCTGATAAGTGGTGACTCCTTTGTAAAAAAAAAAGTCTATACGAGATACACATATTCGAGTGTTCAACTAAAATTCTCCTTTACTTCTCAAAAAACGTTGAGTTAATAAAGGAGGTAAGAACATTGATTCTCCCCAATCGACCAGTTAAATATGTTATGGTATATCTTTCTTATTGTCTGTTATTTGGACTCTATTACTATGCTAGTTAAATATTTAGTCACGGTGTATTTGTAGGGGGATATATCTTCATACGATTATCTCCTTACAAACCTCTTTACAACGAGACCTTAGGCACTCGAAGATAATGTCTCGTAGGCATTCAAGTTCTCTATGACCTTTTTTTCAAGGTCCTTATCATTTTGTTCTAGCCATCCTACTGGATGCCAGAAATTTACTCACTCTCTCATACATTCCAACCGAGAGATCTTTTTAATATTCTAACATACTCTTTAAGTGCAATTGTTTGCATCTCTCTTGTACTTGGTTCACCGGGTATATTTGCCAGTTTTTAAAAAATTCTTTTTCATATATCCGATTGCTCTTATAATCAATGGAATGATGGAAATCTTCCTAAGATTCCAGTTTCTTTTCATGTCATACATAAAACTTTGGTATATCGTTATTTTTTCTCTCATACCTCTGTTTAACCTAGCATCATTGAGGACACTAACTTCTAAGGTTGCTTCTTTCTCCTTGTCCCATATCACTAGGTCAGGTTTCATGGCCCCGTTTTCTAGGTACGTAGCTGTAGGAAGTGTACAGTTATAGTGGGTGGTGTATGCCTCATTTCCAACTTTCTTTCTCGTATATGTTCCCAGAACTTGCTGCTATTTTCGATATTCAACTTTTTACAAATACTTCAGTGGAGATACGTACACACTTCATTGTGTCGCATAGTATACTAGCTGCCCCCTGAAAAATGCTGATGGGTATGCTGAAACAATTTATTTTTAGGCCAGAGTTCATTTCATCTAGTGCGCTGGATTTTCAAAGCCTCCCATGACCTTGAGTCAGACCTCCTGCAGAAGATGTAAACAACCATACGCATTACGATGCAAACAGCTTTGAGATGCTTTATTTCGATATTCGTTTTTATTGTAGCTGTCCGCCAGCGAATTCGATGCATCGCTGAATGTATGTCTGTAATTGGCCGAGTTATTTACTTTCCTGTCGAGAAAATTTGGGATTTTCATAATCGATTCATTTGTGAAATGTATTTTTAGTCATACCGAGTGCGTCAATTGATTTCACATGTAACACTTCCTCGCGAGCAGTTGCTATCCGCGTTTGTTATATATAACTATTCCTAATAAGCAGGATTTTATACTCTTTCCAAATTCTCTCATTCGATTTCTCACACGGAGCCAATCACGTGGACTACACATAGACGATCCGGAGTAATTGCGATATTCTCGAAGACTCCTGAATTATGTACGATGTATTAAGGCACGAGAAATGCACGACAACTGCTCTTGCAGATTATCTAGTCGTGTGATATTTAGGCACGTCATTCGAGCAACCTAGGATTTTTTTTTATTACAATGGGAATCACTTTGGCTTCTTTTACATTCTGTAGCCTAACTATTTCCCATTTTATATCTTCATATTTTTAAAAACTTTTCATGGGATCAAAACGGCGAGCAATGTCAATGATTGATCATGTTTTCTTGTTTTTGTTTAGAAGGATTGTCAGGTTTGAAATGTTCAAAAACGTTATAAGTTTGTATGCGCATATCACAAAGAAATTTGACAGTTTTCTGTACTACTTCTGGTTTAGACTTGGTCCAATTTTTTATATTGATGTTGAGTTAGCATAGAATATTCTGATACAATATGCGCCAATGTTGTTAATGCTGAATTTTTCATTTAATTTTCGATTTTCGGTTGAAACGAGGACTTTTTCTACACTTGTTCGGAGTTATCTTGATTTTATTTGTGTGTACATTTTGCCTGGCCGTCGGAGGCGACATCGACGGAAACAAAATAGCAACCAGAAAAAGTAAGCATTTCCGACTGCATTATTCGTTGAACTTTAGATGCTTAGATGAAACGAAGACTTGTTGCTACATTCACTTACTCATATTTATATTTTTTATAATTTTTTATGTGCAAATTATTGTGTTGTTGTTGGTATTGTTGTTCTTGGTATTGTTGTTGTTGTTGCTGGTATTACTGTTAATATTATTATATTATACTTAGTTAAATGATACAAAACGATGTAAGTGAATACGCATATTAGCATTAATATTATTAATGTTAGTTTCATTATTGCTGTTATTGTTATTATTAGTAGTATTGTTTTCGTGGTTATCGCTATTATTATATTCTATTATTTTTTGTCATTATTGTTATTATTATTCTTATCTGTTATTATTATTCTTATTGGCTCACAAGGAGCTTTCACACATATCTTCAGAGATCTTTCCCTGAAAACAGCCTGTGGTGTTCCCTGGAAGCTGAGTGACAAGTCTTCCAGGTTTCCAGTACTCTCCACCTCTTTCAATAACGTTTACAAATAAATTTGCATTATCGCAACAGCTGCTTGCCATTGATTTCTCGTTGGCAGCAGCTATTGGTCTTTGCTGGGATTTGAGTGGCAATAAGCCTCCCCAAGTCCCCAGTTTTCTTCGCACTTATTCGGCTGAGGCCTGGTTAGTTCCTCGGTCTTCTCTTCCTCCTTGACTCTACTTGGTTATTTGGTTTCGTTCATTTTTGTTTTTTTTTTGGGGGGGGGGGGGTGATGTGGCAATGGGGTAGGGTTGGGTTAGAGAACTTATAGATATGCGGTTTCGGTTTATTATTATTATTATTATTATTATTATTATTATTATTATTATTATTATTATTATTATTATTATTATTATTATCCCCACCCGTTGTTGCGGATTAGATGGTTTGGAATACATCAACCACTGTCCCGGAGCGTCGTAAAAGCCGACTAAAGGGAAGATCGAGAGGGGTCTTTAACCTTGGTTGCTAACCCTCCTAGAGATGATGTCTCGATAAAACTATCGGTGGTGGTGTAATCATCAACCCCCATTTATGGAAGAATGTCTAATCAAATTATTGAAGATAACGACGTAAATGCGGCTGGAACATCATGTGAAGGTCTCACGTCTGGCAAGTATCTCACTGTTCAATTAGGTAGGTTCAGTCGTCATCATGCAACTGTTTAAAATTCTGAGGATGTTGGTGACTGTAGGGATAGTGATGATTGGCAAGGAGGGTCCCAAGACATGAAGGGAGTTAGAACAGGGAATTAAAAAAAAAGACATGAACAAATGGGGAAAGAAGAGTACTGTGGTAATGCTTTGTGAGAAGTGGAGGTACCAAATCTGGTGGATATACCCGGAAAGTGAAGGAAGAGTAGAAATCTAGAAGAGGAGGTGTTAGGAGTGTGGCGAGTTTGTTATCTCCGTTAAAACAAATAGAAAATAACAACTCATAGTGATGGCAAGGGACGAGATTGCAAGGATGGTAAGGGATGGAATGAATGGGAAAAATTATTTTGATGAAATTATCTCTGATGAGAGCATTGAGGGAGAGGAAGTGCAGAATCAATGTAGGTGATGATGTGAGGAAGGCGACTGAGGAGGAACGGAATGCTATGGTTAGGGGAAGTGACGAGAAGGAGTTTGAAGGATTTGAGGCAGATAAGATCAATGACTCGGAGACAACAGAGCCAGTAGAAGGAGCAGATGTATTGGTGAAGTGGTGATAAAGTTCGGGCTTTGACTTCCGTAGAGAAAGAAATATTTCAGAAGTTAAGGGTTTTTTTTTTCTTGGAGGCAAGCTCATAGATATCCCTAATATAAACAGTATTGATAGGTGAAAGGCGAGGTGAAAATAGTTCAAGGCGTAATTCAGAAGATATTTATTACGAAACTTAACAGGCTTCTGTACATGGCGTCTTACGTTATTGCAGATCGTCTTGGCTTGATATAGAAGAAAAAGAGGGAAATGAAGGACAGAAGTATGATGTATATATATGTTTGTTTGCTTGTTTGTATGTCTGCCTACAATTTTTGATAGAGGCGACAGGTTTTTACATATCGTTTTGAAGCCGGACCCTTCGGACAACAAATATCGAAAATATGGCTAAAAAGATCAATTCCTTCACCCTCAACTAGGAACTTTTCTACAGGGAGGGGTTGCTTTTTTCGGCGATATTTTCGAAAGTCATAACCCCCTTTCGATTGACTAGCCTTAATTTAAATCTTCGCCACTTCCAGGTTGGCGATGGACGCAACGGCAAAGACGTCACTTCTTTTATTAACGTTCTTTTCTTCTTTCGCGGTACGGGTTCGAGCCTGCCTGCCTGCTTGCCTGCCTACTACCACATAAATTTTTTTTTTTTTTGCTGAACTCACCTCCAAACACCCGGGAAATACCGGCCACCCAGGCTAGTTACTCATAAAAACCAAAAACAAACAAACAAAAAAAAAACGCTTACGTTTCCATTTGGCAGTAGGGCTGTCACGCCACCATATACAGCGTCTAGTATTCCCAAATGATCACTTATCTGGTACTAGCCAGGCTTCTCGTTGCTTAACTTCCGCGATCTGGCGAGAACCGGTGTGTCATCGTGATTGGTCGTATATTTGTATACAACATAATAATAATAAGGCAAAAATATTTATTCCTGACAAAACAACGTTTAATGACACCTGCTCAATCTCGGATATTGAGTACTCTTTGATTACTATCTAGCAATTACCAAATATAATACTGTATTAATTCAGTTGTAAATCCCGGGCAAAACCGAATAGATTTTCTTGTATAAAATAGTATAACAAAAACATTTTGATGATTTTTTCTGCTCAACATGGCATTAAACTGAATTCTTTGGACCACTGTTCGCATCTTGAGTGTGTTTTTCAAAACGTTTCAGTCGAAGTAATTTCCGATGTCGAATTCAGCAATGTTTCTTGTCGAACTCAGGAATGTTTCTGTCGAACTTTGGAATGGACGTAATTCGAACGGAACCCTTTATTTACTTCAGGGGGGTAGCATGCTCTCATTTCATAAGCCATGATTGGATAGAGGTTCAAAGGCATCATCACTTATCAAGGCCAAGAGGCCACTCGAGGATAAGGATTAAAGAGTGTACAGCAGACAATTGGACAAAAAAGTAATCGTTAATAATGGAAATTCAGTAAATTTGTTATTTTAATTGGAACGACTCATCAAAAAATTGTTTACGTTAGACTTGAAGACAACCATATTTTAGTCAGCTTGAAAACGGAAGACAATTCAATAGGCGTGTAGTTCTAAGAAAGAAGCTTTGTTCATGGAATCTACATTTAGGATTAGACACAGATAAAGAGTGGTGGAAATTATTGATAGTGTTTTCTGCAAGACGGGTGTTTCTTGTGAAAGTTTGGCGAGGGGGGACCATAGATTGGAGCTCAGGCGAACACTTGCCATAAAAATAACGATAAAGCAGAGACAAACTCGCAACATCTCTCCTGTGAGATAGACGTTGCAGGGGAGAGAAAAGGACATCCCCTACAAGGCCACGAAGTTTATTTTGAACTCTATCAAGACAGGATAAGTCCTTTCTAGCAGCTCCTGTTCAGATGTGGCAACAGTACTCCATCCTTGAAGGTACCTGGCTCTTATATAGATAGAGAATTGAATCAGCAGTTATATATCTACTGGATCCATAGAAGGTTCCCACCATTTTTCCAGCGACCTTAGCAACAGATTTAATGTATGTGTTCTATTTCAGATCAGGAGTAAAGGTCAAGCCCAAAAGCTTGTCAAAACATGAGGCCTCCAAAACACGAGAAGCCTTCATTTCAATTGATGCCAGATAAGAATCAGAGCATTGATGATGATGAAAGATAAAAGCTTGGTTTTAGATACATTAAAAGTAACAAGCCACTATTATTCATTATTATTACTATATATTACTATATATATATTACTGTATATTTATATATATATATATCATTGCTATTTACTTATTACTGTATATATTACCTTTTATTTGTAATTAACGTTTCCTATATTGTGTTAAATTCTATACTATTTCTACTTAGTAATTGATTGTCGGCCAGAATATGCATGAATATGAATTCCGAGTTCGATAAGATACACCCGAAGAAGGTCGAAGGTTACATTGATGGAAACAGTAGTCCTAAGAATCCGAATAATACGAATAACCAATCTTCATCTAAAACAATCAGAAACAGCTATTAAACATACCTACTTTATCCAACGTATACCAATCACCAGATATGATACGAAATTATTGGTCCCCCGACAAAAGGAGGTCAAGCCTGTAAATTTACCCTTGTCAGTTCGTCCGTTCGTTTGTCCGCACTTTTCTCAATAACTATGCCTTGGAATGTTTTGAAATTTTGCACAAGCATTAAACATGATATGAGTAAAAAAAGTAACTGAACGGATTTTCCGGGAAAACTCCGGTCCCCCCCACCTAGGGGTGCCTTTCGGGTTAAAATGGTAAAAACTGACACTTTTTTGCTTATTAAAAAAAATTGCTGCCTTGGATTTTTATAAAACTTTCTGAAAAGTTTTAACTAACTGATTTTTATATAATTTTGTTTGTCTATACTTCGCGATAACTCTTGGGTGTGTGCCAGGGGTTCTTTTAGGGCTAATAAAAACACCATTTTTGGGACTATTTTACCATATTTGTCCAAAGTTTTCTGTGTATGTCTATTTAGCAGTTTTGCATGGTGCTGAACTCAAATTTAAATATGTTAAGGCTTTAGGGACGTTTGAGGCTAAATGGGGGTGCAAATGATGGACTTGGTCATTTCTTTTTTTTTTTTTTGCATGGAGCAGAACTTAAATTTAATGTTTACGATAATAGCAGACAATTGAAACGCATCTTTTATCTCGCTAATATATTAACGGGCTTAATTCACTTATAAACAAAGTGATATGACGTCACTTCTGTCTTAGGGTGTTTATATCTTAGCGTGATAAATGATAAGGGCCACTAATCGTTCCTTCTCGCTGGCCAGTTAAATACTGGGGGACGTCTAAAAAGAACATAGAAACAATTAAAATAATATAACTTCCGATTTTTATTTCATCTTTTCTTAAAAGTATTTAATGTTCCAATATACGATGTTCCTTCAATATTTTTTCAGACTGTTTTTGTACAGGCATTTAAAATTGTCATAAACTCTTGAAAATTCAGTATATTATTGCTATACATCTTATGAGATGACTGACCAATTTTTATGATTTCAGGTTCAAATGAACAGCTAAAGTATGAATTGAAATACACCCTAATAAAGCCTGATTGTCACAACTGATAAATTTCAAAAATGCAATCTCGACGTCAAAGACAATTTAGAAGAACGATATGCAATAAAATTCTGTTTTAAACTTGTAAAAATGTCATAGCAATGTATGAAATGCTTCAGAATGCATTTGGACCATCTTGCATGAATCGAGCATCAGTTTTTGAATGGCATAAGAGATTCAAGGAAGACAATGAGTCTGTGAAGGATGATGAGAGGTGTGCGAGAGGTGTATAAAGAAGCCGGAAAACCAGAGTTTATTAAAATAAAGAATTTCATCGATAAGTATAGACAATAAATGTACAGTTTGACGTCAGTGTGGGAACTGTACAGACAATTATTCGCGAGGCACTGATGATGCGGAAGATTTGTGCGAATGCACCAGTCTACAATTCAATCCTTATCACAGACTATTTGACCAAGATGGTCATCAACACAATTCCTCACTTTCCCTATAATCCTGACCTTGTTCCCTGTGATATTTGGTGATTCCCTAAGCTCAAGGGAAACCTTAGAGGCTGTCGCTATGAGACAATTGAGAAAATGAAAGAGGCTGTGACGAGGGTCATTGACACGCTCACAAAAGAGGATTTCGACGGGGCCTTACAGACGTTGTTGGAACGGTACAAAAAGTGCACTGCAGCCGGAAGAGATTACTTCAAAGGAGACTAGAGTTTCATGTGTCAACTATCAATAAACATGCCCATACGGAAAAAAAGTCTGAAACCTTATTGAATGCATATCGTACATTTCCGGTTGACAGGATAAATAAAATATTTCAATCCCATCAATCAGTTTCTGAAGAGAAAATAATAACGAGTTAATTTATCATAGACGCAAAAAATGGACAAATATAGCTCAAGGAAACCTCTAGAACACAGCGAATAACGCAATGTGGTTTCCCAAAACAATTCCAAGCGAGAAGCGATACTTCATTTATCTTCTGCAAAACAATTTAATATAGAAAAGGTAGAGAGGAAATAAACAAACAAAATCATTGTTCCTTCTTTGCCGATTATTGATTTTACAATAGCCAGACATAAGCGAATATATATATATATATATATATATATATATATATATATATATATATATATATATATATATATATATATATACAAAATAGAAAAATCTGAGCATAAAAGTAATATGGTTAAGCTTATACGGGGCAAAGTAAAGGACTAGTTGTTAAAACTGGAAAAGAAAAGGACAAGATATTCTAGTAAAAAATATAACGAATTCATTACTTAAAATATTGGAGCATTCAGAATATATTTTTAATTCAATTTATAACATAATGTTATAAATCAATTCTTAATGCTGCAATATTTCAAGTTATAAATTTATTATATTTTTTACTAGAATATCTTGGTCTTTTTCTTTTCCAGTTTTAACAACTAGTCATTTACTTTTCCATGTTTAAGCTTAACCATGCTAGCATTTTTCTATTGTAATCCCCGATTTTTCCAGGTTTCCAATAAATTCACTTGGTCTTTGTTTAATTTCAGTCTTATTTTTTGCTCCCATAAACACATATGTAATTACAATGTACGACACTCGTCTGCTTTCAATAAAATCCTCCCAATTATCTTCATTTCATACTTTCATTGTCTTTGTTTCACTTGTTACTTCCCTTTTCGAATTAATAGCAACATTGGTCGCTGAAGCGACGTAGTTGCTATGAAAACCAGTCATAAAAACGTCGTCACATTCTTACATATTTGTTACGATTTTGAATATCAGAAAATTCATCATAACGTTTGTTTTACTGAAAGAAAAATTGAAATTTATTTTTTCACAAAACTGCCACTTTACCATATATTCAAACACTATCGAATTCAAGAGAAAATAAAGATAGGTATATACAGATTTATTTGTCAGTCAGTTGAATAAGGAAAAAAAATCAAATAAAAAAAAGGTTACAGAAACTTTTTATACCGTTGCATTTTGAAGCCTAATGCTTCTCATCAGAAGAGGACAAATGAACTAGGTAGTTAGATGTCGCAGATAATTTATCCTGTTACCTAGTTCTTTTCCCCTCTTCTGATGAGATGCAAAGGCGTCGAAATGTCATTGGTATAAAGGGCTTCTAAAACTTTTTTATTTGATGTTTATTCTTATTGGATTGAAAAATAAATTTATATGTACCTATATTTATTTTAATGTCTTAAATTTATTATTATGGTATGCTCCACCCTGCTTTATATATATATATATATATATATATATATATATATATATATATATATATATATATATATATATATGTATATGTATATGCATATATATATATGCATATATATATATGCACATATATATATGTATATATATATGCATATATATACATATATATACATATATATACATATATATATACATATATATACATATATATACATATATATACATATATATATACATATATATATATTTCAGAATAATGTAATGCAATAGATCTATTGGTATGATTATTGGTCTTACAAAATATTATTGGCTGTAATATTTTCTAAAGACAATCCCAGCTAAATAAAAATTGCTCAATATGCCAGATAGAGCATATATATAACGTTAAATTCTTTTAAAAAATGAAGTAAAAAAAAATAAAAAGACGAAAGGAAACTGAGACATGGGCATGTGTGTATTATGCTTTTTTTTTAAACAGTTCACTTCTTGATCCGGGACAGAGGTGAAGAGCATGTTCCGGTCCAGGCCGCACCGTCCATGGAAGATTTTGTAGGCGAGGATTAGGTCGCCTCGAAGCCTCATGCGCTCAAGGGGAAAAGATTTAGAGTTTTTAAACGTTGCTCAGAGGATATACCTCTGAGACCAATCACCATTCTCCTCGCTGAATCCCTCCGAGACGTTGAACATTCTTCACGTAATAGGGGGATGTGCCCTGAATGTTTTTTACCGGTAAATATTCGTATTTGAAGATATGAAGGAAAATAGATGCTACCAAAATGTTGGCCAACCTGTAGTGAGTATCCAACGACAGAGATTTTAACTGCAACTTCTACTTCGTCATCACGACTACAGAAATTCAATTTTACCAACAAAGTGAACGCATTACTGGAAATTAAGATGATATCGTTTTGTGCATATACTGACTTTTCTCTTTACAATTAAAAAATATTTATTTTGGTTCATGACTTTTATTTCATTATTATGCATTATTAAATGTCAGCTGGTGTTCATTATTTCTCAACGACGGCTAAAAGAATACAGAAACTATTGATACTGGTTGTAGCTAGACGAGTATTTGTTACGAAGGTTTTACAGGAGGGGGAATAGATTAAGTTTGGTTGGTTGTTTTTGTTTTACGGCATATCAACCCTTTTCATATTATTTAATACCGAATCCAGTTATTTTGAAGATTTTTTTTTTAATAGATTTTTTTTAAAAGTCGGTTTCTATTTAACCCATAGTTGGGATACTTACAGTTACTACCACCCCGGGTCAGTGTGGACCTGGGAGCAATGACAATTAAAGGGTGGCTCCACACTCCTTAAAGCCCGCAAGCTGGGGCCTCAACATCGGATATAGTTTAAGGTCATATCCACGACCGCCATAGATTAAGGCTCAGTGAAGCAAATGCTATGAAAATGACGATAGAGTAGAAAAAGACTAGCGATATCTCTCATATGAGAAAGCTATAATGGAATGGTTTTACTCTGATATTTAATAAAGGTAGAAAACTAAAAATAATCCTTTTCACGTTTGGTCTTCGGCGTTTATTAAGAGAGCGTTTCACACGCATAGGTATTTAATCCCCTTTCTCTCCAAAGCGTTTGACTATGTCCGACGCATTACCTCGAATATTAAGCTGTTAGGTGTTTAAAATTTTCTATCCGATATGAATGCAGCAAACGCTATGTAATTTATACTCGGTGTTGCGCAGATATGTTAAAAAATCGATACGCATGGATGAGGTGAAGACAGTTTAACACTGCGGCGCTTCTGAAATGGTGGATGCCGTCTTGATCTTTTATTGCGAAAATCCCAATTCCCCCAAAGCGAACGAATTCGTTATTTGGAAAGTAAATTAAAGTTAAAATTTTTTTTTAAAAATAATATTAATAAATTTTAAATAACATAGTTTGTTTTTGACTCCCGCTTTCTGTTCTGCCAGATTTTGTCGGGATACGAGTACTTTTTGATTTATATTTGCGTAATTTCAGTTTAATTTTAAAACTCTAAACAAGAAAGTCTTTATTCGAAACGATATTTTTTCGAAATGTTTTTAATCAATAACCAGAAGAGAACCTGGGCTCCAAATAAATAAATAAATAAATAAATAAATAAATAAATGTATAAAATAAATAAATAAATAATCAGGAATTAATAAATACATTTAAATATTAAGCATTTTAAATTCAAAATATTTTCTAAAGAAAACACAAAAATATATTTGGATTATAACATGTTTTCTTAAAAATACACCATTCCGAAAAGGGGCCATTTAAAAACATTACCATTTTTCTCTGTAGAATTAAAAATTAAACTGGAATTACGTAAGTATTATTCAGAAGAGGTGCTTCTTCGTTATACAGACTTTTGCTAAACAAAAACGTTGCCCGGGTGTTCGGAGGTGTGTGTTGAGCCAAAACAAAATAATAAAAAAAGAAAAAGTGGTTGTAAGCGAACGAGAAAAAAAACGTGAAAACAACAACAACAAAAAAAACGTGACGTCGTTGCCGTTGCGTCCATCGCCAAACAGGAAATAGCGAAGGTTTAAATTAAGGCTAGTCAATCGAAAGGAGAAGACGACTTTCGAAAATATCGGCGAAAAAAGCGACCCCCTACTCGTAGAAAAGTTCCTAGCTGAGGATAGAGGAATTAACATTTTTAGCCAATTCTTCGATATTTGTCGTCCGAAGGGTCATGCTTCAAAACGATACTAATCTCATGAAAATCCGTCGCCTCTGTCAAAAGTTTCAAACATACTACTACGTGAAGTAAATAAAGGGTTCCTTTCGAAATTCTGCTGATTCCCGAGTTCGACAGAAAAAAATTCTCGAGTTCAACATGATACTCCCAAAGAAGGTCGGAGGTTACTTCAACCGAAACGTTGTGAAAATGGCACTGAAGATGAGAACAGTTGCCCGAAGAATCCAAAAAAAATGCGAATAACCATTTCTCATCTTAAAAATTCAGAAATAAAATGTTCGAAAGATCGAGAAAATCAATAGGAAAACAATAAAAAAACTCTCGTATTGAACAAAACTTTTCATAAAAACGACTTGCTGTCAAAATATATGCATTTATATACAATGTGTAAGAAAAATGGTCACATATTTTTATAAGTAAACAAAAATTTATGCAATTTTTTTTACAACAGCAATAAATTATATGAAAGGAACTCCTACACACACACACACACACACACACACACACACACACACACACACACACACACACACACACACACACACACACACATATATTCTGTTTGTGATAACATTTTTTTAAAAGAGTTTCATTTAAAGAAAATTTTGATCAGTACAAAGATATGTATTCATTTTTTTAAATCTAAAATTCACTGAATACAAGGTAATTTCAAATAATTAATTATTTATCATGGAAAACACCATTTTAATCAAGTTATAAACGAAATTATAGGAATGAAAAAGGCCTGAAGTTCTATTCTCTACTGTTTAAAAATTGATAAGAAAACATGAAAAGTTATAACCAAATAAGATGACAAATAATTATGTAAAATTTATAAATAATGAAACCTTTGCCGATTATTATTTCATTATGAAAAATATTAGCAATTTATATTTACTTGGCACCCTTTCTAAAAATCGTTATTGAAGCCACATCATATTAATAATCGGTTTGAAGCATGCTAAAGATGGATAAAAATGTACAAAGGATAAAATATAAATCATGATAGTCAGTGATCAATTTATATTTAATCTCTATAATGCAGAAGGAAACAAAAAATATGGTGAAAGATAGCTTATTAGCTGAATAAAAAAATGTTTGTAGAAATGTCAAATTTGGAGGAAGGTCTGTTATGTTTTTGGAATGTTTTTGATATGAGAATCAGTTTTCATAGATGTTCAAATGGACACAACCTATTATTGCAACATGCTAAGTTCTTCATTGTTTAATCTTGTACATAAATTTGGTACATTGGCTTTTTTTCCGAATACATTTTTGTCCAGACAACGATGGATCAAAAACCGTCCGGCTCAATCACCAGGTAGCAATCCTTTAGAGATCTTGTGGGCAATAATAAAATGAAAAATAAGCAATAAAATATTAAAAAATGAAAGCCTATCCATAATCAACCAAGAATAAAGAATTTTCTTAATAATGAAGATTTAGAGATTTCCTTATTAAAAAAAATTACATTATGCTTGTCAGCTTTTTAGACCTTCCATCCTCACCCTAGTGACTGGTGGTGTCTTATTTTCCAGGTTTTCTTAGGATTTTTTGAACAGTAGCGAATGGAAGTTCTAGAAACCTTAAAATACTTTCGAGTAATTTTCCAGCCTTTTTCATTCCTATTAGTTTACATTCAGAATGATGTTTTTTTTTCATGATGTTTAGTTAATTATTTGGAAATATCATATATTTATTGGATTTTGGATGAAAAAAAAATGAATTGATCACTTTTTTTTACAGGTGAAAATGTTCATTTTAATAAAGTTCTTACCATTTTTTATCACAACGGAAATATATAAAACACGTGGAGATTAGACGTTTCCTTAATATAATATATTGCATAAATTTATGTTTATTAGGTGAGTATTTTTGTAAACACTATATATACATATATGTATATATATATACATATATGTATATATATATATGTATATATATACATATAGATATATTTATTTATTTATTTATATATTTATATTATTTATGCGAAGGAAAACAGTTACATTTGGTCGCTACAAACAGCCATCTGTTTCAGTCAATGACACTGAACCATTCGACGCTATAGAAAAAAGGCCTATTTTGCTCTTGTTATCGAGCACTATCTGACAACCTCGTTGTATTACTTAGTCTCTACTTTTGAAAATCTCAAACCTGGATTTATACACACACACACACACACACACACACACACACACACACACACACACACACGCACGCACACACACACACACACACATATATATATATATAAATCAAGAGGAAACATTGAGTTTGCAAGCTGAACGCTATTGTAAACTTAAAGCTTACATCAATATTAATATTTATATAATAATCCCAACCAAATTAAAAAGCTCAATACAACCAAAATAGGAAATAGAGATTGTCATAATAGGACTCAATTTATGACCGAAAATTTTAATTTACAAGAATTTATTCTTCGGCAGAATAATGAAAAAAGAAATATTAAGATTTCCTTGATCCGCGGAGTTTCAAAGAATGTATTCTTTTCATCAGAGGACAGCTATTAGCAAATGAATATTATAGCGGAGCTATGAAGTTGTTGGTACTGGCATCTATTGAAACTGCATCATAGGAACACTTTTCATCATATAAAAATTCCAAAAAGTTAGTGCAAAGACTACATGAAATGGAGATAAAATAAGGAAATATGAAGAAAATCAATGTAAAATTTAAGATTAAAAATCCAGATGAAAGTTGTAAGGTATTTCCAATATGCATGCGCACACACACATACACATATATGTATATACATGTATGCATATAAATATATATATATATATACATATACATATATACACGCATATATACATATATATATACACATATACATATATGTACATTTACATATATATGCATATATATATATATATATATATATATATATATATATATAATATTTGATAAAAGAAACGCTTTCCCCTTTATAATAGTACTATACCCCATAAAGATAGCACCTGCCCTGTTTTTATGTTTTATGGAACCATTATGTCAGAGTTTTTGAGAATATCTCGCGTTACTTTAAAATTAACAGATTTCATACCACCAGTTTCTAGCTTAGTAATAAGGATGATAAAACAAGGTGGGGATAAAAATAAAATATTTTAACAGTTAAATAAAGCATTTGTTCGGTATCCTGATGCTTTTGAATCGTTTAAGATAAACCAGACTATATTAATAAAGGAAATCCAAAACTATATTAGCAATGTATAAAATGTATTTATAATTACATATAATAAATTTATATTAATAAAAAAAAAAAATTAAAAAAAATGCATATATGTAAAAATATTTTTTAACCTTTGTATATCTAATTTTTAAATAAATAATAATGTAAATATACTAAATATTAATCATAGTGTGGGTGATAAGTAGTTAAATGGATTAATCCTAATCTTATAAATACAAGACTGATAAATTAAAAAATAAAAAAATGTATCCATTTTAAATGTGGAAATTGATGAATCGCACAGGTAAGAAATTCATTTTTATAGTATGAAAAGGTTAGTAATTGCAATTAAGAATAGGAAATTGGATCAAATATTTGTAACATGTCTTCTTCCTAAGATTAAGGGTGGTGGTGTTTGATCAACACTGCTGGGGGAGCTATGATGTAATATACTGTTTTGTTTTTAAATCCCCGAAACAATGTTTCATGGTAAACAACTGATGATCCCTTAAAAATAAATTATTAGTACTATAGTAAATTCGAGAGCGAGTTGGTGCAGTGATTGCAGGTGATTAAATGACTTACTGATTGGATGGTTTTCCAACGCATGATAAAAAATATTTTTTTTGTATAGTTTTACAGGTTAAAAACTTCAAAGACTATATATATATATATATATATATATATATATATATATATATATATATATATATATATAGTAAGTTATAAAATATATATGGCGATTAAGCTGCGCTGAATATTCCGCGTTTCATCCACTCTAGGACTCTTCAGGCTTATGCGCGAATTTTGTGGTTGTCTGTCGTTTTTATATACGCACCTTCTATTGAGATTTTAGTTAGCCAATTAGCTTTCTAGTATCCACTGCGCACTTTCTATAAGCCAATGAACATGCACTTACCGGACAAAGGCCCATTTGACCTCTGGTTGACCTGTTCCTTTGTGTGTGCTCTATTTAGCCTGGATATCTAGTTTCTTGACTTGTTTTAAATCTAGGTTATGTTTTTTATGTTAGTTTATATATATGTACATATATATACATATATGTGTGATAGTTTATGTATATTCATGTTTATTTAATTTATTAATTTTTTAAATTTTTTATTGTTTTTGTTAGCTTTAAAATTATTTTGTATCGCTATCCTAGAGTAAATTTTATCCTGTGAACACAGATGTTCACTATTTCTCTTCTACAGTTTAATAGATGTTGGGGTTCTTTAAAGTACAGGATAGCAAATTTTTCATGAAGGCATAATCTACATGGGTCGTCTAGGTCTCTACATGTGGTACCTTGTCTTATTATTTTCCATTCGACTACCGGCGAATGTCAGCTTCCCTTTGCCCACTTCAAAATAACTGTCTAACCAAAAGCGTGGTTTACAAGGCCACAATATTTGCGAAAGAAAACCTGAATAACAAGAAATATTACGTAGGTATGACTTCCTTAGATTTTAAAACTCGATATTATGACCACAAAAATACATTCAACAATAAAAAAAACACCGTATGAAAACAACGCTAGCAAATAAATACTGGGAACTCAAGGAAAGCGGATAAATTTATACTTTTGTATATTAATTTTATGCGAGTAAATGAAGTAGTTATATATATATATATATATATATATATATATATATATATATATATATATATAGTAATTTATAAAATATATATGGCGACTAAGCTACACTGAATATTCTGCGTTTCATCCACTGTAGGATTCGTCAGGCTTATGCGCGAATTTTGTGGTTGCTTCTTGTTTTTATATATGTTGAGGATTACTAGCTAGCCAATCAGCTTTCTAGTATCCACCGCGCCCCCTCCTATCAGCCAATGGGCATGCATTTTATCGAACAAAGGATCTGTTTTAGAACTAGGTTAGTGGTTTAAGGTAGATCTTTTCCCTCTTTTCTATTTTTTGTTATATATATTAATATACCTATGTGTACACACACATGCACACACATATATATATATATATATATATATACATATATGTGTGATCGTGTATGTATATTCATGTTTATTTAATTTATTTATTTGTTTGTTTTCTATTGTTATTGTTAGTTTTAAAGCTATTTTGTATCGCTATCCTAGAGTGAGTTTTATTTTGTGAACACAGTTGTTTGTTATTTCTCGTCTACAGTTTAATAGATTTTGAGGTTCTTTAAAGTACAGGATAGCAAATTTTTCATGGAGGCATAATTTACATGGGTCGTCTAAGTGTCTGCATGTGGTAGCTTGTCTCATTATTTTCCATTCGACTACCGGCGAATGTCCGCTTTCTTTGAGTTCCCAGTATTTATTCGCTAGTGTTGTTTTTATACGGTGTTTTTTATTTGAAAAATTGAAAAATTACAAAAAAAAGCAAGAACACTCCGTGCTATTTAACAATACTTGTCTGAATATATATATATATATATATATATATATATATATATATATATATATATATAATTCAAAGGAGATTAGAGCAATAGTCTAAAGAGCTGAGTGTATTTCAATGTAACAGTGAAATTACTAGTTTAATTGAAATACGGGAAAGAGAAAGTGCTCGTTGTAATTTAGATATATAATAAGCTCGATAGGTAGATATCCTAGAGCTGATTCAATATTAAGTAATGTGATTGATAATTTAAAATTTGAAAAATTAAATTTCAACTAAATTAAAAATCCGTTTCATAAGAAGGCACAACAACAAAACCAATTATCTGTACGATCGTTTCGGAAAACAATGCTTTTTATTGTGGTAAACATCCAGTTACGAACAATAATTACATATAGTTTTTTAATATGCAAGGTCTCCTCGTCAGCAAATTTTGAAGGATTTTTATTGAATTTAAAAGACACCATAAATAAACCTAGCATTAATATATATATATATATATATATATATATATATATATATATATATATATATATATATATATATATTCAGGCAAGCACGGAGTGTTCTTGCTTTTTTTTGTAATTTTTCAATTTTTCAAATTGTCGTTCTTATTTCTCGGTTGAATATGTGCAAGAAAGTTCCATTGTTATTTTGATGCATCTGTTTGGTTTTGATTACACACACACACACACACACACACACACACACACACACACACACACACACACACACACACACACACATATATATATTTATAACTAGCTGTATCAACTTTAGTTTCCCTAGATACATATACATATAATTATTTCAGTTTTTAATATTTATTTCCTTGCGCATTTTTAACTTAAGGTAGACAACTCCTATTATATTCTTCAATTTTTTATTGTTCATAATTTTTTAGGCGATTTCTAATATTGTTTTTTATTAAGAGTGGTGTGAGTAGACGTAAGTAATTAAAAGAAAATTGTAGCGTTATTATATTGCTAAACACGGTATGTGTATATTTGTATGCATGTGACCGTAAAATTACGTGTGCGTTTCTATGAATACTTGTCTTTTTATGTGTCTTTTTTATGTTTTTTTGATTGTGTTTTTGATTGTGTTTTTGATTGTGTTTTTGATTGTGTTTATGTGAAAATATGTCTGCATGCGTGCGTGTGTGTCTGTGTGTGTGTCTGATCACCAAACACTGTAATCTAATTTATCTATTGTCAGAAATGATTAAAGGTGTGGAAACCTTTTCGTGGTAGTAGTAGTAGTAGTAGTAATAATAATAATAATAATAATAATAATAATAATAATAATAATAATAATAATAATTATCATTATCATTATTATTATAATAATAATAATAATAATAATAATAATAATAATAATAATAATAATAATAATAAACATCTTCCGCCATTCATCAAACCGATGGACTAAGCAGATACGGGGTTGTTGCCTTTTAGCCGAGTAAGAAAGGAAAAGTCAATCAAATAAAATGAAAATGAAAAAAAAAAGAAAAGAAAAATATAATTAAAAACAAAACAAAACAAAAAATAAATAAAAAATAAAAAAGTAAGAAAAGGATAGAGAAAAAAATCAAATGTTCGAAAAAGTAAAAAAAAAAAAAATCTTAAGGCCAAATAACATTGAAATACAAATTCTGATCAGATCACCGAAGTTTAGCAACACCAAACGTCTGAGACTATCAATATCGGACCACATCGTGGACCATCATGAGTTTACTTAGTTCTACGAGGTTTCTCCATTGCAATTATTCAAGTGAAGGCTTCGAGCATGCTCCTGGCCTGCCAAGCAAACAAAACATCCAATCATCAAACTTCCTAATATTACAATTTTTAATTTTGGAGATGAGAATTAATTCTTCATAATCTTTGGTTTCTTCGGACTATTGTTCTCATCTTGAGTGCTATTTTCACAACGTTTCGGTCGATGTAACCTCTTACCTTCTTCAGGTATATCGTGTCGAACTCTGGAATCTTTCTGTCGAACTTGGTTAAAGAAAATTATTTGTTTACTTTTTTTAAATCCTAACTGTTTTTTTTTTGTATTAAGTATTTTTTTTTTTAACTTAAGGGATCTTTTTACTTTTTATGTTCGACTCATAGTTATTTTAAATATTTGCCCTAAGTCTGAAAAAAAAAAGAAACATACCAGTCCGTCTACATTAAAATCGGTTGGTTCTTGTTGCTGACATAAGAATCTCAGGTTGCTTGAATGGCGTGCCTAAATATCAACGAATAGAGAATCAACAGGAATTCGTTGTCGTATATATAAGTACAAATTAGAAACAGAGAAAAGCAACAAAAAACTAATGATAAAATAAAAAATAAATAATAAATAAAAATAATAAATAAGAAAAAATAGAATGAAAAAAAGCACAAAAAGAAAAGGGGAAAGAAAAGAAAGAAGAGAGAAAAAGGAAATGGAATAAAATGGAAAACAACTCAAGAAAGGAATGAATATAGTTAACTAAAAGAAAAAAATGAAGAAAAAAGGAATCAATATTCAATAAAAAAGAAACTTGGAAATAAAAATGCAAAAAAAATACATATATATATATATATATATATATACATATGCATATATCTATCTCTCTCTCTATATATATATATCTATAAAAGTGAAAGTGTGTGTGTGCCTGTGTGTGTACATTTCCCTACGCAATAACTCTGTCAATTTTAAGTCTACAGACTCGAAATTTGATATACAGGGTACTGAGATTTGGGAAAATCTTTGTAATCGGTTTTGGCCAGAAATTTGTCTATTAAGGGGTCAAAGTTCAACGATTTGACCTTTGGGAACTCTACCAAACTCCTTCGCCAATTTTGGGTCTAAACACTTGAAATTTTAGATATAGGTTCAATGGACATGGATCTAACTTAATAACTTGATTTGAGCCCAAAACAATGAATTTTTAAGGGATCGTTATAGGGGTCAAATTTAAAAAATTGACCGTTTTTTTTTTTTTTTTTTTTTAATTTATTTATTTATTTATTTTTTGCTCAGCATACACCTCCAAACACCCAGGCAACGCCGGGCAACCATGCTAGTATATATATAAAAGTGAAAGGTTCTGTGTGTGTCTTTGTCTGTCTGTGTACATTTCCCTACGCAATAACTCCGTCAATTTTTGGTCTACAGACTCGAAATTTGATATACAGAGTACGTAGATTTGGAAAAAATCTTTGTAATCCGTTTTCGGCC
Source organism: Euprymna scolopes (assembly GCF_053919585.1). Classification (NCBI taxonomy): domain Eukaryota; kingdom Metazoa; phylum Mollusca; class Cephalopoda; order Sepiida; family Sepiolidae; genus Euprymna; species Euprymna scolopes. The sequence continues at coordinate 28,470,254 of NC_136486.1, forward strand.
AGAAATTTGGCTGTTAAGAGGTCAAAGTCCAACGATTTGACCTTTGGGAACTCTACCAAACTCCCCCGACAATTTTGGGTTTAAACACTTGAAATTTTAGATATAGGTTCCTTGGACATAGATCTAACTTAATAACTTGATTTTAGCCAAAAACAATAACTTTTAAGGGGTCATAATAGAGGTCAAAGTTAAAAAAATTGAACTCTGCTATCTCTACCAAATTACTCAGACAATTTCTGGTCTAAAAATTTGAAATTTTACATAAAGGGTATTCAGAGATAGGGCAAGCTTTTTAATCGGTTTGGGTCGAAAATTTAAAATACCAATATATAAATGTATGTATGTATGTATGTATGTATGTTTGCATGTCTGCCTAAAACTTTCGACAGAGGCGACGGATTTTCACAAGATCAGTATCGTTTTGAAGCTCAACCCTTCAAACGACAAATACCGAAAAATTGGCTAAAAACATTAATTATTACACCCTCAACTGGGCACTTTTCTATAGGGAGGGGTCGCTTTTTTCGCCGATACTTTCGAAAGTCATCCCCTCTTTTCGACTGTCTAGCCTTAATTTTAACCTACGCCACTTCTGGTTTGACGGTGGTCGTAACAGCAAAGATGTCACGTGTTTCCCATTCTTTTCCTCCTTTGCAGCACGGGTTCCAGTGCGCCTTCCTACTAACACTTTTTCTTTTTTGCTCAACACACACCTCCAAACATCCGGGCTGAACTGAAATGCTAATATATATATATATATATATATATATATATATATATATATATATATATAAAATGAACTCATTTTTTCCCCTATGATTTTGACCTTAATAGGATTAAAAATCAAGACATTTCATGCAAGTGTAATATGTACAAACAATATATGAGGGGTGTTATAGGCATATTACCTCTCCACTTCCTCCATAATCGTAGATTCATATATTTTTTCTGCTGAGAGTTCACTGCCAAAATCGGTTAAACTCAATGGAAGTAGTAAAATCTTTTCTCTCTAATTAATTCCTCCTTCCCCCGTCATCACTTACACCGTTGCGGGATCGTTCACAAGGGGCAGTTACGAAGGAACGCCGGTTTCGGTTTTCTGTACTTCGTAGTTGCTTAAAAAACCTGGAATGCAATTTTACCATGCCTTTCCGTTCTATGCTTCCTATTCGGTGAAACGCACCACGAAATTAACAGATAGCGACATTCCCACAAACATTAATTCTTATCCAACGTTTACTTTTTCGTTGCTTAATTACCATTTTTTCCCAACATTTTGACACTAAAAAAAAAATGATTCTGTCAATTTCTTTTTTTTTTTTTTATAAAATAAACATATAAAACATAATTTCTGTTTTATTTCGTTTTGTAGTTGCTTAAAAAAACTGGAATGGAATTTTAACGTTCTTTTCGTTCTATGATTTCTACTGGGCGAAACAGACCATGGACTTAACCGAATCGAAGTGCTATTTATGCAATTTTTTTCGCGTTTCGCTGTGTTTTTTGTTTTTGTTTTCCGAACACGTTCATCATTTTTTCCCCTTATTTTTGCTTTTTGTTTTTCCGATTTCTTTTTTAAAGAAGTTTTACGTTTGTTCGCTGTTTTTTTTTGTTTTTATTTTTCCGATATTTTTAAGAAGTTTAACATCGTTTTTTTAAATATTTAAACAGGGTTATTACTTCGTTTATTGTTTACTTTACCCCCCCCCCCCCCCCCTTAACACACACACACACACACACACACACACACACACACACACACACACACACACACACACACACACACACACACACACACACACACACACACGGGCAACCCGCTAGTATATATATAAAAATCAGGAATAAAAAGCGGGAATAATTGACGATGGAACTAAGGGAAATAAACAAATTCAAAATAGAAATTAAATAAAAAAATAATTTAAATAACATTTAATACATAGATCTTATAGACGAATTTAAATGTGAGTTTAAACGTAAACCTGTTAGAAAAAGTAAAAAGAGAAGAAATAAGATAGAAAAAAACTAATAAATAAAATAATAAAAGTGCAAATAAATTCAAGGACACGAAATAAATATAGTAGACAATAAGAAAAATACATAATGTGATTTTTTAACGTAGACCTGGTAAACAAATTTGAATGCGATTTTAAACATAGACCTGGTAGACAACATTTAATGCGATTTTTAACATAGACCTGGTAGACAACATTAAATGCGATTTTTAACATAGACCTGGTAGACAACATTACATACGATTTTAAACATAGACCTGGTAGACAACATTTAATGCGATTTTTAGCATAGACCTGGTAGACAACATTTAATGCGATTTTTAACATAGACCTGGTAGACAACATTAAATGCGATTTTTAACATAGACCTGGTAGACAACATTACATACGATTTTAAACATAGACCTGGTAGACAACATTTAATGCGATTTTTAGCATAGACCTGGTAGACAACATTTAATGCGATTTTTAACATAGACCTGGTAGACAACATTAGATGCGATTTTTAACATAGACCTGGTAGACAACATTACATACGATTTTAAACATAGACCTGGTAGACAACATTTAATGCGATTTTTAGCATAGACCTGGTAGACAACATTTAATGCGATTTTTAACATAGACCTGGTAGACAACATTAAATGCGATTTTAAACATAGACCTGGTAGACAACATTACATACGATTTTAAACATAGACCTGGTAGACAACATTTAATGCGATTTTTAGCATAGACCTGGTAGACAACATTTAATGCGATTTTTAACATAGACCTGGTAGACAACATTAAATGCGATTTTCAACATAGACCTGGTAGACAAAATTAAATGCGATTTTAAACATAGATCTGGTAGACAACATTAAATGCGATTTTAAACATAGACCTGGTAGACAACATTAAATGCGATTTTTAACGTAGACCTGGTAGACAAGATTAAATGCGATTTTTAACATAGACCTGGTAGACAACATTAAATGCGATTTTTAACGTAGACCTGGTAGACAATATTAAATGCGATCTTAAACACAGACCTGGTAGACAACATTAAATGCGATTTTTAACGTAGACCTGGTAAACAAATTTTAATGCAATTTTAAACATAGACATGGTACTCAAATTTAAGTGCGATTTTCAACATATACCTGGTAGACAACATTAAATGCGTTTTTTAACATAGACCTGGTAGACAAATTTAAATGCTATATTCAACATAGACCTGGTAGACAACATTAAATGCGTTTTTTAGCATAGATCTGGTAGACAAATTTAAATGCTATATTCAACATAGACCTGGTAGACAAGTTTAAATTCGAGATTCAACATAGACCTGGAAGACAAAAAATGCGATTTTCAACATAGACCTGGTATACAAATTTAAATGTGATTTTAAACATAGACATGGTACTCCAATTTAAATGCGACATAGACAAATTTGAATGCGATTTATAACATAGACCTGGTAGAGAACATTGAATGAGATTTTAAACATAGACCTGGTAGATAAATTTAAATTCGTTTTTAAACATAAACCTGGTAGACACATTTAAATGCGATTTTTAAGATAAACCTGGTAGACAAATTTTAATGCGATTTTAAACATAGACCTGATAATAAATCTAAATACAATTTTAAACATAGACCTAGTAAACAAATTTAAATGCGGTTTTAAACATAGACCTGGTAGACAAATTTAAATGGGATTTAAAACAAATCTGGTAAACAAATTATTATGTAGATCTAATAAACGATTTTAAATTTAAATTTGATGAAATACGATTTTAAACTTAGACATAATAGACAAACGAAACTGCGATTTTACGAATTGAAAAGTGATTTTAAACATAGATCTGGTAGACGAATTTAAGTTTGATTTTAAACGTAGACGGAATAGACGCTATTAACTATAGCTTTTACAAAATGCGATTTCAAATTTAGACGTTACAAACAAACGGAAATGCAATTTTAAATTCAGACGTAAATTCAGACGTATACATAACAGACGAAAAGAAATGCGAATTTTAAATTTAGACGCATACATAACAGACGAAAAGAAATGCGAATTTTAAATTCAGACGTATACATAACAGACGAAAAGAAATGCGAATTTTAAATTTAGGAGTTATAGACGAACTTTAAGTTTAAGCGTGACAGACGAACAGAAATGTGACTTTAAACATAAACGCCACAGATAGACAGATAGATCAACCACTTTGTCGCATCAAATAAATAAAATGAAAGGAAAAGAGAAATAAGAGAAAAGAAAAGGAAAGGAAAACAGAAAAGGAAAGAAATAATACTAAGTTACAAGAAAAGAAAAAGAAAAGAAAAAGAAAATCTGGTGATTTGCCATGTTAAATCATCCGTCACGTCCGCCAACGGACATTTCCCCTTGGATAAATCTTCAAGATTACTTTCTTCAATTCAAATCCAACGATTCAATTCTCAGTGGGATAAAACGGCGTTTATCTCGACGCGACAAAGTATACACAATAGACGAATTGATTAACACTTGTTTTAGCGACATAAAAAAAAACAACTTCACTTAATATGGACGCATCTCACTTTGCCAAAGAGTGGCCAAAATATCTCCTTTGATACATATGTATGCATGTATGTATGTATGCATCTATGTATGTATGTATGTATGTATGTATGTATGTATGCATGTATGTATCTATTTATTTATTTATCTTTCTATCTATCTCAATCTGTTTATATATATATATATATATATATATATATATATATATATATATATATATATATTGCTATTTATTATTTTATGTATCTACCCGGTAATTTATGTCTAGCTTAATGACCATATATATTTTCAAAACTTACTATATATAGGTTCCATAGCCTTTAAAGGAAAACTGCAAGGCAGCAGTAGGATTTGAAGACAGTATTCTCATCTCTTAGCCTTTTCCTGTGATAAGGCCCACAAGGCAGTGGGGTTTAATTTTGGGGTTGGTTCCCCTAGTCTTCGTCCAACCAAGGGCACCCACAAGACAGTGAGGGTAGGGGTTGGTAGTGTGCTAGCGCATGTCCACGCATCGGTGGACCATAGCGCACTACCTCTGGGTTCCCCTATTACTCCGAGATCCTCTACAAGTTTAGCCCGGGTCCGCAAGGCACCCAGTTACCGTGTTTGGCCAACGCGGAAGCACTGTAGGAGTCTTGATGATGGAGAGGCTATGTACTGGCAAGGAAGACTTATGCACAGCTGCTCCCTTTTCACCGTGAGGTTAGCCAGCGGTGTTAGCTTGAAGAGAGAAGGCATGCAAGCATGAACTTAATACTAACTTATACCTAACACAGACGCATCATATCCCACTACCAGATTAAGAATCCAAACACACACACACACACACACACACACACACACACACACACACACACACACACACACACACTAATACTAAATAAACAAGTAAAAACATTGGACACTGCATTATTCCAAAAGGCGCCAAGATATTACCCTAAAATCACATCCCCCTTTCTTACAAGAACACTGAATAGAAAGAGGAAGAAGGTAAAAATGTCGCATGAAATGTAATTTCTAACAAATGTAAGGAAAAAATTCGAAAAGCGAAACTTATAAAGACCTTTTATAAAAGGAAACAACTCCACAAAATGTTTGAATATTAGATTTAGTAGAAACTACCATTTCAGCCCGGCGTTGCCCGGGTGTTTGGAGGTGTATGTTGAGCAAAAAGAACCAAAACAAAACAAAAACGGTCATTTTTTAAAAACTTTTACCCCTATTATGACCCCTTAACATTTATTGTTTTGGGCTCAAATCAAGTTATTAAGTTAGATCCATGTCCAATGAACCTATATCTAAAATTTCAAGTGTTTAGACCCAAAATTGGCGGAGGAGATTGGTAGAGTTCTCAAAAGTCAAATCGTTGAACTTTGACCCCTTACCAGCCAAATTTCTAGCCGAAACCCGATCACACAGATTTTCCCAAATCTCAGTACCCTGTATATCAAATTTCGAGTTTGTACACTGAAAATTGACAGAGTTATTGCATAGGAAAATGTACACAAACACACACACGCAGACATGTTCACTTATATATATATATATATATATATATATATATATATATATATATATACAATAGATAGATAATTAGATTTGACTAAAACATTTAATTTTATTGTCATAAATCAATATTATTTCTATAAGTTAAAAAGTAAGTTTACGTGTTTATCCTTAATCAGATAGATGGAATTATTAGTGCTTAACTGGCTAAGGATAATGAAATTATATATAAGGAAACATACTAGTAGGTAGTTGCTATTCAATCAAGAGATATTCATTACTTTAAATATATATTTGGCTCTAAGTTAATTATAGGGTATCAATAAGGAAGCAGGTACACTGGAAATTAGTATAGTATAAATCAATGCCTTCGTGAGAATTAATAAATGATACATTTAATAGCGACTTAAACAGGCGCGGCCACAAGATGGAAGTAAAACCAATTTACTGTTTTTTTAAACGAATTATAATCTATTAAAATCCATTAATCTTGAGCAACTTTTTTTTTTCGAAATATAAATGCCTGAGTTTTTTTTCCCCGAAATATAAATGCCTGAGTTTAATCATATGAAAAGCAGAATAATATAAAACTTTTTCTACTATTTTTAATAGAATTTTAAATTTTACATTTTCAAAAAAAAAAAAAAAAGAAAAAAGAAAAAAAAAACACCATTCGCCGCCATTTTTGTCTCGATGGATAAAACGTTTGAATATTTAAAAAAAAAAGGTTTTTAAACCAATTAATTTTGTGCCCAAAGAAGATTTACGATGATTTGCTATAAGAATATGCAAAAATATTATAACATAATATCTGAATTTCAAATAATTCCAAATTTTATATCACTCTATAGATTTCATCTGGTAAAATAAAAACAAAATTTAATGATAGTTTGGAAGAAACTACGGTAGCCTTGATAGGCCTAAATGAGTTATTTTAGTTCTGTACATTTCCATTTGTATTTTTAACGTTTGTTTTGCCGATGAAGTGAAGAATGGTTAAGTGAAGGGCTTAATTCTTTTTTATGAGCGATATACACAGGCAGCAAAAAGAAAGTCCGCACTTTTCAAAAACTATAAATTTAAGCTAAATTTAATGTAACTATTTAAACAAACTATACCTCATTTGATTGGCCTTTTATATAATTTTTATAAGTGCGGAATTTCCTTTTGCGGGCACTGTATATATATATATATATATATATATATATATGTGTGTGTGTGTGTGTGTGTGTTTGTGTGTGTGTGTGAGTGTGTGTGTGTGTGTGAGAGTGTGTGTGTGTGTGTTGCGTACATATTTTATTTTATATATATATTATATTTGAAATTAAATCTTTTACATTAAAGAGTTAATAGAGAAAAGCAGTAAAAAAATAAAAACACTCAAATAACAAGTTTGGAATGGAAAATATGTTTTAACAATAATTATAATTACAGTTTGAGGGCTTGTCTTGTACTATATATGGTAAATGTATAACTGGAAGTAGTAGAGCTCCAAATATTCAAATTAAATGTATGTAGATAAGACAGAGGTGAGATAAAAGTAGGATATACATATGGGGTATGTAGGTGGAGATGGAGCAGAGAGAAAGAAACATTTTTAGTTAGTGATTATCATTTGGCTTTACAAAAAAAAGGTACAAATTCGTCATATTTGTACCTTTTTTTCTGTGTCTACATGTGATTATATTTTCATTTGTATGTGTATGTGTATCAGCTGAATCTTGGTTTTCATAGTTATAACCATCTCAGATGAGGGTATGGAACACCCTATGGATCTAGATTTGTAAGAAATTGATTTTTTCAGGATAACAGTTCAAGGTATGCATTTATTTTTTTTAGTTTTCAGGGCGATTGAGAGATGTAAGACTCCTTTTATTTTGGCTGTTAACTGAAATTCGAGATACGTATTCGAGATACGTATTCGAGATACGTATTCGAGATACGTATTTTGATTCGAGATACGTTTTGGATTCGAGATACGTTTTGGATTCGAGATACGTTTTGGATTCGAGATACGTTTTGGATTCGAGATACGTACTTTTATTGCGGATCGAGGTCAATTCTATATATGTGGAGAACTAATATCTAGAGTTAGAAATATTATTATTACTATCATCAGTTGCATGACTATTGCTAGATATGTTGTTAGCATTAATATAATTGATGTTAAACGCACGGGCTTTGTGGTGAGAGCAACTGGTTCTGGTACAGAATATGTATATTATAGATGCTAAGCTACTTCAAATGAAATTAGCTAAGATTGATTAAGCAAAGCTATAGTTGTTTTAGATGAATTATGATGAAAGCTATTATCCATAATAAGGTTTACACTAAAAGTGAGAGGGTTATAGGCCAAAGAGGAGAGGGTCTGAAGAGTCAGACTGAGGAATAATTGAGAAACTAGACGTATTCAGGAAATTAGTGCTATTCTGGATCAAAGAGGAAATCAGCTCCTTGCCTATACATGCATATATAATATCTTTATGCATGCAACCGTTTTGTAATGGACAGTCGTGTTTGTCCTGGAAGTCACAGTTGCCATGACGAGTTATTGGAGATGGGAGTTGGGCTTGTCTAATTTTTATATCGTCAGAAATAATTACTATTTTCGATAGGTTAAGAATAGTAGAATAAGAGATTTTATTGTATTTATATTTGTGTTGGTGCTTGTTGCTATTTTTTATTATTTTACAGAATTCACAGGACATATTCTCTTTTACATTTTAACTATAGGGGGTTAAACCACAGACTGTTTTCTTTCTATTAGGTTTACGAGAAATGGGAATTAGGACATTTTTTTTATTACATTTTCACCCCAAACAAGGCACATTGCAACTTTGATATAGGGGGTTACTATCAGGGACATAAGCTACAGGGGTACTATGTAGGGAGTTATGCAGCAAAATGTTAGTTCACGTTACACTTAAACTTCTGCATGTCAGTACAGTTGAAGAAGCAGGAACCCGGAAAGGAATTCCAAAGTCTAGCGGTTCTGGGGAAGAAACTACTGGAGTAGAAGGTTCTCTTGCATCTAGGGATCTCTACTGTAAAGGGACTTGTTGGGTTTGTCGGGCGTATTTACGTCGAAGGGGTACAAGTGCTTGCAGTTCGTCGGAGCATTCACCGTTAAAATACTTGTAGAACAGGCAGAGGGATGCAACATTTCGTCAATGGGACAGAGGCTGAAGCTTAGATGACAGTTCAGAACCTATCAGGTTGGCGACTCTCTTTTGGACCTTGTCTAGGAGCGGGAGACTAGTAATAGATGCACCAGCCCAAATGTGAAAACAATACTCCATAAATGGGCGAATGGTGGCCTTATAGACGAACATGACACTTTCGGGCGTTAGTAGCTTCCTAGCACGGTAGAGAGAACCTATTTTCTTCGCAGCAGTCCTGGCAATGCTCTCAATGTAATTTTTCCAACTCATGTTCCCCGTAAACGTTAGACCGAAGAGTTTAAAAGAAGTACTTTCAGATAAAGGGTATTTGGCCATTGCTATTAGTGGTAGAGAAGATTTCTTGTAGTTATTGAAGGAAACAAGTTTAGTCTTGGCAGCATTGAATGTGACCATACATTTTTGTCCCCATTCCACTACAGATTGTATCTCATCCTCTAGTGTTTCTGCCATTTCTTTAGATATGTGTTCATTTATTTTCCTGTCGTGTCTGTTATAGAGCGCGATGTCATCAGAAAATATACCCATCTCAGAGACAATTTTATCAGGGAGGTCATTTATGAATATTAGGAATAATAGAGGTCCCAGGATAGACCCCCGAGGCACTCCCGCATTTATATCGTATTGTTTAGATGTACGACCGTCGAGGACAACCTGGATTTTTCTCTTATCTAAGAAGGATTTAATTATATTAATATTCGTCCACTGATTTCACTGAGAAGACCTTCATGCGATACCCTGTCAAAAGCCTTAGATATATCTAGAGCCACTGCACTACTTTACTCTGCTTTGTCCAGAGAATGGTGTATACGTTCAGAGATTACAGTTAGGATGTCTGCTGTGGAACGGGCTTGCCTAAATCCATATTGTTGGTCGGTCAGAAGTTTAGTATTTGTAAGGTGATGAACTAGAGCTTGGTTAATTATGGACTCAAATCTTTTGGCGAAAAGTGGGAGGAGGCTAATGGGGCGATAATTTAATGGGTTAATTCTTTCGCCAGCCGGGATGAGAGTAGGTCCACATGCTTTTGAAGTGTCAAGATTTTTTATGATAGCATGCACCTAAGAAGGGGTGATTTTCAGATCGTCTAGTGTGGCGTCTGTCCGCAAAGGAAAGTCAGGGAGGGGGTGGTTGGCAGGGTCCAGTGTGGAGTTGGAGGCAAACCGATTGGCAAACATGTTAGCCTTCTCAGTTGCAGAGCAAACAACCTCATGAGTGTTGGATAGTGGGGGGATTGTTGATTGCCCATTATTTACTACACTGTTGTAGATTTTCCAGAAGTCTCGGGTTCCTAAATTCTGTGCTTCGATGCGTTTTTTGATGATTCCAGTAAATTCTCTCTTAGCTGTCGCTATTTCTTTCTTACAGTTACTTCTGGCTTCTATATACTTCTGCCTGTTTGAACTGAACTTATGTCGGTTAAATCTGCGGTACGCATGCTACCTTTGCGCAATGGCAGCTGCACAAGTAGAAGTAAAACATTGGCGAGAGTTGGGCTTGCTATAAGATTTCCGCGTGGGAACATGTGCTTCAATTGCCGTTTTGAACCATTCAGTGGTCTTATTTGCGCACTGTTCAGTAGGAAGAGAAAGATATTTCCCTATGGGGCATCTCTGATGTATTATGCTAAGTTCAATGCGTCATTAACGTTATTTGAAGTATTTATATAATTCATTGCCTATTGTACTACTACTACTACTACTACTACTACTACTACTACTACTACTACTGTTGTTTTCACTTTTGATTTTGTTAATTCAATGTTGTTGGTTATAATATTTGTGTTATTTTTTTCTTCTTGTATTTTTTCAGTGTATCCAGTGTTCGCTAAAACAATATTGCAAAATAGCAAGTTATGGTCAAATATAAACCTGTTTGGAGATAACCCTAAGACACTACGTGAACAACCGATTTAATTAGGAATGTGGATGGTTAGTATTTTGTAGACGTAAAAATAAGGAGAGTGTTGGTGTATGGCGATGGGCAAAATATCCGGTGTTTTAAGGAAGTAGTTAAGAAATAAGAAGTGTTTTTTTTCTCATAGTTTACGGTAATGAATAGATCATGTTTTTTTTAAGAATGCGTGGAGTTCAGCTGAAGTTTTATTGCATGTCATGCAGCGTGCATTTATAGTCAAACGTGCATCATCTATGTAGAGACGCTATATGGAGATTCTCGAAATTATAATGCATTTCTTTAAGTAAAACCAGTCCAATCACTTAAGTAGCTGGGCCCAAGTGCGACAAGCCTATAAAAATATCTTAATTATTTGGAGAATTAATCACACTCCAAAGCTTGTTGTCAGAATATAAGACTTTTTTTGACTAATATTATTAAATGAATTTAAAAACGAAACGAAACTTCCATGAACAAAGTTTCTTTCTTTCTTAGCACACCCCAGTCTGTAAAACAAGGTTAGACGAGTCTACTTCCATACTGACTACAACATGGTCGTCTTCAAGTCAAACGTGATCCGTTTTCTGTTAAGTAATCTATTGCTTAGCCCCCATTTGTTTTCGATCCCCGTCCTGGGGGAAAGTAGACGGGATTATAGTCCTAATCATGATTCTTGAACCCGTAATGAGTAATTGTCTATTCTTCTTGTATCATGCCGTAGATAAAATCATGGTTAGTGTTCTCCATAGGCTTCGGTTCATTGTTGATCCGATTACTCTGAAGACATCACGATTTTGAACTTGGCAGGATACATAGAATGGGTTGCATTAACTTCCCCAGCGCAGTGGCATTTGACTCGCCTGTTTTCACCTATCCGTTGTCCTTAGATCATCGGCATAGCTGCAGTCGAATAACGTAACTCTTAATACCAAAGAACCGTTGATCTGTTAGAGATTCATCCTCTTCAATGGCTATCAAACGTCCTGCTGCCGACGTCATTAGAGTTACCTTCTCCCAGATGCAAGTCTTAACTAAGACTATGAGTATATCTCTCCCAGTGAATTAATGCGCCTCCAGAGACCTGGAAATTTCTTATGACTCGGAACCGTACATACAGCGCCTAGCCTTCCCAAATAGTCACTTATCTGATACTGGCCAGGCTCATTGTTGCTTAACCGGTGATCTGGCGAGAACCGGCGTGTCAACGTGATTGTGCTGTATAATTGGCAATTAGTAAAACTTTATTTAGTACGATAAGAGTTATCGCTTTAAAGCGTAATGAAGCTTTAGTTGGAGATTTCATATTTTGTACAAAGTAAAAAGATCTGTAATCGAAGAAAAAAAAACAAAAAAACAATGAACAAATGTTTCTCGAGATCGAACCACTGCGTGACTCAGCAGATTTTCCAAGTGATAAATATATTTTATCTTTAATTTTTACTTTTCTTTAGAATTCTTTTTTACTTATATGATTTAAGTCAGATTAAAAGAAACCGTTTGGATAAAATATTTGCAGCATCCCTTTATTAATTTGCCATTCTTACGAGAAAATGATTAACTATTTTATTTTTGAAAAGTCTGGCTTTAAAGAAAATATTTACTTTTCGTTAAACATATTGAGAATATAAACGTTAGGCCTCCTATTTTTATCTAAAAAAGAAAAACGTTGAAGTGCTAAGAAGATGGGAATGATACCACTCCAACGAGCAACTTTTTGTGGGCCAGAATTTGATTTATATATAATCACTACCATTCGCAATGCACTTTTGATGCCCCGGTCATAAAAGCCCGGGGACGTTTTGTCACTCACATCTTTGACACCATTCTGAAATCGACGAAGCTATCTCTTAACAGCGCTGATAAAAAATGGCATCGATTTAAAAAATGTTCAACAGGAATCGGCAAATGTTCGCCAAGGAGGAATTCAATGAAACTTCTGACGCACATCTATGACAGGGTATTGCTTTCTTAGAATCTCATACCGTCAATACATGCAACAGAGAGATTAAAATTCTAGGTCATAAATGCATAAGTTCAGTCAACAATGCAACATGCAATCCCATCTGATCCATTCATGGGGAATAAAAAAATAAGACACATTACTTTTTGAACGTCGTTCGTATATTCAATTTTGAATGCTAATTTTTTTATATATTCTCTCTCTCTCTCTCTCTCTCTCTCATATCTATGATATAAAGCTGAATGTGTGTGTGTGTGTGTGCGTGTGTATGTGTCTGGTCACGAATAGGCTCCTATATGGTTGACTATTTAAAAAAAAACTGATTACATATAATGATAGAAGATGTATCGAGACAGGAATGGGTATGTTTGATCTAGCAGAACGGTGGTTCATTAAAATTGTGGGGTCTGCGTTCGCGCCTAGTCCACAAAGTATGGAAATAAAAAAAAATTAAAAAAAAACCCTTACAAGTGTTTTGATATAGATGTACATAAGAATACTTTGATAAGTATGTTTTAACTTAAATAGGGATAGTATAATAAAATTGTGGGGTTTGCGTTCACGCCTTGCCTCTATAGAATGGAAATAGGCACAAACTTTAATAAAGACTTTTCATATGTATCTGCATAAGTATACTTTGATAATTATGTTTCAGTTTGAAGAAATATGGTATAATAAAATGATGGGGTGTTCGTTCGCACCTGACCTCCATAGAATGGAAATATGTCACAAAGTTTAACAAGGTTTTTTAATATAGATCCACAGAATAATTTGGTCCTGGATATGACCTTAAACTATATCCCATGGCGAGGCCTCAGCTTGCGGGCCTTGGGAAGTGTGGAGTCACCCTTTAATTGCTATTGCTCCCAGGTCCACTCTGACCCGGAGTGGTAGTACCTGTTAAGGTCCCAAGTATGGGTTAAATAGAATCTGACTTAAAAAACAAATATACTCCATTAAAAATCGTTCCTCAAAATAACTAGATTCGACAGTAAATAACCTGAAAAAGGTTGATATGCCATAAAACAAATCAACCAACCACAAAATATTGTGATAAGTGTTTCAGTGTGAACAGGTATGGTATAATAACATATGGGGTTTATCTATTTTATTTTTACTTTCATCATATTTTGCTTTGGTTTTGATACCCCCAAATTCGAAGCTATCTTTTTATAACCCTTCCTTTTCATAACTTATCATGCTTTTATAAATCAGAGTCCATTTTCTGTAAGCTGTTTTTGAACCCAGTCAACGACGGGTACTTTTGCTAGTACATATATATTATTATATATATATAACTTTAAGCTATCTCTTTATAACCCTTCCTTTTCATAACTTATCATGCTTTTATAAATCAGAGTCCATTTTCTGTAAGCTGTTTTTGAACCCAGTCAACGACGGGTACTTTTGCTAGTACATATATATTATTATATATATATAACTTTATTCAACATTCTAGTACATATATATTATTATATATATATAACTTTATTCAACATTCTAAACTCACAGAAGTATTTACTTAATTCACATTTATATTATTTTATTGCTATGTCTTACACGTGTTTCATTCGATGATATGAATGTACCAAATAAATCATCAGAGACTTACATTACTCATGAAAATATACTGTTTATTTTCTTCATTGGATTAAAAAGGATAAGTGATGTTATTAGTGACTTTTGAAATGTTTAATAAAATTATATCTGCTCTGAAAGTGTAAATCTATTTTTATTGAACTTAATTAAGCGTGGTAATTTATTGAATATATGCATTATCAGTCTATCGCTGTTTACAAACGCACACACACACACACACACACACACACACACACACACACACACACACACATGTAAGCCAATGTTTCTGGTTTACAGAAATCGTTAACATAGTATTAAAATAATTTCCAATAAGTGTTAAGTTTTTCATCGAATCTAAAGAAACGATTGAAATTTTCATTCAATTTCATATGACTTTTTAAAGTTTTGTACTTAAAATTACTGAAATATCTACATATCTATAAAAGTGAAAGTGTCTGTGTGTGTGTGTGTGTGTTTGTGTGTCTGTGTACATTTCCCTACGCAATAACTTTGTCAATTTTTAGTCTACATACTCGAAATTTCATATGCAGGGAACTGAGATTTGGGAAACTCGATGTGATCGGTTTTTGGCCAGAAATGTGGAAATTAAGGGGTCAAAGTTCAACGATTTTATCTTTGAGAATTCTACCAAACTCCTCCGACAATTTTGGGTCTACACACTTGAAATTTTAGATATAGGTTCATTGGACATGGATCTAACTTAATAACTTGATTTGAGCTCCAAACAATACATTTTAAGGGGTCATAATAGGGGTCAAAGTTTTAAAAAAAATTAACCGCTTTTTTTTGGGTCGACATACAACTCCCAATACCCGGGAAACGCTGGGCACCCATGCTAGTTATAAAGAAAGTAAAATAATTTCGTTTCATAAATAGACAAAATATAGCCAAATATATATCCATGAAAAATCTATCTATCTATCTATCTATCTATTCATTATATAAAAGGAACTTTGTGTGTGTATGTGTGTGTGTGTTCGATTCTCTATTGGCTCTGCAACGGCTAAGCTGAATTTTATGGATCCTCACACAAATATATTTTGTATATTTGGAAGTGTTCTTAGATGGGTTTCTTATCGGAATGTCTTTGATAAGTATCGATAATAAAAAAAAATCCGATAAAAGAATTAACGGGCGATTTTGACCAAAGTTAATACCTCATACAGCCTAACATTACAAGTACGTTTAAGAAGTTTTATTACCGCACAAGCAGAAAGGCCCGACATATAAAGTTAACAGTAGGTGCTTTGATGCAACAGGGGCGTGTTCAGAATGAATGTTTCTTTCTAAAGCAAAATTGAACCACAATACTTGACCTTTTTATTTTAAACTTAAATTCAAGCCATTATCAGCACACAACCAGTAATGTCAAGGATATAAAACCAACAGTAGATTCTTTTATATGACAAGGGCGCGTTCGAAATGAATGTTTCTGCTTAGAGCACAATTGAAGCATGATACTTGACTTTTGCATTTTAAGCCTTAATTGAAGCCATTATATATAAAATAATTATATGAAATCAACAGTAAATTCTCTAAAGTGCAATGTAGAGTACAGTGTATTGTTTTTTAAATTTTTTTTTTTACGGCATATCAGCCTTTTCAGGTTTTTTCATGCGGAATCCAGTGATTTTGAAGAATAATTTTTTAATAGAGTATATTGTTTTTTTTTTTTTTTTTTTTAAGTCGGTTTCTACTTAACCCATAGTTGGGATGCTAACAGAGTGAACCTGGGAGCAATGGCAATTAAAGGGTGGCTGCACATTCCCCAAAGCCCGCAAGCTGAGGCCTCACCATCGGATATAGTTTAAGGTCATATTCAGGACCACGGTGTATTGTGAACCAAGTCATTGCGGGGAGGCATTTGAAGCTTTCTCTCAGTGCACCGTGATGGGTCCCTAATTAGAGCAGGCAAATGATCGATTTGTATGTAAAAATAAGCAATTTCATCAATTTTTATGACTATAAAAATATGGGAGTGTGAAGCATCCATTGATCATCATTAATTCCCGGTCAACATCAGGTCTCCCTGCTCTTATTAAAACAGTTTGAACATTGAACTAATTATTTTAATTAGTGTTTTAAATGTTTAAAAGTGTTAAATATAAGGAATTAGTTTCGATTGGTAAAAACAGTTGATGTTTTGCAACTGCCCGTAAGAAAGGAAGCGCCAGCAAGTGGAGTTTTTAAAAAAAAAAAAACACTACCACGCTAACAGTTTCTATTATAACTTGACTTCGTATTGCAAATCTTATTTTTACGTTTTATGTACTGCAAAGATCGTGAACAAAGATTTTGAAATTGTTTAAGCCAAATAATATATCTTCATACTGGGTAACTAATAAAATAAATGAAATTTAACAATCAAACAAATAAGAAGAAATAACAACAATAAAGAAACATATGCATTAAGATAGAAAACAAATTACAAATTTATATCCACACGATTACGTAAATTACTAAAAAAAAAAAACACGTAATAAATAAATTTCCTGCATAACTGCTTAAACATGTAACGCAGCTATGCCCATCTTCGGCTAAAAGCAAAAAACAAAAAACAAACAAAAAAAAAACGCAATCTAAAAAATAATGAACTTTGGATTTTTGAGAAAGAGGATTTTTTTTTGAAATATTAAACAGCATTAAACGCTGCTTTAATATTGATTGAAAATGATGCAGAACATAAATAATCAATTGAAAAGTGTTACGATATTATAATATTGTCTCCTTTCTGTCTATCAATGTCTCATACAGTATTATTTCAATTAACACAATGTTATCATTATATCGCATTCTAATTGTTTCCACTGTTCTAAACCTACACACTACACATACTATCTATCTATCTATCTATCTATCTATCTATCTACTATTATATAAAATAAACTTTGTGTGTTTTAGAATGAGAGACTTTGTTCCCTATTGACTTGAAAACGGTTGGATTGATTTTTATGAAATTTCACACGAAGGTGCTTTATGTATCTGGCAGCTTTCCTATGTCGGTATTGTTTCTTTTATTTTTTTTTATTACATTTTCACCCCAAACAAGACACATTGCCACTTTGTTGTAAGGGGCTGCTATCAGGGACATAGGCATCAGGGGTACTGTGTAGGAAGTTGGGCAGCAAGATGTCAGTTTATGTTGCATTTGAACTTCTGCATGTACGTACAGTTGGGGAAGCAGGGTCCCGGCTGGGAATTCCAAAGTCAAGCTGTCATGAGGAAGAAACTACTGGAGTAGAAGGCTCTCTTACATCTAGGGATATCTACTGTAAAGGGGTGGGATTTAGCTGCTTGTCGGGTTTGTCGGGGTATTTATGTCGAGGGAGCACAAGTGCTTGCAGTTTGTCAGAGAATTCATCGTTAAAATACTTGTAGAACAGGCAGAGGGATGCAACATTTCGTCGATGGGACAAGGGCTGAAGTTTAGATGACAGTTCAGGACCTATCAAATTGGCGACTCTCTTTTGGACCTTGTATAGGAGCGGGAGACTAGTGGTAGATGCATCCGCCCAAATATGACAACAATACTCCATTCATGGGCGAATGGTGGCCTTATAGAGGTATAGGATACTTTCGGGCGTTAGTATCTTTCTAGCACGGTAGAGAGAACCTACCTTCTTCGCAGCAGTCCTGGCGATACTCTCGATGTAATTGTTCCAACTCATGTTTCCTGAGAGCGTTAGGCCGAGGAGTTTAAAGGATGTACTTTCAGATAAAGAGTCATTGGCCATTGCTATTGGTGGTAGAGAAGGTTTCTTGTAATTATTGAAGGAAACGAGTTGAGTCTTGGCAGCATTGAATGGGACCATCCATTTATATCACCATTCAACAACAGATCGGAAGTCATCCTATAGTGCTTCTGCCATTTCTTTAGATATGTGTTCATTTGTTTTCCTGTCGTGTCTTTTATAGAGTGTGGTGTCGTCAGCATATATACCAATCTCACAGGCAATTTTGTCAGGGAGATAATTTATGAATATTAGGAATAACAGAGGTCCCAGGATAGACCCCTGAGGCATTCCCGCGTTTATATCGTATTGTTTATATGTACGACCGTCGAGGACAACCTGGATTTTTCTCTTATCTAAGAAGGATTTAATTGTGTCATGTATTTTTCCAGTGATACCATATGATCTGATTTTCCTGAGAAGACCATTATGCCATACCCTGTCAAAAACCTTAGATATATCTAGAGCTACCGCTCTACCCCTCCCGCTTTGGCAAGTGACTGGTATATACGTTCAGAGATTACAGTTAGAATGTCTGCCGTAGAACGGGATTGTCTAAATCCATATTGTTGGTCAGTCAGAAGTTTAGTATCTGTAAGGTGATGAACTAGAGCTTGGTTAATTATTGTCTCAAATATTTTGGCGAAAGGTGGGAGGAGGCTAATGGGGCGATAATTTGATGGGTTAATTCTTTCGCCAGAATTCTTGAGAACTGGTACTACAGAAGCAGTTTTCCAGCAGGCAGGAAAGCAAGATTCATTAAGGCATTTGTCGTAAAGTTTGGAGAGAAATGGAGCTACTTCGGCGGATGAGATAAGGTCCACATGCTTTTGCAGTGTCAAGATTTTTTATGATAGCATGCACCTAAGAAGGGGTGATTTTCAGATCGTCTAATGTGGCGTCTGTCCGCAAAGGAAAGTCAGGGAGGAGGTGATTGGCAGGATCCAGTGTGGAGTTGGAGGCAAACCGACTGGCAAGCATGTATGCCTTCTCAGTTGCAGAGCAAACAACCTCAAGATTGTTAGATAGTGGGGGGGATTGTTGATTGCCCATTATTTACTACACTGTTGTAGATTTTCCAGAAGTCACGGGTTCCTAATTTCTGTGCTTCGATGCGTTTTTTGGTTGTTTCAGTAAATTCTCTCTTACCTATCGCTATTTCTTTCTTACAGTTACTTCTGGCTTCTATATACTTCTGCCTGTTTGAACTGGACTTATGTCGGTTAAATTTGCGTGATGGCAGCTGTACAAGTAGAAGTAAACCATTGAGGAGAATGGTGCTTTCTATAAAATTTCCGTGTGGGAATATGTGCTTCAATCTTCAGTTTTGGCTCTAAAGGGAGAGCGGTAGAGAAAATAAAAGTAGCTAATGTTATGTTGCATGTTAAGTCTAAAGCACATAACGGCTTGATCGTCCGATTCTAGTTTAGTTTCTCTAGTCAAGGGGAGGGTGTTTCGAATATATATTCCAAGCCCGTGCATATGTTTGTCAGTCCTTACGACAGAGTGGGAGATATCCAGGCATGTTAAAGTAGTTAGAGGGGGTGGAGGAGTGTAGGTTAGTCTCACTCAGTGTTAAGATATCCGGGGTGTTTGTTAGGAGAAATGCTTCGACATCATTTAAATTAGTTCTAAGCCCACGGATATTTGTAAATGCAAGCCTCAAGGGAGAAGGCAGGTTGGTTTTGTTTGAGTTCGGGCCTGGTTTTAGCGTAATTTTTTTTTTTATTGTACTATCATTTTTTTAAAGAGTTTCAGTTTAGGTAAGGGAAGCTGAACAAATCTCGTTAATAAATACCGAAAATCAATCGAAATAATACGATGAAAGAAGGAATAGGCGATTTAGACCAAAGTTAACACCTTACACAGCTGACATGTGTCAGAATAAAAAAAAAACAAACTATTATTTTAAAAAGTACTGCGATATTGGAATTCAAAATTTAACGGCTAAAAAATCCTGACATGTGTTAAAATAAATATTACATAATAAAATTAAATTCGAATTTTCGATCCGTAAAAGAGGCTTCATCAGAAATATCTTTTTTCTCTTACATGCCATGCTGTTTGCGTGTGTGTGCATATGTGTATTCGTTGTGTCTTATTAATGTTAAACAATGCTGTAAACAATGCTAGCATGAATGTGACGTTTAGAAAGCTTTCATAATATCTGATATTTATATAAAAATAAACTAAATGATAAATCGGGTCGTTTCGTCCTCACATGACAAAGCGAGTCAAAAAAGACGACAAAGAAAAAAGGGGTTATTTGTTTATTTCAGTTTTTGCCTTTGTTCATGGCATATTTGTTTTATTGCATTTATGTATTTATTTTATAATTTTTTTTTTATTTCGTTTTGTTTTCATTGCGCTTAGCAGCAGTCATGATGAATGTTTACTAGATATAAATGAGAACTTCATGCACTCCTGCTCCCAGCATTGGATTCCATTTTTATTCTTAATGTTTTACTTGTATAATTTTCGACTTTAATTTTCACTTAATTGGTTCTCCGACGAAAGGAGGGTAGACATGTAAATTCACCCTTGTCCGTTCGTCCGTTTGTCTGTCCGTACTTTTCTTAATAACTATGACTTGGAATTTTTTGAAATTTTGCACAAACATTAAACATGATATGAGTAAAAACGTAACAGAACGGATTTTCCGGGAAAACTCCGGTTGCCCCCTTTCCCTCGGAGTGCCTTTCGGGTTAAAATGGCTAAAATTGACACTTTTGTGCATATTAAAAAAAAAAAATTGATGCCTTTGATTTTTATAAAACTTTCTCGAAAGTTGTAACTAACTGATTTCTATATAATTTTGTTTGTCTATACTTCACAATAACTCTTGAGTGTGCCCCAGGGGCTCTTTTAGGGCTAATAAAAACACTCCATTTTTGGAAATATTTTACAATATATGTCCAAAATTTTCTATGTATGTCTATTTAGCAGTTTTGCATGATGCTGAATTCAAATTTAAATATATTAAGGCCTTGGGGAATTTTGGGGTTAATTGCGGAGGGGGGCAAATGATGGACTTATTCATTTCTTTTTTTTTGCATGGTGGAAAACTCAAATTTACATATGTTATAGCCTAAAACTGCACCTTTTGTTCATTTTCACCAGGATTTGACGTCCTCAGTGGACTTTTGGAACTAAATGGGGGGGGGGGGACACTGCTGAACTTAGTCATTTTTTTATGCCTCGTTCACTGTGTACTCATGGGAGACCATGCATGCTTCACTTGTTTTTATTGATGATCTATAAATGGAGATGAATATTATTTGTGGTTATTCGATTTTTTTTTCATTTTGTTTTTTCTATTTTCTTTGTTTTTCTTCTATTCTTTTAATCTTATGAACCATTTTTTTTAGTTTCTTTAAGTCCTTATTCCTTTATTCATTCTTTCATTTTATCGTTCTTTTATGCATTTATTATCAAGAAGACCTGACGTTGCCCATGATCGAATGAGGATCAATGAATGTTCCACACTTCCAATACTTTTATTGTCATCCAAATCGGTGAAATCATCCATTGTTTTCAATGAAATCGATTAATTACATACTCTAGTCGGAGACCACCACAGCGCACCGAAAGAAAGCTTCACATGTTTTAGTGAACAATACATTGTAGTCTACATTGCACTGTAGAGAACTTACTGCATATTTTATAAAGTTATTTTTATATAATGGCTTCAACTAAAGTTTAAAATGCAAAAGTTAAGTCCTATGGTTAAATTGTGCTCTAAACAGAAACACCCATTTACAAACGCACCACTGTCTTATTAGAGAACTACTATTGATTTTATACACAGGTCACTTCTTGTGCGTTAATGAAACTTCTCAAATGCACTTGTGATGTTAGACTGTAGAAAGGTGCTAACCTTGGACAAAAATCAGTGAGTTCCCTTTTTTTATCGGATTTTTACGATTTTCGGCATTCCGATACAAACCCTATCTGAGAACACTCCCAAACACATAAAGTACATTTGTGTGAAATTTAAAAAAATCGGCCCAACTGTTTCGGATTTCATAGGGAACGAATCCCTCACACACAGTCATACACGCATACACATACAGGCAAAGTGTTTTTTATATACAAATGAAAATTACTATTATATATCCGGCATAATTATATCGACACACCGGTTCCCGATCGATC
Source organism: Euprymna scolopes (assembly GCF_053919585.1). NCBI lineage: Eukaryota > Metazoa > Mollusca > Cephalopoda > Sepiida > Sepiolidae > Euprymna > Euprymna scolopes. The sequence goes on from NC_136486.1 coordinate 28,492,843, forward strand.
ACTGAAGTTAAGCATCATTAAACATGTTCAGTAATAAATGGGTGGTCATTTGGGAATACCAGGTGCTATATGTGTGTTCTCCGCTTATTCCGGCATTGTTTTCAGTCATTCTGGACTTCTCCATGCCACTAGAACGAAACAATGTTGACTTAAAACATATGTGGTAAGGGATTGCGCAACCTTTGTTTCACAGTTCAGCGTGTGTCATCCATCATCTATCCAGGATAATCAGATGGTCCTCGTCGCTCCGAGAGATGAACATACTATTATTAATATTCTAACACATTTCAATTATTTCTTTCTGTCGTGCAATGTTATAATATTGATTTTTAACAAGTGAAACCGTTGCTTCGTGTGTATAACCATCTGACTATCTGGCTATCGTATTTCTATTAGTTGCTGCAGACGTCTAGCTCCGTTTAACAATAGGGCACTAAAAACTTCTCAAGAAACAGCACATAATATTACTTGCGTTGAACAAGCAAACATTTGCTGTTACATCGGTAAAACTGTTAACTATACACCGCACGACTAACAGTTTAATTCAGAAAGAAAAAAAAAACAGTAACCCTTGTAGGAGAAGAAATCCTATTGATTTAGAATAATGATAGAAAAAGTCTATCTTAATATGTTACCACGATAAAGTAAAAAAATCTTGCCCCCCCCCCATTGCTTGCGGTTCATTTTTGTTCTTCCTTCCGTTCGTTTTCAATCAGGAGCCCATTGGAGCACTTGGTAGGCAATTCTCTCCGAGGCCAATCTTAGCGTATGTTCGAGTTAGCCTAGACGTCGTTTGCAGATTATTAATGATACTACCTATTTGTTAGTGCGATCTCTGACTTCTTCGTTGGTAATTCGATCGCTCCATCTGATCGCTAGAAGCTTTCTAAGGTATTTGTAATCAAACACATCTAATTTCTTATATTACCTGATTTTGAGATTCCAAGTTTCATTTCGTTATAAAAGTGTGGACAATACGTTGCCGTTATAAAATATCCATTTAAATATGAAGGTGAATGTTTTGTTTCTTTAAACCTTGCAGAACCTATTAACTGCCGCTGAACTATCATCTATAACCGCTATTACAATTAACATCATGTCTTTTTTTTCACGAGATCACTTAGTAGATAACAATATTATTTGCAATTAGTCTATTTAAAAGGCGTTGTATCAGTACTTTGAGATGATATAAAAGTGTAGTATATGTTTCGTTTTCCACTAGCGGGTAAGAGAGATATTTTTTACTTTTTTCTAAATGTAGAGTACTCTTTTCTTAGAGCTGGATTTTCGTCGCATATGTAAATATAGTAATAAAATTTAATAAAGTTAAAGAAAGACAAAGTTTTACTGCAATTACAATATATGAATGTGACACGATAATCCGAATCATCAGCGTGGTTAGATTCTCCGCTGACAGCTGCAGTTGCATTTGAGGTCAGGTTTTCTTCAATGTCTTCACGAAGAGTTATTTGTTCATCTAGAACACTACCGTGATAATAGGCATGTGCAATGGCCGACCACACATTGCTAAACCGACTCTGCAGAAGTTGAACGAATAAGGCTACAGAACTCTGTCTCACCCACCATACTCTCCAGACCTCTCAGCTATCGACTACCACTTTTTCAAACATCTCAAAAGCTTTCTGCATGATCTTTTAAATTTTATTTGATCAGAAAAATTTTATATTACCAGAAATATATTATTTTACCAGAAACAATTTATTTAGCAAGAAAAATTTTATTATACCAAAAAAAGTTATTTAACCAGAAAAATTTTATTTTACTAGAAAATTTTTATTTTACCAAATATATATAATTTAACAGAAAAATTATTTTACCAGAACAATTTTATTTTACCCGAAAAAATTTATTTAACCAAAAAAAAATTATTTTACCAGAAAAAACTTATTTAACAAAAAAAAAAATTAATTTTACTAGAAAAATGTTATTATACTAGAAATATATTATTTTACCAGAAAAAATTTATTTAACCAGAAAAATTTTACTTTAGCAGAAAAAAATCATTTTACCAGAAAAATTTTATTTTACCAGAAAATTATTATTTTACCAGAAAAATTTTATTTAACCAGAAATATTTTTTTATCAGAAATATTTTATTTTACCGGAAAAAAATAATGGGAAAAGACAGTGACAAAATAATTGCATTATATTTATGAATTTGTTCTTAATTTTTAATTACACAAGTTTAGTTTTATCAAAATTGAGTTAGTATTTAAAAGAAAAATGATGAAAAAGTAATAAAATAAAAAGTTCGTATTATTTGGATTATCTTGGCTGTTATTATTCCAATTATCAATCGATGTAACCTTCGATCTTCTTCATGTGTAAATTGTCGAATTCAGAAATCTTTCTATCGAAGTCTGGAATCTGCACGGGATTTAGAATGGGATCCTTTTAATTAATCCACGGGATAGCATGTTCTCACTCTGTGAACCGTACAGCCTAAGAAGGTCGGAGGTTACATCGACAGAAACGTTTGGAAAATAACAATAAAGATGAGAACAGTAGTCCGAATAATCGAAATAATGTGAATTATCAACCCTAAAAAAAAAAAAAAGAAAAAATCAGAAACGTAAAACAATTACTGGTATTTATATTAGATTGAAATTTACCATTGCTTATATCAGGTGAACACTGCATCTCCTTTGATTTCATTATATCTATCCGCACACACACACACACACACACACACACACACACACACACACACACACACACACACACACACACACACACACACATATATATATATATATATATATATATATGAAAAAAGTATATTCCAAATTCAGGTCCTGGATATGACCTTAAACTATATCCGATGGTGAGGCCCCAGCTTGCCGGCTTTGGGAAGTGTGGAGCCACTCTTTAATAGCCATTGCTCCCAGGTCCACTCTGACCGGAGTGGTAGTTCGTGCCAGTGCTAACTTACAAATAAGTATTCTTGCATGTTGCATTTTTCGTCTCCGCACTATTTCACCTTTTGTTTGCTCGTTTGAATACGTCGATAAATCTCTCAACTAGACTGTTTAACCTTGGGTGATACGGTTAAGATTAAAAGGTATTTATAGGGAGTATTTTACAAAGATGTTCGAATTCTTGTGACGAAAATTACGTGTTATTATCAGATAGAATAGTTTCTGGCTCACCAAATTTTGCGAACAGTTCCTGTAAAATGTTTATTGTGTTTTTACTTATCGGTGTTTTAGCCTATCCTGCCTTGACAGAGTACAAAATAGACTTCGTGGCTTAGTTGGGGATGCCCTTTTCTCTTCCCTGCAACCTCTTTCCCACAGAAGAGACGTTGCGAGCCTATTTTTGTTTTATCGTTATTTCCATGGCAGGGGCTCGTCTGAGCTCCAATCTCTAGTCCCCCCTCGCAAATCTTTTACGAAAAACACCCGTCTAGCTGAAACCACTGTCAAAAATTTTCCCTACTCTTTATTTGTGCCTAAATCAAAACGTAGATTCCATGAACAAAGCTTCTTTCTTAGAACTGCACGCCTGTGGAACTCTGTTCCGTCTGCCTGCTTCCCACTTGACTACAACCTGGATGTCTTCAAGTCCAACGTAAACAAATTCCTGATGAACCGCCCCCTTAAGTAGACATTTTTAATAAATCCCCACACTAACGTAGTGTACTTGCAATAACCCTTATCCCTGAGTGGCTTCCGGGCCTTGAAAAGTGGTGATCACCTTGTAAAAAAAAAAGAAAAAAAAAGAATTGAAAACTTCTAGCCATTTAATAAAACTAGAGGGTGTTTTTTTTTTCATGAGCCCAGTGTAGTCAATGTGTAGACCCCGGTTTGTCTGTTTTATTCCAAAGGCTAGATTGTATTTGCGGTACTTTTGCTACAAATGCGCAGCTTTTGCACATTTTCACCACATTTTCAATATCCTTATTCATCCCTGGCTATTATATTAAACTCCGTATAAGTATCTTCATTCTACAAATTCACAGATGTCTGGCATGAAAATCTCTTAAAATTTTCTTTGTTAGCACTGCTGATACGACTATCACATATCGTTTCTGTTGGACATGTATTGTTTTTATTTATGCTGTAATTTATGTGTTCATCATCATTATTGTCATAAACATCAAAGATACTTGGCGTCCTTAAAACAGTTTTCCTATATGAACGTTTTAACAGAAGACCGCGACCAAGGTCTGCCAATTACACGTAGCGCTTCTGTCGGATATGTATTGTTTTATTCATGTTTTAATTTATTTTATCATTATATAATGAAAATATATTAGCATTATTTTTCTGACACTTTAATCGCTTTTCTTGAAATTTATGAATTAAGCAATTTTTATATATTATTTTAATTGAAATTCATTATCGAGATGAATATTATTTATATTAATTTATTTATTGCGGACTATTATTCTCATCTTTATTGGTTGTTGTTTCACGACGTTTCGGCCAACTATTCCTCTGGCCTTCGTCAGGTGGTAACCGCGACGGATAGGAACTTCGAATCTCCTAACTGCAGTCTCAGCAATCACTGCTAAAAGCGTGGCGAGACGACGACAACTTCGGATGGCAGTGATTGCTGAGACTGCAGTTAGGAGATTCGAAGTTCCTATCCGTCGCGGTTACCACCTGACGAAGGCCAGAGGAATAGTTGGCCGAAACGTCGTGAAACAACAACCAATAAAGATGAGAATAATAGTCCGCAATAAATAAATTAATATAAGCAATTTTTGTTTAAAATTTTATCTCCTTAACAACTTCTGGCAGTTCTTTTAATGTATTGTTTATTTCACGTTTATCGTCTCCTCTAGTGGTTCACTATTTTGTATATTAATCTGGACGAACTGTGCAGTTTATTTTGGCTGTAAAAATTTAATTTAGAAAAAATAGTTTTGCAACATTTCTGTAAACGGCTCTCAATGTGAGTTGGTACTCCTTTTTTGAACCGAACATTGCTAACAGTGGTTGATGATTCGTTTGAAGTATAAGTTCTCTATCGTGCAAGAATTTATAAAATTTTTATCGCAAGTATCATGGTTAATCCTCCTTACTATTTGCCAATAGTTCTTTTCCATCGATAGTAGCGTTCTTGAAACATCTTGAATAGGTTTTAGTTTACCGTCATCGTCTTTGTGTAACGAAACATCTCGAGCCAAAATTACTTGCATTGACATATGGCCGAGTGGTCGTAGACGTTGTATCAAAGTTTACAGTTACTCAAAGGTGCTGAGTTCAATCCTGAACGAAGGCAGTGAAAAGTAACATTCAAAACAGAGAATCAGCAACTATGTCCCAGAGCCTAGCTGGAGTCCGAACACGGTACCCCCGTAATAATAATAATAATAATAATAAAGTGTTGGGTTCGAGAATCCTAACAAACGGTTCCCCAGTTCGATACAAAACACCGGATGAAGGCCGGGGGACAAAGCGGCCGAAAAGTTGTGACTATAACAACCAAGATGAGGAAGTCAGTCCGACGATCTCAATAAATGAAAACACCTAATCTCAAAAATACAGACAATTACTATGGATATTCGGTATATTGTAGTAATTTGCTTAATCTAAAAATGATTGTAATAATGCCGGTGCGAGCAAGAATTTAATCGCGTCTTCCCATTTTGGATCAGGTGTTCTACGTGTTTATGAGTTATCCGTCCTAGATATTTAATTTTTTGTAGAGAAAATTCACATTTTTTTCATACTCAGTTTAAAACAAAATTCTTTTATATTTTTGAACACCCCCATTAAAAGTATTGCATGCGCTTCACGATTTTCGCATTTTATTAGTGTTGTGTCTGCACAAATAATTAACAAGCACACGGAAAGTAAAGGTATACAATAATATATTAGGAAGAAAAGTTATATACATATTTACATGTCTTCAGATATACTTCAGTTGGAGATATTCCGGCAGGTGGCGTGTTGCATGTCTTACTGGAGGCAATGTAAGCGTCTTGCCTATTTGGCGGTCGTTGCCGAACTCCCCCGGTATTGGTGATTGATACCTTTATATATCTCACTCACCCGCCTATGTTAATTAGTGGGCGTCTCCACAACAATTAGAATATAATCTACATAAGCTGTTGCAAAATCCCAATCCATTGCATGCATAATTTAGACTAAAATGGCAGATCCCGCCTTTATTGCATCCTTTATTTTAAATAATCATTTATTTGCATTATTGCTTAATAATTCAGCACATGTTTATCCCACTGGGGTTTACAAATATGCCTCTGACAAATATAATTTAGAAAATATTCCCCCATCATTTAATTTTGCAAAATAAAATTCTTTCGCTGTTTGGAGGGAATAATTTATTTCTTTCAAATAATTATTAAGATCGATGAAATAATCATATTTTATTCTTTTTTTTTTCTTTACACACACAGCAAGTTCTGCTCAGGGGTTATAGTGCTTTGTTCTATTACATCCTGCTGTTCTAATCGTTCTAGCTCTTTATCAATGATTTCTACTGACGCACAGATTATTTTCATACAAATAACATGATACAACAATAACAAACGAAAACTGGCTAGTTGGAATAAAAGTTTCATTTGTGAGCTTAAATACTATACTATATAATAACATATACTATACTAACTTTAAATTTTTGGCAAATTTACTGTTATGTATTAGATATGATATGTATAGATGATGTGTGTATCTTTCTCGACGAAGCAACTACAACTGAATTTTGGTTTAGATCGGAAAACTGGCATTACATTTTCTTTCAACTCAAACTTTGCCTTAGCTTTAGAACAGAATCCATGTCCTGAAGAAATTGCTGTGAATTTTTAACTCGTTTTTTTTTTGTTTTTAGTTTATTTTAATTTGTCGTAATCTATTTTTTTGCTGAAATTATTTATTCAAATATTAAATAGGTTGAATTCCTCCATCCAATTCGTTCACGATAAATTCTGTGAATTTCGCATAACAAAACTTACTTGTTTTTTTTTACGTTAAAGGAAACATTTAAGCAAGTTTCCCTTACAAATGTTCATCTGTTACAGGTTACACTTCTTGCCATGTTTTGAGTTAATTAGTGATGGATATTTTATTTTTTCATAGTTACAGCATTAGTTATGGTTAAGCCCGACACAATATCTACCTGGAATGTAAATATTAATTTACTTGTCCGTACGTCCAATGTCACAAAAAGCATCATCATCGCAAACATTAATAAATGAGACACGGATTAATTCCCTTTATAGTTGCTCTTTATCAGTTAAAAATCAGTAAAGGAATTTCCTCTCCAAAAATTAAAAAAAAAACAGGACTGTCTCTTTACGGTTTCAAATTAGCTATTTTATTTTATAATTAAAAAGTCATGTTCAAAAGAGACTTTATACTTTTTTTTATTATAGTTTCTTTTAAAATTTAAAAACTGTGCAAGTAAATTGACATCTATTTCTTTATAATTTATATAAAAAATTATTTAGAAAAAAAGCAACAACAAAATAATGTGTTGTGTGTTGAATTTTCATTGAAATCATTTTTTTTAAATCAATTCTTTTTAGCTTTAAAAGATTAAAATAAATTTACTAAAAATTTTTTTAAAATTCGGCGTCATTTGTTTTCATCAATTATTTTTTATTGATTTTATTTATGTGTTTTAAAAAAAAATTTCCACGGTTCTTTTTTTAATGCCTTTTCACCCCAAAAACTTTGATGTATGGGGCTATATGGGACATAATTTGCAGAGATACTGTGTAGAGAGTTGAGCAGGACGATGTCTGTTCACATAACACTTGAACTTCTGCATTTCAGCTAGTCGGAGAAGCAGGAACACGGGAGAGAATTCCAAAGCCTAGCAGTTATGGGAAAGAAACTATTAGAGTCGAAGGCTTTCTCTCATCTGGGGATCTCTACGGTGTAGGGGTGGGACTTTGCCACCTGTCGAGTTTTTCGGGGGTATTTATGTCGAGGGGGTACAAGGGCTTGTAGTTCGTCAGAGCACATATCATTAAAATACTTGTAAAACAGGCAGAGGGATGCAACATTTCGTCGGTGGGACAGATTGAAGCTTAGCTGACAGTTTAGAACCTATCAGGTTGGCGACTCTCCTTTGAACCATGTCCAGGAGTGAGAGACTAGTAGCAGATGCACCAGCCCAAAATGTGACAACAATATTCCATACGTGGCGAATGGTGGCCTTGTAGAGATACAGGATAATCGCGCGCGCGCACACACACACACACACACACACACATATATCAGATGTAAGTAATTTTCTACTACGGGTTCTACTAGTTTTTTTTTTTATTATTGAGATAATGATGTATTTCTTCGAGCATTTTCGGTTGTCTGTCTAGCCATGTATTGTATGACTTTTGTATTTATTATTATTTCTTTCTCTTCGCAGTTTTTTTATTTTTTATTTGCGTCTTTGCATTTACAGTGGGGAAATGTATGTCCCTTGAATCCACAAGCATGGCATTCTTTGTTTTTAAATGAACAGTCTTGACATAAATGTAATTCTTCACAGCTGTAACATGGATTCATTTTAAAATAAGTTTTTTTTTCTTTGTGATTGTTCTTTATCGCGTGAATACTTGCTATATCACGTTCTTCGATTTTTATGCTGTCCATAAATGTAATTCTCTACAGCCGTAACATTTTTTACCATGTGCTTTGTTCTTTATCGCGTGAATATTTGCTATATCACGTTCTTTGATTTTTGCGTTGTTCATTCTCAAGTTTATTTGATATTCTTCTCTTAAAGTTTGATTCTGCTCCGTCTTTGTCATTAACCGTGTTCTCATTGCTTTTTCTGATGCAACAATTAAGCATTTGCATGAATATGTGAACTTTTGAATATTGTCGAATATTATCCCGTTTTGTTATGAAAAGGAACATGCCCCAGTGAGTAAGAAAACAAAATTAGATAAGTTTTAAAAATGATATTATTAGGAAAAGAATCGAACCCAGTAGGCAAGTGTTAAAAGATAATAGAGATTGAAATTCTAGGAATGCAGAACGGTTGGCACTGTTCTCGCAAATAACTAAATATTATTTATGTCATAGATAGAGGGATTGTCCATTCTTTCAGAAATAATTGGATATTAAATATGTCAGGTAAAAGAATGGACAATACAAAGTTGAAAATGTTATTTAAACAAAGAGGTTAAATGATAAAATTTAATTTACGGATTTCTTTTGTTTATGAGACGCGTTAGATACATGTGCAAAGGGTACGGGTAAATTGAAACGTGATAAAGTCACGTTGGTTGACCACACCTCTGACGTCATAAAGAAAGGAGATTCTCAATATATTGAGACAGGGTTCGAAGTTAGAGACATTCAAACAATCACAGACACAGTGATAGAGTCAGTTAGAGACGAGAGTCGGACAGCGACTTAGTGAAGCTGATGCCCTTAGAGGCGAAGGGGGGGGAGATAATGTAGTCATATAAGCTTGAATTTCTGAATCAGCAATCGGCCGGCTGATGAATAAAAAATCACCATCTATATTTTGTGACTGTCTTCGTGTCGTCATTTATTACAAATGAAAAGGCAAATGTGTTTTGTTTATCATCATCATCATCATCATCATCATCATCATCATCATCATCATCATCATCATCATCATCATCATCATCAATAAACTTTGTATAACCTCCGTCCAAGTAATAAATAATGTATCTCCCCTCTATCAGTGTCAACAAGAACTGTTTTATAAATATCTCGGCTCCGTATAAATAAGATGAAGTCCCCAAGAATCGTCACAGTCGTCGTCGTGTGTGTAATCTATATAAATATGATTATCATCTCTGTTCTAGGTTTCGGTATATGTCTCTCCAATATGCCCCTCCCACAACATAACAGTTTAACCGGAACATTTCATAATATCTTGTACCTGTATAAGGCCACCATTCGCCCATGTATGGAGTATTGTTGTCATATTTCGGCTGGTGCATCTGTTACTAGTCTCTTGCTCCTAGACAAGGTTCAAAAGAGAGTCGCCAACCTAATAGGTCCTGAACTGTCATCTAGGCTTCAGCTTCTGTCCCATCGACGAAATGTTGCATCCCTCTGCCTGTTCTACAAGTACTTTAACAGTGAATGCTCTGACGAACTGCGAGCACTAGTGCCCCCTCGACGTAAATACCCCGACAAACCCGACAAGCAGCAAAATCCCACCCCTTCACAGTTGAGATCCCTAGATGTAAGAGAGCCTTCTACTCCAGTAGTTTCTTCCCCAGAACAGCTAGACTTTGGAATTCTCTTCTGGGACCCTGCTTCCCCAACTGTACTGTCATGCAGAAGTTCAAGTGTAACGTGAACCGACATCTTGCTTCCCAACTCCCTACACAGTACCCCTGATGCTTATGTCCCTGATAGTAGCCCCCTACAACAAAGTGGCAATGTGCCTTGTTTGGGGTGAAAATGTAATAAAAAATATCTATTCACTAAACTTTCATAAGTTGTGAAATTCTCCGAATCTTTTTTCGTCGGTTTTAGCCATTACCAGCGAATATCAAATAGTGCGTTTTGTTCCCTAAATATATTCGTTAATATTTGTATCGTTTTTTGGAACCCAACTTCACCGGAGCGCCTTGACATGATAAAGTTTTTGAATAAAAATTAGATAAAAATAAATACATAAATATTCGTCTCCTTCTTGCCAACTCCTGACTTCAACTGTCATCGTCATCGTCTGTTATCCCTCTCTATCTCTCTCAGCTCTCCCCCTCAAAAGACTCCTCTGTGATGTCCCATTCGTCCTTTTCACAGCCGTTTTTATATGCAAATTAATGCCATGTGTATAATAATAAACCGTCTATAGACGAAAGTATTTTTTCTCTTTCCTTCATTGGTTGCGTCACACGACAGGATAGACAAAAACGGCGTCGCTTGTGTAAGTCGCGATTTTCATTACTTTCCCCACAAGTTTCCATATCTTTTATGTTCTACTGGTTCGAATTTTCCTAATAGGATTCTTCCCCCCCCCCCCGTCGGCGCAGTTTTTCAAAAATCTCTTGGTACATTTAAAAGTATGCCTCGAATGTAACTTAAATTTATATTCAACTCTTGTGAAAAAGTATTCGAGTTCGTTGAACCGTTTTCTGTTTCTCGATTTTTTTTTTCTGTCGTTCGATATTTTCCAAAACTCTTCTAAAAAATTACAAACGTTGTTTCTCCATTTTTACCGCTTCATCTCGGCGTAATTTCTCTTTTTTTTTTTTTTTTTTTTTTAAATTTCATCAAACAGTTTTGAAACCCTCTATTATTTTGTCTTGCTTTAATTTTCGAACAACGCTTTAGATTTATTGCTAGTTCGGAATAAATTACAATCCTCATCGCCAATCTGTTATATCACACAAAAACGAACAATAACACAGACAAAATGCAGAGAACTACTTTGTTAAACAATGGAACAAGAACAAAACGTATTTTAAAAAGTAGGTGTTAGTTACAAGTCCATGTTGAGGGAATACGCACTCTTCTGCATACTCCGCGCACCTTATTTTATATCTCCGAGTGACCGGAAGTAATGTAATACAAGCCACGCCACATTATTATTATTATTATTATTATTATTATTATTATTATTATTATTATTATTATTATTATTTTACTGACTAAGAGTAGTCACACAAGCTATCATCAAATATTTCTCTTTGAGAACAACTTCTGATCTTCAGTGGAGTCTGAGTGACAACAAGTCCCCCCAGATTTCCAGTACGCTCCACCTCTTTCGATAACCTTTGCAGAAGAATTTGCGCTATCGTACAACTGCTTACCATTGATTTCTCATTGGCAGCGCGTATTGTCATTATTATTATTATTATTATTATTATTATTATTAGTAGTAGTAGTAGTAGTAGTAGCAGTAGTAGTAGAATTTCACGTATCCACATTAAAAGCTATAATTAAGATATAGGTATACATATTATATATAAGGAGATATGTGCATATATATTATATGTGTACGTCTTTAAGTGACATATATAAGGTTTGATGGAAGTATTTATAAATACAATCATTTCTGCGTGTCTGCCTCCATGAAATACACACGTATAATATATATATATATATATATATATATATATATATATATATATATATATATATATATATACATACATGCACACACACTATATATAAATATACATACACACACATTAACGCACACACACACATATATATATATGAAATACGCACGACAAATTATATATATATATATATATACATATACACACATACATGCACACATGCACACACACACTACACACACACACACACATAAGGATTGATTGAACTATTTATAAGTACAATCATTTCTGCGTGTCTGCTTCCATGAAATACACACGTATAATATATATATATATGCATATATATATATGTATATATATATACATACATGCACACACACACTATATATATATATATATATATATATATATATATATATATAGATACACACACATTAACACACACATATATATATATATGAAATACACACGTAAAATTATATATATATATATACACACATATATATACACATACATGCACACACACACACACACACACACACACATATATATATATATTTATATATATATATATATATATATATATATATGGGGGGGTGCGCGCATGTGTATTTGTTTATGTCTGTTTGCATACGTTTGTGTACGAAAAAAACAAAAACAAAAAAAAAACTAGATGGAAACCTGTCTCCCCTATCGTATCGAACCATTATAAGCACCACGTGAAAACAAACTCATTCCATTTTGGTTTATAAACGGCCAACGCTCTTCTCTTCGTTTCGTCAACAATTTTATGATTGTACGCATTTTTTTTCGCGATGGACTTGTCCATATTATGAATCATTCTCTTTAGTTCCTACCACCAAAAATATCTGAAGCTTTCTGCAAACACAGCCGTTTTCCGTCGATTACTATCCTTCGTCTCTATTTCTTCCTTTCTTTCTGTCTAGAAGAGATCTTTCTCTTTTCCTCTCATAACCAACAATTTATCAATTCGTATATCGATTACTGTCGAAAGCATTGTATTCAATGATTCACCAGTAGCATTAAGAAGGGCATGACCCTACAATCTTATCAAGACCCAAAGGCCACTCAAGGATAGATATTAATGAGTTTGTCTGGTGGATAGTGAGACAATACAATAAGAGGATTGTTTTTGATCCTTTTGACCAGGAAGAAAGTTAAGTATCTATTCTCATTCTATATTTAGTCTATCCTGTCCTAAGTCAGTAAACTAGAAATCCTTCTAGGCTAAGGCATTTTTTGTCTATTTTAGAGCAACTAAATTTTCCCCACATTAAAAACCGATCGAATTTTCGTCCAAAATCGATTAAAAAGCTTGCCCCTCTGTCTGAATACACTTTATGTAAAATTTCAAATGTTTAGACCAAAAATTGGCTGAGTAATTTGGTAGAGATTGAAGAGGTCAATTTTTTTAAAATTTCACCCCAATTTGTACCCCTTAACATTTATTGTTTTGGTCTGAAATCAAATTAAAAAGTTTGATCCATGTCCAAGTAACCTACATCTTAAATTTCAAGTGTTTAGACTTAAAATTGGCGGAGAAGTTTGGTAGAGTTTTCAAAAGTCAAATTGTTAAACTTTGACACCCTTGAAAACCAAATTTCTGGCCGAAAATCGATTACATTTTTTTCCCAAATCTCAATACCCCTTATGTCGAATCTCGAGTCTGTAGACTGAAAATTGACAGAGTAGTTTGGCAGGAAAATGTACACAGATAGACACACAGACAGACAATTTCACTTTTAGAGATATATAGATACACACTATTCCAGTTTAGTTTATTTTCGGAATAATTGCAAAAACCGTCATAATTCTTTTATACTCTGCTCTAAAATGAAATGCAAAATATTAACCTGGAATTAGATAACGTTGTAACGAGCCTTTCTCTGAAACCCTAAAATTTTCTGAACAAACAAACGAGCAGAAAAAAAGTAAATTCTAATTTAAAGAAGATACATACTATTCCAGTTTCGTTCATTTCCGAAATAAGTGCAAAAATTGTTATAATTCTTTTATCCTCTTAATGAAAACCAATGGGTGTGTGTGGGTTTGTGTGTGTTGGTTTTTCTTAATATAAAATCGTTAAAATTAGCAGCAAAATGCCATTTTTAAAAAACCACGTGCAAATCTCGTTGTATTTCTTTTAAAAATTGGTCTTAAAATGTTTAAGCGGTGTATTTTTTCCTCATTATATATATATATATATATATATATATATATATATATATATATATATTTAATTTAAATACCAAAAAACAAGAAATGGGCAGGTGAAATTATTAAAATTTCCTTAAGGCCTTATCGTCTGACCCTCTAAGAGGAAACGTCAGAATGATAAATTAAAAACTAAGAAAACGAATGAGGGAAGAAGGGAATTTTGGTTTCAGTTGGAAGAACAGTGGAAAGAAAAAAATAAATAAATAAAATCTAAGCCAGCATTCTACACACGCTACGTTGATGATACTTTTGCATGCTTTCCCTCTCGGAGCGAAGCTGAACAGTTTCTTCGTCTTCTTTGCAACCTGCATCCATCTTTACAGTTTACTATGGAGGTTGAAGACTGTAGCTCTCTCCCATTCCTCGACGTTCGTGTTTCTAAAGTTGGTACTACGTTTGAGACCTCTGTTTATAGAAAACCTACATTTACAGGGCTCTATCTTAATTGGTTTTCTTTTGCCCCTCAGTCTAGAAAAATAAACCTCATTAGCGCTCTTACGCATCGTGCACTTATGATTTGTTCACCAAACCGTCTTGATACGGAACTTGGGGAAATCA
>NC_136486.1:28512633-28525133 GCF_053919585.1 Euprymna scolopes
GCGGATGCACAGTCAATTGGTTACGCTGAAGAATAGTGTTTGCAATAAAACAACCAAGTTATAGAGGGTTAATCACACCAGAAATGGGTAAGGATAATGATATGAATTATGAGATGAAGGATCTTATTGCAATCGGTTTGCTCAATCCACTGGAAAATGTGTGTATGGGTGGTGGTGGTGGTGGTGGGGTGCCTGGGAATGTTTGTCCATGCTTATGGGAGAGATGGTGGTTGGATCGCTCATTTGACGACTGATCGTCAAAGATTGAAGAATTATTTTAAATATTTTATGGTAGCCTCTGACATTAAATAGCAAGGAGTGACTGGATAATTCGGCAAGTTGCTATGATCGTTGAGAATTCTGACAAGAAAGAAACAGAGACTGACTAGATTTGGAAAAGAATAGAAATATCATAAAAATGGATATGTGGATAGGATCTGACATTTTCTTTTACCCAAAACCTCGAGATTTTTTTTTTGAAATAGTGGATAGCTGAATAAAGTCGTGTGAACAACCAGTGAAAGAATTCCCTATTGCTGTAAGAAGAACTCGGGTAACAACAAACCACTGACAATGGCACACCCGAGGGAAGCGGGGATACCAATGAGTACCCTTCACCGAAACCTGGATAACGTGCATGAACTGCAGCCATCGACAAAACCCAAGGTGACAGCAGGAATCTCAAAATATGTCCCTAAGCCGTGATTAAAATATAATAGAAAAATGAATATATAAAAAATATATATATCAAAAGCACAAATATTTTTCTGATTGTTTTTTATGATTCGTGAGAAAGAGAAAATGAACTGAACACAGTTATCTTTCCTCAATTGCATGCACATAGATTAAGTCATAGAGAAGGGCCGAAAAATAAAACGGGGAAAAATTATGAAAAAAAAGAAGACATGTTTTGCCTGCATATGGCCTGATGGGTTACAGTTGTAGAGAAGGATTGAAAATAAAAGGAAGAAAAAAAGAAAAGAAAAACTGTTTTGCATGTACATTGTTTAGTCACCTTAAAAGGACTAGTAAAGTGAAAAAAAGCACTCGAAAAAAAAACATGCATGTGTAGGTGAATATAAAACCCTTGACTCATGAGCTGTTGAAGTTTACTATCGCATGAGTACATGTTTTATTGTTGAATGGGTGTCATTTTCTCTGAACTATGAACTACATACAGGTACTTATGCACGCATACATACTTACATCTAAGTATATACACAAGTACAATCAGAACCCTTGGACCAGGACATTTCTTGCATGCTGAATGGACAAATTTTGTCAGTTAACTTTCATTGATTTTGATTATGAATTTACTAACTTTTTGGTCGGCGTTTTGATGCAGGATACTTAGGTGTCAATTGCTTGCAATTGACAAGAAAAAGAAAGAGGGAGTTATAACAATGTTGCATTTCCGGATTACACCGGTTCACCTTGCTTACAAGCCAAGACTTGGATGGGGTGTTTGATATGGGGTTTAAGAAATTCATTCTTTTCTCCAAAGTCTGGAATATGTTTTTATTGCCGATATGATAAACAGAAAAGTTGACATGGCGACGAGAGGTCTGCTCTATTATCTAGAAAATATTGTCGTAGGCCCACTTGTTATATTTAAGTGTCAGACCCCCACCCCGTGTAAGTGATATAAATTAAACCAGAAAGATAATACAGTTTCTTTAAGAGAAAAATACACTGAGTTGAAAAGAAAAAAAAAGAAAAAGGGAAAAAGAGAATTAAAGGGGGACATGGTTACGAAAGAGAAAAAAGACATTCACAAGGAAATAAAAAATAAAAAATAAAACATAATGGGACAGAGAAAAGAAAAGAGTAATATCTAGAGAGGAAAGCAGAATGATCTCAAAAGGTAGGTGGCTGGAAATTACGCTTGATAAAAACCATTGTGTTTAAAAAAAAAACAGATCTGGCTGTCTGGCGTTGAAGAGAACACATCGTTCTTGGGCTCTAGCCCAAACGCTAGAAACACTCCAGAAAAGCTTTTGAAAAGTACTTGTTCCGAGCTGGGAGATTGTCTAAACGAACCTAGTTGTAACAACCTGCATCAGACAGCCGTTAAGAACCATAAGAACTCAACTTTATAAAAGTGTACCACGTATATCTTAATAATATTTATGACTAAATATCTTATTTGTTTACAAGAAAATTATTCCGAGTTTTTCTTTACTAATCGAATGTCAGCCTGAGTGAGGATGCAGTTCGTCTCAGATATACCCTGACGTCAGACGATGAAAGACACAGACCAGCTTCAGCACGAAGTCAAAGCGATGTCCGAAGTAAGCAGTGTTGTAACACAGACATAGGACCATGCATGTTTTGCGTGCCCTGAGCATCAGAGCGGTACTTCCAGTGACAAGTGAATGTCTGGTCACCCTTGAAGGGTCCACCACTATACAGAGTTAAGAGTGAAGCAGGATAAGACGAATACGTGTATGTATACATGCATGTATATATATATATGCATATATATGTACATATATATCTTTGTATATATATGCATATATATTTATATATATATGTATATATATGTATATGTAAATATATATATAAATGCATATATGTATATATGTATATACTTATACGTATATATATATACATATATGTATATGCATATATACATGTATATACATATATATGTGTGTGTATATACATATATATATTTATATACATATATGTATATATATATGTATATACGTGTATGTATATATATATATGTATATACATATATGTATATGCATGTATATATATGTTTATGTATATATATATGTATATATACATGTATATATATATGTATATATGCATATATGTGTACATCTCTCTCTCTCTCTCTATATATATATATATATATATATATATATATATATATAATTGTTTTTAAATACTCGAAACAATGTTACATGGTAAATAATTGATGATCCGTTTTAGAAAATAGGCAATATTGTTTTTCTTTTCATGTAAGTAAAATAATTCAGAAATATTGAGATTAATTTGCTTATTTAGAAAGAAGGACATGTTTTGTTCTTTACTTTTAAATGTTGTAAAGAAACTATTTGAGCTTCAATCTATGCCCCCCCCCCTTAGCAAACTTTCACGAAAAGCACTCGTCTATCTGAAAACACTATCAATAATTTCCCTCACTCTTTATTTGTGTCTAAACCTAAACGTAAATTCCACAAACAAAGCTTCTTCCTTAGAACTGCACACCTGTCGAAGTCTCTTCCATTTGCCTGCTTTCCGACTGACTATAATATGGTCGTCTTCAAGTCCAACATAAACAAGCTCTTGATGAGCCGTTTCCCTTAAATAATCCAATTTACCAAATTACTACGACATTGTCCAATTGACCACTGCACACTTATTAACCCTTATCCTCGAGTGGCCTCTGGGCATTGACAAGCGGTAAAAACAAACATAAGTAGAAATATACATTCAAAGATGTACAGGATTTTGTGTTTCTTGATAGTTTCCACCATTGGTGAATTTTCTTTCTTAATAAACTTCAGAAATATTCAGCCAGTAAAGTACTATTTATATAACGTACTAACTATTATAACATTATACTGGTTGGTTTATTTTATTGTCCGCAGTCGAAGTTAAAGGTCAGAAAGTTTGCTCGTATTATGCCTATGTAACTAAGACAGGAGGCGCCACAGGGCAAGCAGATCAAACAATAAACGTTTACAGGTGCCAACGTCATGGTTTATTAGTTTTCGTATGTTATTTTCAGTCTTGTAATGCTCATCAAGTGTGTGTCTATTCATAGAATTTCTAATACCAAGAGATTTGCATGTTTCTGTCGGCCAACACTGATATGGGCGCTGATTTAAATTTTTTACACAGGTTTTGAGTCACTGTTTTTAACTTTTTTTTTCATTTTTCTTAAACTTTTTCTTCTAGGGGATGGGACATCCAACCAGATGTCTGACATTTACCCCTATTTTAGTGAGTCCAACCAAGAGATCTTTTCAGGATTCTAGCCGTCCCTTTCAGTGCAATCGTTTGTATTTCACTTGCACTTGGTTCACCGGGTATGCTTGCTATGTACTTTTTAAAGTTCTTTTTCATAAGCCCAGTTGCACCTATGATGACTGGTATAATTGAAACGTCTTTTAATTTCCAATTTCGTTTCATATCATACATAAGTCCTTGATACTTTGTAATCTTTTCCCTCTCAACTCTGTTAAGCCCTGTATCATTGGGTACACTGACCTCTATTACGGTCGCTTTTTTGTTTGCTCTGTCCCAAATCACTATATCTGGTTTAACAGCTGCGTTTTCAAGATATGTAGCAGTAGGGATTATGTAGTCATAGTGAATAGTGTAGTTGTCATTCCCATGTAGGCGCCATATTGGGTTCTTGGAGCTTCTTGTCGGATCCTAGGACCTGGCGATCTGGGTGATGGGGTCGTACAAGTTCCCCCTCTTGAAGTGAGCACTGTTGTTGAATGAAATGAACAGTTACTACTTCAGCGTAAAATATAAACAGAGAGAACTCTGTGGGAATGGCGGTCACTGTTTTGTTTGCATAAAACCAGTGTTATTTATCATTCACTAAATGCACATGTTCCGGTAGCCTACTGGTTAGAGCTACTGCTAATCGATTAGAAAGCTGTTGCTTCTATCCCAGTCTTGAGTCACATGTTTGTCTAGCCACACAGAAGAACTATGATACAGCTAAACAGTCTGTTTGTGGATATATATATATATATATATATATATATATATATATATATATATATATATATATATATATATATATATATATATATAATGAAATACATAATGTCCAGGGTTCGAATCCCAACAATAGTCAAGCTACGCTGAAGAGAAGTAGGGCTCCGAAACACGCGTGTCCGTGGATTACTGTTTTTAAAAATAATAAATAAAAAAAAATACGTCCCCAAAAAACACTCGATCTCCGAGGTGGAGACGTTAACCTTAATATCGTTTAAAAAATCAACAACAAACTACGTATATATATATGCAAACCAGTAATTTGTTTGAGTCACCAGCTCTAGGAAGGTTGTCATCTAAGACTGAAGAGGCCTCCCTCCCCTTTGGTTTTGTTTCAGAGTTTTCCTTCTCCTAGACGGATGATCTGGGAAGATCTACTGGGTCCGTCAGCACTGAGAGGGTTTGCTCCGCGCCTAGGTTCTAATCCAGGTATTTCTGCGACACCGAGTGGTTAGTTAGTGTTATGTGGTTAGTTTGTGGAGGTTATATCTTTGCTGATTAGTTACACTCCTCAAAGTGATTTAGGGACATTGCTATTTCATTGTTACTGGATAAAGGGGGTGAGTGGAGCTCATGAAGTGTAAGCAACTATGATTGTAAGAAGGCTTGTTATGGACGAGATAATGTGGTTTGAGGCTTTCCCTTGTTATTATTTTATTTATGTTAGCTTAGGTCTAGGATAATGTTACAGTATGAGTAGGTATTAAGAATCGAACTCCGAGTTGTGCCCAAACTATTTTAGATGATAGGAGGGTTAAGATGTAAGTGCAATATAGTATGGATAAAACAGCAAGTTTTGAGTCATGCGTAATTAGGTTAATAGATATATGGGCAGGTTTTCAGTAGATGCGAATAGAGTTGAAGTTGTAGGTATTTTCAAGTAAGAGTCATGGGAAATTTTGCATAACAAGGAGTGTCGGTTCAATTTCGTATTAATCGTTGCAAAACTCTCGAGGAGACATTTATGCAATGCAGATCGCTTTGCCTCTGACTTACTGGATAGGAATGAGCTCTAATGCATACATTAGAGGTAGAAATGTATAGATGTTTAGTGATGGCTATTAAAACAGTTTGCATGTGAGGGTTAGGGGCTGGAAGTTAGAGATTCCACTACAAATGCGGTGCAATGTGGGAGTTTAGTGGCGGCTTGGTGGGAAGGAGCAGATTGTTAGCGTTCAACAGAAATGGGGTTATTTATTTACAGATAGTAGATCTCCATTAGGATTTTGAGTTACAGGTACGGTTTACAAATTAGCGGGCAAACCCGTAGGGGCCCCTTTCATCAACAGACTGATCAGGAGTTAATCGTTGATCATAAAGAAAAGCTGTAGAGTCTAGGTCTCAGCGAACCAGAAGGCCTTACTTTATGGAATATCTCTTTAGTAAAATAACTTTTCTTATAGAAATATAAAATTCTCTTCTGGATCTTGATTTTTAAAAGTATTATCGCAGGTTTCAACGGAACCAATACAACTATACTTATCAGGATTGTTTAAAATAATTAACATTTTGTGGACATAATTCGCACGATTCAGGATAACAACACCAGCACCCTCATCCGATTTGCATATATAAATATCTTTATTGGATTTCAATAACTTGATAGTTTTGAAATGTGTGCTGAACCAAAGAAAGTCACCCAAATCAATAGTTGAATTAGAATAACGAAACGCCAGATCTTTCAGGTTGGCTTTTACAGTCGTTACATGTTCAGATGAAAGAGGATCGTGGTGCTAAAGTTGAGAAAGTAAAACCTCAAAAGCTGCAAGTGTTTCTTCTTTATCAATATAAGTCGGTGGAACACAAAAATTCAACCCATTAGACAACACTGCAGTCTCGACTTTTGAAAGAACAAGATTGGGGTAATTAAAAATATTCTTGCCTTCAGCACTAGAATCATGTCCGAGTCTAGCGCGAACAAGCAAGTCAAGTTGCTTATTTAATTTATGAGAAATTCGTTGTCCGGAGAATGCTTCCTGGTCTGCCAAATACTTGAAAAACCGAAATAAATAAATAAAAAAAAAAAGTCCAGAAGTTTTTTATTCGCAAAAGTGAGACGGATTTTAAATTAATATAAGTATCAAACTATCTTCGTATTTGACCTTTGAGAACTCTACCAAACTCCTCCGACAATATTGGGTCTACGCACTTGAAATTTTAGATATATGTTCCTTGGACATGGATCTAACTTAATAACTTGATTTGAGCCACAAAATAATAAATATTTAGGGGTCATAATAGGGGTCAAAGTTTAAAAAAATTGACCTCTGCGGTCTCTTCCAAATTACTCAGACAATTTCTGGTCTAAATATTTGAAATTTTACATAAAGGGTATTCAGAGATAGGGCAAGCTTTTTCATCAGTTTGGGTCGAAAATATTTAGTTACTAATATATAAATGTATGTATGTTTGCATGTCTGCCTTAAACTTTCAATAGAGGCGACGGATTTTACCAAGATCAGTATCGTTTTAAAGTTCGACCTTTCATACGACAAATATCGAAAAATTGGCTAAAAACATTAATATCTTCCCCTTCAACTAGGCACTTTTCTACAGGGGAGGGGGTCACTTTTTTCGCCGATATTTTTGAAAGTTATCCTCTCCTTTAGATTGTCTAGCCTTAATTTTAAAAAATGTCGCTTCCGGTTTGGCGGTGGTCATAACAGCATAAACGTTAGGTTTTACCCCGTTCTTTTCCGCCTATGCGGTACGGGTTCGAGCCTGCCGCCCTACTACCACTTTTTTTTTTTTGCTCAACATACACATCCAAACACCTGGGCAACGCCGGGCTGAAATGCTAGTATATATATATATATATATATATATATATATATATATATATATATATACAGTATTTATTTCAACACTATGTATACATATTTCAAGGCCGTACCAGTGGTTTTATTGCGTTGAAGAGTCGGCGCAAATTCATCAGCGACTTTGAAAAACTGAAACAATGCAAAGTAAACAAAGAAAGAAAAAAGTCGCTGATGAATTTGCCCTAACTCTTGCCAACCTCTTATGGTAGATTCAACGCAATGAAACAACTGCTACGGCCTTGAAATATGTATATATAGTGTTGAAATAAATATTGTATCTTTAGCTCTCACATCCACGATCGAGCACTTTAATGGATTTTTTTCTTCGCATCCTGCACGCTATATATATATATATATATATATATATATATATATATATATATATATATATATATATTTGTTAGAGTCATAAGTTCGTTTAAACTTAGCAAATTGATCTAAACTAGCTGCATACTTGAAGTTAATTGTTGGAGATACGTGACTTCCGGTAAAAGTTAGTATTATTTGTACGGGCCCTAGTGGGAGCGAATAACTGTAGTTAGTTGACGATTAACTTTCTTATAAATAAAGCTTAAAATATTATCTTCACAAAATAATTATACCTTTGGTGTGCCGTTATAGATTTATGGTTTACGTCATGGATTCGAATATGAGCGATAATAAAACAAATAAATGAGTAAAGATCATTAATAGCAAACAAATAAAAAATAAAAATACCGTTAGAAATAGTTTAATATGTAAAAACATGGGTTAAAAACAATTGTATATGTAATAATAAGGGCTAGGACAACAGCATATTATTTTTTATCGTTTTTACTCTCGAGTGTGTATCCGTTGATATCTTATATGCTTTTATATAGAGTAATGTTGTTCTAGGTTGATTAAATGTATCTAACTGTGTCGGTTGGTTGGTTGTTTTTGTTTTACGGCATATCAACCCTTTTCGGGTTATTTAATGCCGAATCCAAAGATTTTGAAGAAAATTTTTTTAATAGAATATATTTGTTGTTTTCAAGTCGGTTTCTATTTAATCCATAGTTGGAACCCTAACAGGTACTAACACTCCGGGTCAGAGTGGACCTGGGAGCAATGGTAATTAAAGGGTGGCTCCACACTCCCCAAAGCCCGCAAGCTGGGGCCTCACAACTGGATATAGTTTAAGGTCATATCCAGGACCCCCATTGAAGGACTTTTACCCTCTGCAGGGAGGCAGTCGGTGTATTCTAACGCCCCACCGACAGGGCCTCTAACTGTGTCGGATATATACTCGAGAGTCAAAGCAGTAAAAAGAAAATTGCTGTTGTCATAACCCTAGTAATAATTAATATGTGTTCAAATAGTTTAATATGTAATAGTATATGTTAAAAATTGTTTAATCTGTAATAATGCATTAAAATAGATTAATATATAATATGTGTTAAAAATAGTTTAATATGTGATCATATATGTTAAAAATAGGGTAATCTGTAATAATATATGTTAAAAAAATTCAATATGTAATAATATGTGTTAAAACAGTTTAATATTGAATAATATATGTTTAAAATAGTTCATTGTTAAATAACACGCGTAAAAATTAGTTTAATATGCCATAATATGTGTTAAACATAATTAAATATGTAATAATATCTGTTAAAAATAGTTTAATTTGTAGTAATACGTGTTACAAATAGATTTATATGTAATAATATGTGTTTAAATAATTTAATCCTTAACAATACGTGTTAAAAATAATATGCAATAATATTGTGTTAAAATAGTTCAATATGTAATAATACGTGTTAAAAATAAAATAATATGTAATAATATGTAATAATATGTATTAAAATTGTTCAATATGTAAGAATATGTGTTAAAATAGTTAATATGCAATAAAATATGTAAAAAATAGTTTACTCTGGCGTAATGCATTAAAATAGTTTAATATATAATAATATATGTTAAAAATAGTTTAATCTGTGAAAATATATATTAAAAAATTAATATGTTTTATTATGCGTAAAAATATTTCATATGCTATAATGTGTGTTCAAAATAATTTAATATGTAATAATATATATTAAGCATAGTTTAATATAAAATAATATGCGTTAAAAATAGTTTACTGAGCAATAATATGTGTTAAACTGATTTAATATGTAATAATATGTGTTAAAATAATTTAATATGAAAGGTTATGTGTGAAAAATAGCTTACTATGTAATATTATGTGTGAAAATAAATTAATATGTAATAATATGTGTTAAAAATAGTTTAATATGTAATAATATGTGCTAAAATCGTTTTAAATGTAATATGTGTTAAAAATAGTTTAATATGTAATAATCCGTGTTAAAAATAGATTTATATGCAATAATATATGTTAAAAATAATTTAATATAATAATATGTGTTAAAATAGTTCAATATGTAATATGTGTTAAAAATAGTTCAATATGTAAGTATATGTGTTAAAAATAATGTAATATGTAATAATATTTGTTAAAAAGAATTTAATATGAAATTTTATGTGTTAAAAATAGGTTAATACGTAATAGTATGTATTAAAATAGTTCAATATGTAATAATATGTGTTAAAGTCGTTTAATATGTCATTATATGTGTGTAAAATAGTGTAATATGCAATAATGTGTGTAAAATAATTTAATATGTAATAATATGTGTTAAAATTGTTTACTATATAATAATGTATTAAAATAGCCTAATATGTAATAATATGTGTTAAAATAAATTAATATGTAATATTATGTGTTAAAATAAATTAATATGTAATAATATGTGTTAAAATAAATTAATATGTAATAATATGCGTTAAAATAATTTAATATGTAATAATATGTGTTAAAATTGTTTACTATATAATAATGTATTAAAATAGCCTAATATGTAATAATATGTGTTAAAATAAATTAATATGTAATAATATGTGTTAAAATAAATTAATATGTAATAATATGTGTTAAAATAAATTAATATGTAATAATATGCGTTAAAATAAATTAATATGTAATAATATGTGTTAAAATAAATTAATATGTAATAATATGTGTTAAAATAAATTAATATGTAATAATATGCGTTAAAATAATTTAATATGTAATAATATGTGTTAAAATTGTTTACTATATAATAATGTATTAAAATAGCCTAATATGTAATAATATGCGTTAAAATAAATTAATATGTAATAATATGTGTTAAAATAAATTAATATGTAATAATATGTGTTAAAATAAATTAATATGTAATAATATGCGTTAAAATAAATTAATATGTAATAATATGTGTTAAAATAAATTAATATGTAATAATATGCGTTAAAATAAATTAATATGTAATAATATGTGTTAAAATAAATTAATATGTAATAATATGTGTTAAAATAAATTAATATGTAATAATATGCGTTAAAATAAATTAATATGTAATAATATGTGTTAAAATAAATTAATATGTAATAATATGTGTTAAAATAGTTTAATATGTAATAATATGTGCTTAAATCGTTTGATATGTAATACTACATGTTAAAATAGATTTATGTGATATAATATGTGTTAAAATAGTTTAATATTGAATAATATCTTTTTAAAATAGATTAATATCTAATAATATATGTTAAAAATAATTTAATATGTAATAATATGTGTTAAAATAGTTCAGTATGTAATATGTGTTAAAATAGTTCAATATGTAAGTATATGTGTAAGCATTAATGATTTTATATGTAATAATATTTGTTAAAAAGAATTTAATATGAAATTTTATTAGTTAAAAATAGGTTAATATGTAATAGTATGTGTTAAAAATAGTTCAATATGTAATAATATGTGTTAAAGTAGTTTAATATGTCATTATATGTGTTACATATAGCTTAATATGCAATAATGTGTGTAAAAATAATTTTATATATAATAATATGTTAAAAATAAATCAATATTTAATATGTGTTAAAATAGTATAATAGTAATAATATGTGTTAAAAATACTTTAATAATAATATGTGTTAAAATAATTTAATATGTAATAATATGTGTTAAAAATAATTTAATAAGCAATGATATGTGTTAAAAATAATTTAATATGTAATAATATGTGCTAAAATAGTTTAATATGTAATAATGTCTGTTAAAAATTATTTAATATGTAATAATATGTACGAAAATGATCTAATATCTGACAATAAATTATTTAAAATTTAAATGACGTTAAAAAAATTTGTATGCACTAATATATATTAGAATTTAGGCTTGCAGGATTCGTAATTCTAGTTTAAAAAAATTCTTTAATGTACTACTGTTTCTTTCCGGGAATCATCCCCCATTTTTGCTTTAACATTTCAGCAAGTTAAGTCAACCGATCGCCAATCGTTATTTGAAATTAATTCTATTCACATCTGACTTGACTCATTCATTGTACGCAACAACCTCTTTCGCGTGGACGCGCGTGCCCGTGTGTTGATGAAAGACTATTTCCCTCGGCCCCCTTCTGCCCAGTTCCTGTCCACCCGTTTGTTGAATATCTTACCGGCACGTGTATGCACCTGGCCGCTAATTTCTCCCACGCGACCACCCGAAACTCACACACAATTACTGACTCTAAAACTATTACTTTCTTTTAATTCGTAAATTGTTCATTTTCTTCATTTTTTACTCTTTTTCTTTCATCTGAAATGTCTTCCTATTCTTATTCTTCTCCTTCTTCTTTGTTGTTGTTCTTTTTCTTCTTCTTCTTCTTCTTCTTTTTTGTTGTTTTTGTTCTTCTTCTTTTTCTTCTTCTTCTTCTTCTTCTTCTTCTTCTTCTTCTTCTTATTATTATTATTATTAATGATGTTATTAGTATTATTATTAGTATTCTCTCCTTCTGACTTTATTCATTCTTTTTTTTCTTTCCGTTTTTTTTACTATTTTCTATTTTCTTCTTCTTCTGACCC